>NC_071506.1:205733475-206036506 GCF_027887155.1 Malaclemys terrapin pileata | reverse complement strand
CCTAATGGATGGGGGGAAGCAATAGGTGTGGTATATTTTGGTTCTAGTAAAGCCTCTGACACAAAAGACT
Organism: Malaclemys terrapin pileata; assembly: GCF_027887155.1. Classification (NCBI taxonomy): domain Eukaryota; kingdom Metazoa; phylum Chordata; order Testudines; family Emydidae; genus Malaclemys; species Malaclemys terrapin. The sequence continues at coordinate 206,036,436 of NC_071506.1, read as the reverse complement.
CTCTCATAAGCAAACTAGGGAATATTTTCCCTAGATTAAATTATTTCAGCTGGGAGCACAACTGGTTGAAAAAACATACTCAGAGTAGACATCAAACTAGGAGGTCATATCCAGTGGGGTCCCGCAGGAGTCTGTCCTGGATCCAGTACTATTCAATATTTTCATTAATAACCTGGATAATGGAGTGGAGAGTATGCTTATAAAATTTGCTGATGACACCACATCTTCAATTAGCCAAAAAGTAATCTCCACCTGGGAATTCCCCAGCATGGAAGAATCCAAACTCCAGTTGGAACCAATGATAAGGGTTACTAAGTTTAAAACAAGGACTTATACTTAATACCCAGCATCATATTCAATTCAAAACAACTTTGACAAAATTAGAGAATCGGTCTGAAATCAAAAAGATGAATTTCAATGAAGACAAGTGCAAAGTACTACGCTTAAGAAGGAAAAATGAAAGGCACAACTACACAATGGAGAAAAACCGGCTAGGTAGTAGTACTACTGAAAAGGACCTGGGGATTGTAATGGATCACAAATTGAATCTGAATCAAAAATGTGATGCAGTTTCAAAAGAGACACATATTCTGGGGTATATTCGCTCGAGTGTCGTACATACGAGATAGAAGGTAACTGTCCCATCTATTTGGTCCTGGTGAGGTCTCAACTGGAGTATTGTGTCCAATTCTGTGCGCCACACTTTAGGAAAGATATGGACAAATTGGCACGAGTCCAGATGAGAGCAACAAAAATGATAAGAGGTTTAGAAAACCTACTGATGAGGAAAGGTTAAAAAAAATTGGCATGTTTAGTCTTGAAAGAAGACAGAGGGACCTGATAACAGCCTCCAAATATGTTAAGGGCTATTGTAAAGAGGATAGTGATCAATGCTCTCCATGTCCACTGAAAGTAGGATAAGTAGTAATGGGCTTAATCTACAGCAAGGGAGATTTAGGTAAGAAAAACTAACTAGTCCTTATAGTTAGAAAACTTCTGGAATAGATTACCAAGGAAAGCTGTGGAATCTCTGTCTAATGTGTTTTTAAGAACACATTAGACAAACACCTGCCAAGGATGGTTTAGGTCTACTTGGCACTGTCTCAGCTTGAGGGGATCAACTAGATGACCTCTCGAGGTCTCTTGCAGCACTACATTTCTATAATTTTATGTTCATGTTACAACTGTTACTTTGCATAGTAGCAGAAGCATATTTTCTGGAAGAGAAAAGGAATTTAGAAAACCAAAACCATTAATTTTATTATGCAGCTTCAATCTGCATTCCATTTCATTCCGCTGGCACAGTTTCCCAGACTAGAGAGGGCATATTGCTTATATCAAGACCCCGGATTTGGATTTTAGCTTGTAAACTGTGTAATGGAGGAGAGAGGGAGGTCATGATAACATGGCAAGTAAGATGGCAAGGCATTGCTATGGTAAGGTTTGAATGAATTTACATCATGATAAGTCAGAAGATACTGAAGCTGGCACATGAAGAAAAGATATCTTCAAGTAGCCAAAAACTAATTGCCAGCTGGGAATTCCCCAGCATGGAGGAATCTGTGACACTCCAGTTGGAACCAATGATAGGGGGTCACTAAATTTAAAACAAGGACATATACTTAATATCCAGCACTATATTCAAGGATTCCTGCAGAAAAAAAGAGCTTGTCTACTATAAAGCAGGAAGATGAACTATGAGGACCTATGGACCATTCCATCCTTAGTATTGTACTTCTAGTTATGTGGGCAAGTTAATATTAGAAGAGTAAAACCCCATCCCAAATATCAAAATTAGAAATTGCTTTTATATATTTCTACTTTTCCCCCTTCTTTGGCTTTCCCCATATTATAAGGTGATCTCTCAAGCTATTTTAGTGACATCACTGGTAAAGTAGTTAGATGCTCAGCTACTACAGTGATGGGTGCTACAGACACCCTAAAATAGGCACATGCAAAATACCGTGAGTCATTATGGGAGTTTACAGATGATAATCTGGAGGGAAGTCCCAGTTCCCTTTCCTAACTTTTGAAGGATGCCAGAGGAGCCAATTGTTTTGTTTCAAAATACTACCTGTTTCCCAAACAAAATTCACAAACAAGTATTTCCACCTCAAGGAAAGTTACACAGATGCAGACATAATTCCTCATAACGTTAATCTATCAGTTCTCATAGGCTAAATATGTGCTCTTGTAAGCAATGCTGGACATGGCACTTTTCCCTCTGAGTTAGTATTAAACCCCAGTGCTGAGTTGGATGCTACCTTATGGATGATATATACACACAATAAAGAAAAAGGTGAATTCTTCTAGTCATTAAAAATTCGACCACACTTTTCACAAGAATGGATGTGGCAATGTCGTGGGTAGATTCCAATTTGAATAGTTTTATTTCTCTTACCTAATTTCCCTTTAATTTAAATTACCTAATTTATTCTTCACTTCCTGTTCCAAACTGTGTAGTTTTGCTAATCAGTTTCTGTGATTCACACTAGAAGTTCCTGTATTTTAGTGATGTAAGTGCTATTCTATTTATAAAACACACCCAACAACAACAAAATACATGTACATAGTTTTAAAAAAACACAGTATTTGTATAAAAAAGGAAATCCAAAGCAAACCCTCCCATTTAATTCACCTTCAGACAAGTCTCAGAAAGGTTTGCTCTGCCCCACAGGTCAACCAACTACGGCTGTTTTGCACCAGTGGGCAGGTTAATTACAGTCAAGAGCCTGTAACATGGATGCCCTGGCTATTAGAATAGAGAATTTTCTGGTTCTGCATTAAGTGTTAGTGGAATTGATTAGTTAGTGCTTGCTCTATAACCTTCTGCAAAAATTGAAGATTAAAGCTAAAAAGCCTTTCCGCTCATACACAACCCAAAATTAGAATCACTCTGCAGTCTAATGTTGAGAAAACAATATTTATGAATGTGCATAATGAATTCCAAGTAGCTTCTTCACAATCTCACCACAAGAAAATGGCTTGAAGCCGCCTCTCCTTCTGCCACAGCTCTGGTTGACTAAGCATTAACATCACCCTCAACTAACAACTCTGCCAAAGAAAAACAAGAATAAAATTTGATTGCAGAGACAACAATAATTTTGGCATGGTCTCATTGGACAGAGATTGAAACAAGATGTGAAGATAAAAAAATAATGAACATATTTAATACAGACTTTGAGTGAGCCTCTGGTATACTAGAGAAGCTTTGCACTGGCCCACTGTGCATGTCCCCTGTTTATGGGGATCTTTGATTTAAGCCACTGTAAAGAACTTTATGTCCCACCACTCCCTGCAGCTGGGGGTCATGATTGGGCCCAAGGATGCATACCTGGGAATTCCATGCATCTTGACAATTCCAGGCTGCTGCAGTGGCCCCCTGAGGGCTACTGGCATCCCAAATAAATTAGAACAGCCCTCAGATGCACTAGTGTGCTCTGGCGGATCCTGCCTAACGAGAGCAGCCACAGGATTGGCGTGCAAAACTGTCTGAAGGCCTCATTTACACACAAGCCCAATAGCTGCTCCAAGCTGCAGCAGATGATCTGGCCTTTTAATTTTCCTAAGGAAAAAAAAATAAATCAAGATACTTCCCAGAAATGTGACTAATATAAAGATAGAGTTAAAGGATTTAAGCCTTCAAGGAGCAGAACTGTCAACAGCTTAATGTCTTTTTCGTCCCAGGTTATATTAGAACTAATCGCTCAAGTGTACTTTTTCCAAAGCTCCCACTTTTTAAACTTCTCAGCAATTCCACTTTAACCCTCCAATGGTCTCCCACAATAAGCAGGGGACTGAATTTGGGCCTTCAAGCAGCCAGAAAATGCATCTTATTATGTTGGACATAGAGTATTTCCCCCTGTATCTCTACTTTGTTAAATCTCTAGTATCCAACTCAGTGCTGTACTCTTCTGCGGGGACGGGGAGGGGGGGGGGTAAAGAGAGAATGTGGAAGATTTGTAAGAGAGATAAGGGCCATCCCTGAACTCTCTCCCAGATAGAACTGCAAACAAAAAAACTCAGTCTGGTGTGGATGAACTGCTGTGGGAGCTATTCTATAATTTAGTGTGAAATGCTGGTAGCAATTTTTTTTTTTGAGATCTTTCATAAGTACATGATGAATTATGAAGGTGAGAAAGTTATCTGGGGGAAACAGGTTGTTCTCAAAGTGGGTACATGAGGGAGTGGGGTTTAAAGAGTTAAAAATAAAAATGTCATACTTCAGATATTTTTGTTTATAATACTTGCTACAACTGTCTACATGTGAGAGCAAATAAAAATTACTTTTTAAAAAGTACAATAAAAAGTACATTTTTATTGAATCTACTGATACACTAGCAGTGCTAGTGTTTAGCTATAAGGTATCAGACATTGAATTGCTAATAGGCTCCAGTAAGTATATGCTGAAATGAAAGAGGCTTACTTTGAATCTCCAAATAAACTCACAATTCCTCTTTACTCATGTTTTATCAGAGGAGTGTCACTGCAAAAAGCAGTCATTTACCAAGGGGCTCAGTGTGATTACTTACCCAGAACAGATTTCTTATGCTCATTCCGGAACAGTTTGGGGTTTTTTGTTTTTTTTTAATTGCACAGGATTGCAGGAAACTAATAGTTTATCTTTTAACAGCTCTGAACCACAAACGCAAGTTTCTACATTAAAAAGCCTAGACTGGGAAAAGCTTGACAACTCCACTAATCCAAAATAATCTCCATTTTAATTAATTTGTTTTCAAAAATTGCTCACTTTACATAATTCAGATCTTTGTAATTTATTTAGAAAGGATGGAGTTTTTTTTGTTTTTTTGTTTTGTTTTTTTAAAGTATTCCTCTCCATGCTGGAATCAAAGTATATTCTCATGTTTCCCCTCCATCCCCCACTCCAATTTCTCACTATGTCTTGTCACTTTACTCTCTTTAATATTTCTAAAATGTTTACCATTTGTTATACATATTTTAATAGTAATAAATAATTAAAAAATCAAATAATAAGCATGTTTTTACATAAGGATTACTGTAATCCACCAAAGTATTCAGCAGAACGGTTGCTCAGTGATGACGCACAAAAGCAAGAGAAAAGGAAAGTTACTTCTCTTAAAATTAGTCGCATAGCATACGCATTATCTGCCCCCAACATTCCATGTTCATGAGAATGGAGTAATTGCCCAGCATTAATTATGCAAAACAAGAAGAAAACATAAAAGCAAGTAAAATCTCTTAAGTGGGAAAAGAGATACCCTTGTTGCAGCTTCTACATGCCACAGTTTGTGTTCTGCATGTACTAAATAGCAGCAACATAAAACCTCTGCCTTAGTGGGATTGCATTGGTTTCCTGTTTCTCTGACTAAATATAAGATTTTGTCTCTTATTTTTAAACAGAAATCATAAATACTTTGGCTTCTCACGAGAAATGTCTAAACATTTTTGTTGGTAAAGCTTTTTGCTATTTTCCCTTAGTTATAAAATCTTCTGGCATTTTACCCCCAAAAATATGATTTCCATTGCACAATATAGTTGTTGTGGTTGAAATCTGTTTGTTTATATTTTTGTCAAGTGTGAACATAACTTTTCCCCTAGATAAAAATCTAAGCTTGGCTTTGACCAAAAGAGATTTTTAAAATAAAACTTCTCTCGTGGGCCTGGCCCCTCTTCACAACTGGTTCCTGTCTTCTTTGATTTTCTAATATTATAGTAGATTCTTGACTCCTTGGGTGAAATCTTGCCCCACTGACTTCAACAGTACCACAATTTCATCCCTAGTGAGCTAATCTATGTTGTTTGCAACATTGTAGATGCACAGACAGAATGGCTGAAAGCCCAAGACTTGGGGTATTTGTGAAAATTGGGAACTGTAGTGCATTGGAAATAACAGATATTCCTTGATTCTGTGTTGTAGGTTGCAAAAGAATTATAATGTTACTACATGCGGTCTATCATTAATTTCAGTTTGTGCAATGATGTGTTTTTATATGGACACACTGATGAGTAATCAGAGACTTTCCTGTTCAACTCAGGGTGAAACTATCCATCACTAAGGGCTCAAATCAGAAAACAAAAATGTGCTGGTTTCCATACTGTGTAAACCCACACAAAGTCAGAGAAGCTATGATTGGTGAACCTGATGGGCTGCAGATGCCAGATACAGTTTTGACTCTATTAATAATATGCTGTGAATTTTACAGACCTCCCCTTCTGGTATGTGTAGTAAGTAAAACTGTTAACTTCAGAAACCTGCTGTGATCATTGCTACGAATAACAACTGCTCATGTGCTCAGAGGCAAAAGCACCTAGGACTTTGGGGAAAATCTTAATAGAAACTCAATAAAAGGGTTAGGAAAAAATGCAAATGTTCTTTTCAAGAAATGTGCTCCTGGAATGTCTATATAAATCACAGTATTCATTTATAAAACTCTTGACATCAAAGGAAATAAAACAGTGCCGTTTAATTATGGTCAAGTGGTTAGGTTAATTTTTGCTAAACCTCACCTTCATATCTCAAATTTCAGAAATTACACTGAATTGAAACACTTTTCATTTCAATCACTTCATCTTACTTCAATAACTTTTAAAAAAATATTATGCTCCATAAAATTCTTCAGTTTAAAGTAAAGTTCACTAGTTATCACAAATGGAACAGATGAAAGAGTCTGGCAAAATTAAGCCCCTTATGAATTCTAAAACGTTTACTATATAGCTTTTTTGTTGTTAAAGGACAATATTACTTTTTTGATGTTTTTGCCAGGACTTGACTGTATATTTTGGCAACACAGGGATCTGTTGCTAATGGCACATTTTCAACTAAATTGAAATAGCAGCTGTTCAAAGATCAATATTAACTTAATATTTACTTTATTAGAAGAAAAGGTTAAAGACTACTAAGATTTGTATCCAACTGGAAATTAAAAATATAAAAGCAAAAAAAATGTTTTTGATTTAGTGCTTCTCAGGTTCACAAGGCTTTTCAGAGAGGGAGTACAACAAAATATCAATCTCTCTAATACCCAAACTTCACTAAAATGTTGAACTTACATTAAACAAAAATTGTATAGAAGTTTGTAAAAGACAATGTTAATTTTCAGATTATGCTTTAACAAAAAAAGTTATTCTGATTTTTTCCAGAATTATAACATTATCTAGGATAAGACTGTTCTGTACGTACACACACACACACACACACACTAAAGACTTAGTTATAGCTCTGCCCAGTAGCATCATTAGATGGGAATTAAGGATTTGTTAATATTTACACTGTGTGTGTAATTATTTTCAGAGGCTTTTGTTTTTAATTTGACTACCGGTATTTGAAACTTTACAGTTGCACTTCAAAGCCTGAAACTCGGACAAATGTTTACAGTCCACATTTGAAGCAATTTCCTTAAGTGTAAAATTATCAAAATCAGTTAAATAATTTTGCTTAGTCAGAGAGACGCAAACTTATAGGCAGCTCTTAACGACTTTTGGCCACATGATAACTAAAAAACATAATACAACATCTTGCAACTCTTACTAGCGCTAAATATCCTTAAATAGATAATCCTATTCATAGAACTACTTGAGCAAGTAAAGATGGCAGGACTAGGCTCTCTAATAGCATCATTAAAATGAAACTTTGCGGGCAATCAGTCTTTAATGTGAACTGAGCTCTTTTATTCTTATCCATAAGAGATGATCTGCACAACGTGCGGGATGAGAGACCACTGACCAAGGGAGCTGCCATGCTTCAACTGACTATGAAATAGATCCAAGCTAGCAAATAAGCCACCTTCTGCCACCAACTTCCCACATGCTTAAAGTAATGTATTGTTAGTTAATGACACATCCTGATCCAGCAGGGTGTTTTGTAAAGGTGACATACAAATACAATTTTAAAAAACAACCTTAAATTATAGACTTGTGCACTAAATGCCCTAAATAAGTGTAAAGGGGCCATTAAGTTTTTCAATGTAACTGATTTCAGACTTATCTTTATTTCTTTTTAAATCTCCCAAAAATCAGGATATAACATAGAGCAAGGAGGCAGCCTGAAGGACATTATTTAAAAGAACCAAACCTCCCCCCCCAAACCAATATTTTATGGTTTGGCAAGTCCTGCCCAGGGCCGGTGCAACCACTAGGTGAACTAGGCAGAGAATCGGTCTGAAATTTAACAGGCATTTGCTAACCCCCAGGTATCTACTGTCAGTTTCTGAATGTACTGACAAAAACGGTTATGCATGACTAATATTTACTCAGAACATGTCAGTCTACAGGACCTTAGTTTAAAATTTGCTTTAAAAATATTTCATTAGTGAGTTGGTGAAGATTATAAAATCACATCTCTAAAAAAATCCTTGCATAGATTTTTAGATGCACAATCATCTTTAGCCTTAAATGCTTGGATCTTCAGACATATGGTTTTTAAATAAATTCTTCAAAAGACCACCCTTATCTAAAATACACATTTTAATTACTATAGTAAAAAAACTTACTTCCAAGTCTTCTGGTCCTTTCTGTCCATCCAGTTCCACACACACCCACACACACACCCACACACACCAGCCCTTTGCTTCCAGATAGCCGGACAAAGAGTTTCCCTTTGTTTACTTCTGACTATCTGATGAACTAGTTTTAAGCAAAATCAGTACCTTAGTAAGATATAAAATCCTTTGGAAACATATTTTTTAAAGTTGGTGAAACTTCATAAACATGTGTATTGTTATGGAGATCACACACAGTAAATTAGTGTTCACTTTTTCTAAAAGCAATGAACATTGTTCTGAACATACTAAACCTCTGTGACTGATTAATTTAAAATAATGTCTATTTCAATGAATTAAATATGTAGTAATCTGGAATGATTACTTTATGAAGGCTTAAGAGTACATTTAAAATATAAAATCAGCTTAGAAATACTGATTAAGAAAATGTAAAACAGAGAAGAGCTGCATCATGTATTCCATAATATTTAATGTTGTATTCAGCAAGACAGCTGACTCGCCCTTACTACAAAGTTTTTGCAAATAAATGTCTGACAAACTTCAGGACATATAAAATAAACCTGTGACTGACATTTTTTATTCCCAAGTTTAGTGCTTTTAATTAGGTACCTTCTGCATGTCCATTCTGCATGAGGGAGAGGGTACAGGGGTCTCTGCAGGGAACTGTGACTCTCCACCACAGTGAGGCAGGCCGGGCGTTTTGTTGTTCTTTCTGCCTTGACCCTCCGCCCCAACCAGGCTACAAGCTCAGGCTGCCGTCGGGCACAGGGGCACCAGTTTAATAATACTGCGTAGGGACCCATAAATCCTAAGGACGACCCTGGGGGTGCCAAAAAGCGGTGCCCTGGCTCGGGGGGCTCCTGCAGGCTGCAGCAGACGCATGCGGGCATAGCCCCTGTGCGCCCCCCAGCTCCCCCCTCGCCACACTCGGGGTCTGCAGTTCCCAGGCATGTGAGCCACCACCAGGGCGCGGGGCCCTGAGCCTGCTCCAGGAGGGGCAGCGGTGGCGGCGGCTCACACTCCCGGGAGCCGCAGAGCCCGAGCGTGGCGAGGCGGGAGCCGGGGGGCGCACGGAGCCTCTGCCTGCATGCATCTGCTGCGGGAGCCCCCAGAAGGCAGCTCCTCCCTGCCGAGCTGCTGCAGCAGCCCAATACCAGCAAAGCCAGTGAGTGGACCAAGACCAGCAAAGCCAGTGAGTGGACTCAGGGCGGGGACCGCCGGGGTGGGAAGAGCTCACCGGGGGTGGGGGGAGTGCTGTGCACCCTCCACGGGGGTTCAGGGGGCAGGGAGGGGGGAACCTGGTCTGGGGAGCAGCCCCTGGGCATGGCTGGCCCCTGGGGTCTATAAAGGCTTGTTGGGATTTGCCCCCCAATTAACCAATGTTACGGGCGGGCGGGGGGGCATGGCGCAAGGTGGAAGTTTCGCCTAAGGTGCAAAATATCCTTGCACCGGCCCTGGTCCTGCCTTATTCACTCTATTCCTTACACAATATGTTCTTGGTGAAGAAGAAAAGAGACTACTGACAGAGGAAGGGCTAATCTGGTAGAGAGAGAAGGCAGGGACAGGCTTGGTCTGGGCTAAATGGAAGAGTGCCAGATGAGAAGGAAAGGGTCCTATCTTATGGCCTAGTGATCACCTCTCCAAAAAAAAAAAAAATTACTAAAATTCTTTTTTTAGCTGTCCCATCCCTATGAAATCTCTCTCTGTGATGGGAAGACAGAGGCAATCAAGTCTCTGGAGGAGAAGGGAGGAAGCCTCAGAAGGTACTATGCCAATAATCTAATAAGCATAGGGCTCCATTTCTGCACAGCCTAAAATCTCCACAGAGAAATCCGTCATTGAGCAATTCTTAAATGTTTAAAAAAAAAACTGAGGAAATTTCTGGGTGGCGGGGAGGGGAGAAGAATCTTAGTTAACATGTAGTTGAAATGATAGCTATCTACCAATTACTTGAGAAGATATTTTTAGGCATTGTGCTACCTGATATTTTGTAGGATTTAAACCTTTTTCTAATCTATCATTTTTGGAATGGGAGATGGAAACTGAAAATTTGCTCTCTGTTCTAAAATTTGCAGGAGATAAACAAAATCAACTTGTATGTATGTATGTGTTTTTAATCTACTCCTGAAAGGCAGAGTCTCTGGGGAAAAGGAGACTAGGATGCTAGTTGTAGGCTTTGGAATTTGTCAAATATCCAATCTGGGTTTGGTGCTGCAAGGCAGAGGACATAAGACAAATGATTAAAAAAAAGTCCTGTCCTGTGCTAAGAAAACCTAGTTTCTCTCAACGTGATGAGAATCTAATATTTGATCCTATTGTTGAGTTAAATGGGACCACTGCCTAAACATTCTCCAATTTTAGTGGGCAAACTAGATAGGGGTGCTCATTATTAGGAACCTCTCCAAATATTTGTTTAAATTCATTGCAATAACTCAGAGAGCACAGAAAAAACAAAAGCTCTAATTTAGAAGCTAACAGGTCATTTTTTAAAATTTAACACTATAGTTTTAAACTAGAATATACAATGGTTAACAATTTGGGAGATCAGCATAAAGTGCTTTTTTAGACAATTAATATAAGCATTCATTAATCAATTCAATATGGAAGCAAGGAACCAAAACTTTATAGTTTTTGGTTCAAGTGTAAAGAAAATATTGTTTGTTCATGGATATTTTGTAATCTAAATTGCTCCTTTTCACTTGGAAGTTTTTAAAATAGCTGATACCAGGAGCTCTGGATTAAATGGAGCATCTCCTACTCAAAAGCAATCATCATCTCAACATTCAACTCTGAAAGTAAAAGGTCAAACTCTAGTATTGCTGCTTTTAAAATCAAGGACTGGGAAATGTGCATTCCACAATGGGTTGGAATGTAAACAAATTAAAAAGCAAACATCATGATGTATGAGAAGAGGATCAACCCACTACTAATAGTGATGATGAAATTTGCATTTAATGTCTCTAAATGGACAATGCATGGGTAAAAAAAGTGGTGCAAATGAAGTTTGAAAATTAGCCCATTCTTGGGTGGTTTCAAAGACATCATGCTAAAGAGTTATTCTAAGTAATCAAGACAGTCTACTGTGTGTACAAGGTCGATCCATCATCTTCACAACTACTAAATTTGTAACACTCAGGCCTTGTCTATACTACAGGGGAAATTTGATCTAAGCTATGCAATTTGAGTTACGTGAATAGCATAACTCAAATCGACATAGCTTAGACCTACTTACCACAGGGTCCACACTACGCGACTACTCTTCTCTATCCAATGAAGTACAGGAGTCCATGAGAGATGATCTAAGATCGATTTAGTAGGTCTTCACTAGACTCGCTAAATCAATTGCCAATGCATCGATAGCCACTCGTCGATCCCCTGGTAAATGTAGACAAGCCCTTAAAAATGGAAGATTTCTGAACGTTTTTCTGTTCTGCCATGTGCCTCCTTGGGGTTGTCCCTACTCTCTGTGTGGGACGTGTGTTGGAATTGGGAAGAATCCTTGCCTCCCTCCTTCACCGCCACCCTCACGGTGGACCTACATAAGGGCCAGAGATAATCTAGCCTACTGTGTCCACATGATGTGACATCGATGGAAGGATGTCCATGGTAAGATGACACAAAGATGTTTCCTATCCATTTCACTTTCTAAAATCTGTTCAATCATTTCAGAAGATGTATTATGGAAGTACAGGTTGCAGCTCATTAGTTAAGGCTAAATTTTGTACTTGAAGCAGACATTCAACCTTTGTTATGTATGAAGACTACAATGTATTTCCCAAAAACTTACAGAACTTACTCTTTGGGCACAGAATTTCTGAGAACTGACAAATAAATCTATTAATTTATTTACAGTTAACATTATTTTAAAATAAGTCCTTTAAAAATTTCACATTTGGTACCAGGCACCCTTCCCTCCTTTTTTTTCTTGAATGACCTTAAGAACAGAATAAAAGGCAGTGTTCCCAACTCTTGTGATTTCATTGTGAATTTTACAATATCTGATGTTTTTCTGAACGCCTCAGCTCCTGGAGGAATGTGAGTAGGTGAGAATCTCAGATCAGCTCATGTATGCAAATAAATAATAATCAACATCCCAGATTTAAAAAGTACATTAGCATGGAGTTAAGACAGAGTATACCAGTTTAGGTTAACAAAAGTATTATGTTGCAATTTTTCCAAAAGGAAGAATTCTAAAACCAGAAAATTAAGAGTAAAGGGTAAAAGAAATCCAAACATATTAAGGTGTAGGGCACCCAAACTTAACTCTGCCTTGTAGTAACACCAAAAGAGATGAAAAGAAAGGGGAAAAAAATCTGTGTCTTTAAAAATCAGTTTAATCTAATCTAAGTCTACAAATACTACTATTCATTCATCAGAATTGCATGTTATTATTACCACGCAGAATTAAGGCTGTATTTTACCACTGGTGAAATCTTCAGTATTTTTATTGCAGAAGCATGGGGTAGTAGAATATTTATTGTAATGCATAGGACAAATACTCTCAGCACCACCAGGTCTGCACTGGAAAAGACCATGTTAACAAAATCTTGCTGTGAACCCACAATGGAGTCCATGTCAAGCCCATAGCTTCTACTGAATGTAGGCAAAGCAAGAATAAAGACAGAGGAGGCAGCTAAAGTATACAGAGCAGTTGACTTACAAAAAGTAACTTAGAAGCTGGGGAGTCCAGGACCATGTGGAATTAATAAATTCCACTGGGTCCCTGCTGCCTGCCTTTACCTGACTCTACATGTTACGTGATTCTCCCTGACACATCCGGTATCCTGAAGAATTTAGGAACTCTTCAAAGTATCCTGTCCCCTGGCTCACAATGCATGTCAAACATTTCAAAAATGTATAAAATTAAGGAAATTCCCAGACAAAATACATCATTAAGATGGAGAGAAGGGTGAAAATATATCTTTCACTTAAGCATAGAAAGCCTTACAAGAATGCCAAAAAGCAACAATTAGAAACTGACGAAATTCAGTAAGAGGTGCTTCTGTGCATTTTTACTTTTTAGATGTCATCCCTGTGGCATGCATACTCACACAGAGGCCCTTGAAGTAGTAGTAAGGAAATGTAGTTCAGGCAGCCACGCAATGTTAACGCTGCACTATAATGATGCCATCTTCCCTTCTTTGTTTTTTCCATAATTACATTGTAAGATGCGTTCTATGAGAATGAGACATTAAGGTCCTTAAGTCATCTGCAGCCCACAGCCGTAGATATCTGAAGTTTTGAAAAGCCACTGTATCACTACAGGCCTCAGTTCAGCAAGGTAGTTAAGCACATAAGCAGCCTCATTGAAATCAGTGAGACTACTCTCATGCTTGAAAGTTAGATTTGTGCTTAAGTACCTTGCTGAATTGGGGCTACATTGAGTACATCACTGCAACCATACAATCTTCTTGTGGTCATTTTTTTTCTATAAAATGTATAATGCAGTGATCTATACCTGCACACATCTAAGATTGCCATATTTTCAAATGTTTAGAATTCAAGTTTATCTTTAATTCTGAAATTTGTAGGTTTCTAATGGAGGTTTTTTGATAACTACACTGTTTTAAAATTACTAATATATACTGTCAGCCTTAACTACAGCTTAGTGGGCATTTGTGTGTGAGAGCACATGACTAAGTGAGTAGTTATACTGCATACTCTCATTCATGAGACCAAAAGTCTAATATCTTAGGGTTACCATACGTCCGGATTTTCCCGGACATGTCCGGCTTTTTGGGCTCCAAATCCCCGTCCGGGGGGAAAGCCCAAAAAGCCGGACATGTCCGGGAAAATCGAGACATGCCGGCCGGCGGTGCGGGTGCTCGGGGATCGGGCCGGGGGCTCGGGCCGGGGCCAGGTCGGGTCGGCCGGGCCGGGGCCTCCGGCGGGGCCGGGTCGGGTCGGGTCGGCCGGGCCGGGGCCTCCGGCGGGGACGGGTCGGTTCGGCCGGGCCGGGGCCTCCGGCGGGGCCGGTCGGGTCGGCCGGGCCGGGGCCTCCGGTGGGGCCGGGGCCGGTCGGGTCAGCCGGGCTGGGGCCTCCGGCGGGGCCGGGGCCGGTCGGGTCGGCCGGGGCCTCCGGCGGGGCCGGTCGGGTCGGCCGGGCCGGGGCCTCCGGCGGGGCCGGGTCGGGTCGGGTCGGCCGGGCCGGGGCCTCCGGCGGGGCCGGTCGGGTCGGGTCGGGGCCTCCGGCGGGGCCGGTCGGGTCGGGTCGGGTCGGGTCGGGGCCTCTGGCGGGGCCGGTCGGGTCGGGTCGGCCGGGCCGGGGCCTCCGGCGGGGCCGGGGCCGGTCGGGTCGGGTCGGCCGGGCCGGGGCCTCCGGCGGGGCCGGGGCCGGTCGGGTCGGGGCCTCCGGCGGGGCCGGGGCCGGTCGGGTCGGCAGGGCCGGGGGCTCCGGCGGGGGGATCGGGGGCGCCAGCCGGGCCGGGGACTCGGGGGCCGGGCCGGCGGTGCCAGGCCGGGCCGGGGGTGGTGGGCCGGGGCCGGCACCCCAGGGCCGGGGACAGCTTGGACCGCGCCTCCTCCCCCCACACTCCCCCTTACCTGCTTCAGGCTTCCCGCGACTCAAATGTTCGCGGGAAGCAGGGGAGGGGGCGGAGACTTTGGGGAGGGGGCGGAGTTGGGGCGGGGCTGGGGGCGGGGCCGGGCCCCCGTGGAGTGTCCTCCTTTGGGAGGCACAAAATATGGTAACCCTAAATATCTTCAACCAAGTGAGACTGTCATAACCAAAGATCATTCAACATAAATTTCCCTCGGCAAGAAAAAAATTCAAAATAGATTAAAATTGCTCAGAGCAACTCCAAAAATATATTTTAATAGTCAACATAATTGTATAATTTACAAAGTATGCTATAAGTGGTAACTAAGCAGCTCAACAAAACTATCTGATCACCTCTGGATAACCTAGATATTTGATAATTACATTCCAGTTGAGTAATGAAATAATTATGGACGGTATATCAGAGAAAGAATTGATTAAAAATCACAAATAGACATTGTCTAACTACATCATGCCAATAAATATATCCTCCATATTCAGTTTAATTCATAATCACAAAAACCAAGGCGTACCTAATTATACTACTCTTGTAGTACACAGACTTCAGACAGTTAAATCAGATCTCAGTCTGCTGTGCAACCATTTGTTCCCAATGTGAGTTCAGGAGTTTAGTTCCTCCAACAATTTCTTATACAAGTACAGTCTTTCAAAAGTAATTAAAAAAAAGAAAAAATCTAACCATGCGCATTTTTTCAATTGTGCGGAGATTAATTTAATTAGTTCAAGTTTCCTTTTCTTTAGCATCAATCTCTGATTTTAGTTTAAATAATTATCAGTCTCAAAATAGGAGAAAGTAAACTCAGCAAATTAACACTGTTAAGGTTTTTATGCCCAAGATTTTTCCTAGCACAAAACTTATAAAATGGTGAGGAAAACAAAGCAACATTAAAAAAAAAATAAAAACTTGTGAAAGACCATAATGCTCTTAAGCATTATTGACTGAAGCAGGCTACAGAGTTGGCAGGTGATAAGCAAACTTCCATCCAAAGCTCTTCCTTGCAATATCTATGGCTCTGTCTTGAGAAAAGAATGACAACTGTGCCAAGCTACATCAAACTGTGGTGGTTTTATGAGGGGGGGGTGGAGAGAGGGAAAGGGATTTAGAAGATACAACCTGACTTATTTGCATTGGTAACCTACATTACAACCAGGACCTGGGTGTTCAGGGATAAAAGGCTTATTGCAAAATCCAGGGTGGCACTCAAATCCTCTCAGCTTTCTGGATTACATATTTTATTTTACCACTTCATTGTTGAGAAACTGAAAAAATGAAACAAGACCTAAAAAAGTTTTTAATTTGTTCCCAGGGTTGCTCAGATGTTCAAATTTCTAACCAGTAAATGTGCTCATTAAAAACATCCTGGAAGTGCTGGAGGCTGTGTGTGTGTGAGCCACATTTTAAAGGTGGTGTCACCATATTCATTCTACATACTAACATGAGGGTTATACGGAATGCAGTATGTTCTATAACAACAGATTGTTACAACTGCTCTAACAGTGGAGTGAGAGAAAGAATTTTAGGATATTTTTCCTTAACATTTAAAATATTTGGGTTTTTCCATCCCCAAAAAGATGCGTAATGTATCAGTATTTCATTATAGATCTTTAAGTTGATAAATGAAACACCCAATAATGTTTGAATGTCTGCACGTTTCTACGTAGAGCAAACGACTTACCATATTCTGAGCTAACATGGAGTCAGGGAGTCACTGGAACAATTTTCCCTTGCAGATGTGCAGTCATCAAAAAAAGAATGTGAATCCAGATTTGATTTTAAAAAAAGATCAGAGTATTAAAGGCTTTTTAACTAGTGGGACTACAGTGTGAGGAAAATGTGGTGGAGTAGTTCACTTAAAGTGGTCATAGTTTACTTAGGTCTGGTCTCACAATCCTAATGCAGTTAAAATCAGAGGAACACGGAAGGGAAAGAGGTGCTGAAGAGCAGTGGAAAGTGGAGATTGAGTGATTTACCTCTGATGTTACTATTGCCTATATGACAATGAGCTGTTTTTAGGGCAGCAACAAAGGGAGGAGCAAAGAAGATGAAGGAGGAGGACAAGCAGACACTATATATTACCACCAATGTCAGAATCTTTCCACTCAATAATGAGTTTTTCACTGGAGAGCAACATGGATAAAACTGAGGGGTGAAGACACAAGAAGAGCAAGGGGAGAAAACAAGAAAAAAGATGATGAGATTAAAAAAGGAGAGGAGCTGGAGAATACCAAAACCAATTGTGAATGTACTAAGGCAGATTGCCAGCTGGTATAAGCTGTATTAATAAGTTCCCCCCTATTCACAGTTAAGACAGGACAGAATCACTAAATTCACATTACAGCTGTCTGGGCTGATATCTCATCCTGCTCACAATTTACACTTCAATTTATAGAGGCAATTTCAGAACAACTCATATTTGCTAAACAAGAAAAAAAAAGACATCTTGCTAGTTCAGAATCAGAATAATACGGGGAGTCATTTCAGGAAGATTTGGGGGGCAATGAGATGAGGAAAAAAACCCCATTCATTTACATATTCCAAATCTACAACCATTGTACTGAGCTTTTTTTCCAAGCCACAAGAAAATGTGTCACCCTATGAAGATAGAAGCATTATGGGAGAAATATAAATTTGGATAAGACAGACTCAGTGGAAAGTAGCATTCATCATTAAGTATTAAAATAACAATAAAAAAAGATATCCAGTAGTGAAAATAACTGAAGGAAATCAGCAAGATTGCTAAAGTCAAATCAGCACCTGGAAACTAAGAATCCACCCTCCAATATTACCACTAGATACACTTGAATTAAAAAGACTAAATTAAAAATATGAACAGTTAATAAAGATATACTGTAGCACCTAGATTAAGCTCCCCACCCACCATCCAGTAATATCAAGATCAAAAGATTATTACCCAACTATAAACAGATTATAAGGGTGAGTCAGCATCCAAGTATCTACCCTCCACAAACACTGTTAAGTGTACACATACACATACACATCTTCAAATGAAAAGAGTTTATGATGGTGAGCTACAACATTGCTCTGATAAGAAAGCCTGAGCTACAGTGATATTTTATAAATTGTAATAAAGAATTAGAAGCTCAATAGATTTATTTCAACAATAGAAAATGGTACTATTTATCTGCACAATAACTGTAATCCTGTGGTAGTATAAATAGGATTTATACAATAAAATTGCAGTTAAGTACTGCATTTACTGTATTCAAATTGTTCAAAATCTCAAGCCACTCAAGCAATTTTCTAGTTCATTTTTAATCTATTTAGTGTGTAGCAGCAGTGCTCATGGTAGGACTGTAAAGGATAAGAAGATATAAAGGGGAGTGTTTTCATCTGAGCTGTTAAAGAAAGACTAACAGGAAAACAAATTAATTTTTTCCTATTGCTCATTTCAGTCAATGATAGAAGGAAGACTGAGACTCAAGGAATCACTCCGTAAACATAATTGCTCCAGAAACCACACAACAGAGGTGAGCACCAAGGACCTACCTGATTCTCACTTCAGTTTTATACTAGTAACTCCACTGAGTTCAGTAGAACTATTAACTTAATGCAAGTAAGCGCAGATTCAGGCCCAAGATCCTAGATACGTACAATGGCAACACATTACCATTCCTTTTCCATCTCTCTCTTCCTCCTTCCTGATCCACTTCCTGCCTGTTCTATCTACCTATCCCCCATTCAAACATCTGGTTTATTTTCCTAGAACTATTTTTTCTTAATTTCCCTGAACGTTTGGCCTTCGCAGCCTCATCAGGAAATACAGTTCATTCTATCACAAGCCTAACCCAAGGACCATTACTAATATGGGACATTTTGCTGCAACAACTGTTTACAAACAAGTGTATAGCTTCTAAAAATTCATCTTCCCGGTGAGAGCAGACTTATGGATTTATGGTTTGTTAACAGCATTTGATTATTTCATATTGATTGACACAGAAATGAAACAATGTTCAAAAACTGAAGAAAAGGAGGCATGTAAAGACTGCACCTATTTTAGTTCCCTCTGTGGCAGAACATTCCACAGGTGAGTCCCTATTACATAAACAAAATTTCTCTAAAATTTCAATACTTTTTACCATAATATAGGAAAAAAACAGGATAAAGTATTATAAACACTTCCATATAGTTGTTTCTTGATAAAGGGTAGCTGTCTCAATAAAGGCATCTTCAGTTCACCAATCACTGTAGTAGCTAGAGGTTAATAAGGCATCAGTACCATACAACAGCTAGAATCAGAGAGGTTTGCAGCAGTTTAGAGGGTTCTATAAAAGGACAAGACACAAACATTCCACGGTGCTTTATGGTGCCCAAGTTGCAAATTGCCATAAACTACTTGAGTTGGTCACACTTTTTGGGACCAGGGTCTGAAAGTGTCCTATACTTATTTGCAAATCTATTTAACATCCAGAAACATTTAACTATTTAGTCTGTAATCAATCAGATTTCAACAGGATTTTCTTTAAAAGCACAGCCTAAATATCTGTAATTATCAAGTGCCCACAGTTGCTTTAAAGTTGTTTTTACCCATTACAAATGCACATTTGAAAATTGTCTGTGTAAAATCTCTTACAAAAGTACCTAACAAAAGGTTTCCAGATCCAGATACTTAGACAAATGTTTTTAAAAACAAATATTTTAGGGTTTTTTTTTTTTTGTTTGTTTTTGTTTTTGTTTTAAGGTGCAGGCTAGAGGGGGAAGGGGACACTTAAGAACATTATGCTTGTTGAACCTTGCACAGAGCTGGACATAACTACATTGGCAGGACTCTTTCTACCAAGTTGTATTGCTACAGTATTGTCTGCATAAGTGGGTGTGCATAGACGTTCATAAAAAATGCTAGGGAGGAGGGAAAGAAAAACAGGAGATTAAAAAGTGGTAATTTGCCTTTCACAGATGAAAGGTAATATCTTAGATGGAGCGTATGGAACAATGGAAAAGATTCACGAAAGGAATAATTGTCACAAAAGATATTTTCAAGCACAATTACAGAGTTGGGAATCAAACCACATATCAATATTTTCAAACTTGGGTGCCTAAATTAGATAGCTAAATCCATAGCAGTCTGATTTTCAGAGGCATTAAGCACCTGTGGCTCCAAACAAATTTAAAGGGAGCTCTGAATATTCAGAACCGCTGAAAATTAGGCCACTTGTCAACAGTAAATATGGATTAATTAAGCACCCAAGAATGTCCTGACCACAATTCTTCACTATGGGACTTTGGGGGTTGTTGTCTATAGGAGGCTCCCTCTACAACTGGTGGCAGAGGGGGGAAAAGTTTACCTGGATGGGGGGGGGGGGGGGAAGAGAGAGAGAGAGAGAGAGAGAGAGAGAGAGAGAGAGAGAGAGAGTGAGAGAGTGAGTGAGTGAGTGAGTGTGTGTGTGTGTTGCCCTTTCAGGTGACCAAAGGGTGAGTGGAAAAGCCTTCTCTCACTGTGATCAGGCTGGCAAGACTGACCATTTTAATCACAGCTTGATGGAATATCGTGTTATTTTTAAGCAACTTGGTTTTAGAAAGTTCGGAATCATACAAAAACCTAATTTGTTACTGCCATTACATTATTGGTAGAATTCAGAAAACAATGCTCAGAAATGAGATGAAAAGTTCACCTACCAGCAGAAGTGAGGGAAAGGAAATTTCATCAAGTTTTAGAATTATTAGCCTACGTAACATGGTGGCATAGTGTGTAATATTTGCACAGAGTAAGAGAAATCGATATCTCTATACATCTATATATATTTGTTTAGTATAAAGACAGTTCAGGAAATGTTTTTTAAATTCCCATTTTTTGTATTTAACTAATTGTGCTAAAAGATAATTAAAATAATCAAGCACATACAAAACTGTAATACAAAAAAGACTTCAGGTAAAAACTATGCCTTACAAAAATTCTACCTGTAACAAAATACTCTAAGTATGAGAAAACTATTTTCACTGCCAAGATCTGGGTCTCAACACAATCTCATCAGTATGAATTGCACTTAAATCTATATAATTCTTAATTTCTAATTGAACAGTGAATAAGGATGAAACGAGAAAAATTCTGATTAAAAGAGAAAGTTTAGTTGTGTTACCTAGCAAGCACAGGGCTATGTTCAGTCAGGGCTACCAACAGTTTCAGGGCATACACTGGTACTGGGTCAGGTGCCATTAGAATGTGCTCATATCTGCAATGAAAAATAAAAAGTAATTATAGTGAAAAGTCAGATATTCTGTATCATGCAGCTAATATGCTTTGTGACTAGCTTAAATTATATCAGCTACTGGAGTTTTATGAAAATCACCAATCCAAAATGATTTTGTTTTCCAAGTCAATAATAAGACAAAAACCTCAGGGCCTTGCAACCTGACTCAAACCTGAATACAAGTGTTGAGCGCAGGTTGGATATGAAAATGACTTAACATGTTTGGGTCAGGCTTTAAGATCAAGCCCAAGGGACTAGAGGTGGACGTGGGGTTGTGGGCATCCCTGGAGGTGGCATGGGAAGGCTGGGGCAACAGCAGATATTCTTTTCTTTATATGGGACAGTGGCTGGCATCAGCAGCACTGATGGGGGAGGGAATGCTCTGTTCGCACGAGCTGTTTCCCGCCTTAAGACACAGACAAATACACAAATGTGTGCGTACACACATGGTGCAGCTCAGCTGTGAATAGAGTGGTGTGGCGTGGCCAGTCAGGTTCCTGCATTGGGTATCCCTTGTCTTGCACTCCACCCTCCCTGCCTGGCATGGAGTAGTTCACGGTTCCCTGTGCAGAAGGTGCCCTTGCTGCACTTTTCAGGAAATGTGCGAAGATGGTGATTATGGGGGGCTCAGCAGGTGGGTACTAATCCCAAGCCACCCCACAGTCCCAGGGCCTGTGCCCACACCTACCCTTCCCCTGTGCCTGGAGCCCTGCAGCTGTGCCAGGCAGGAGGCAGCAGCAGAGGGGAGGAGGTCAAGGACTTCCCCACATGCACACAGCAATGGGGCTTGGTGCTTGGCTGCAGGCCAGGGGCTTAAGGTTGCCAACTTTCTAATTGCAGAAAACCAAATACCCTTCTCCTGCTCCCTGCCCCGCCCCTTCTCCGAGGCCCCATTCCCGCTCACTTGCTCATTTTCACAGGACTGGGGCAGGGCATGGGCATCGGAGGAGTTGAGGGGTGCAGGCTCCAGGCAGTGCTTACCTCAGGCAGTTCCTGGGAAGTGGCCAGTATATGTCCCTCTGGCTCCTACATGGAGGGGCATGCCAGGGGGTTCTGGGTGCTGCCCCTGCCCGCAAGCCCTGCCCCAACAGGTCCCACTGGCCATGATTCCCAGCCAATGGGAGCTACGGAGCCAGCGCTCAGGGCGAGGGCAGCACGCAGAGCCCCCGTGGCTGCCTCTACGCCTAGGAGCCAAAGGGACATGCCGGCTGCTTCCTGGGAGCCGGATAGGGAGCCTGCCAGCCCTGCGCCAACCAGACTTAACAGCCCAGTCAGCAGTGCTGACTGGCGCCGCTACGGTCCCTTTTTGACCAGGTGTTCCTGTAAAAAACCGGACAGCTGACAACCGTAGGAAGGCTGTGGTCCCATGGGAGTGCAGGAGCAGACAATTCCAGGTTCATTGGGGCAGCTGCAGGATGGGGTGGGAGAACAAGGCAGGTCTGTGAATGACAGAGGCACATGGGTCTGTTTGCAATGCCTTGGCCATGCTGGTCTGCTGGCTCTGGTTGCTGTCCCTCTGCAGCTAACTTTGCAGCCCAATGCAACGAGACCCACCTACAAGAGTCCGGGTCAGGTCAGGTATGAAAACAACTTGAAACTCCTACGTTTGGGTCAACTGTGTCTAGTCATGTTCAGGTCAGGCTTTAAAATTAGGCCCGAACAGCTCTCTAAAGGACTCTAACTCTTTGGAACTGTATAATAAGACCATTACTTGGATATGAAGTTTCAAAAGCAGAGCTTCACAAAAATTAATCTGTTTATGGGAAGAAAATACAAAGGAAGAAAAGCAGTATTAATAGAGTCCTTTAGTAATGTGTATATCTACCTTTTCAAAAGGCCAGCAATAAAATGACAAAACACTCATTTCACACAACGAATCTTAAAATAGTAAAAGGTACAAGTGCTAGGGAGACTCAGAAATATCGTACGAGGGATTATATGTGACCAAACCTAGATTCTTCATTTCGTTTATTTTTTTGCAATTTAAAACCTTTTAAAGCACCAGGGCGAGAAGCGTGGGGCTGTTTGTTTTGAATGAAGTGTACTTTCATCCTCCAAGGAATGCTATTGAATGTGCAACAACTCCAATCAGTTTTTATTACTTCAAAAATGCCATATAGTGAGGGAGACATGAGTATTAGTTACCTACCACCTAACATCAACTCATTCCCCTCAAAGTTTGCTTTATTTATTTATTTATTTTTAAAGACAACTGAAGATTGTACATAACACACACGCAGATATAGCAGACAGCAAGAACGGCAAATCTGGATGCAATGTCTGATCAACTTTACAAGCAGATAAAAGTTAAAACATGTATGGACGGTCCAGAGCAGTAAAGAGGTACAAGAAAGAAATCTTTGAAAAGACCCATGCAATATCTCCACTAACCGAATGCCTGGTAAAGAGGAAACGAGATGCTGAATATCAACGAGGAAACTGCTACTTCTTCCAACAATATGATAATCTTTGATTTACCAGAGGAATAACAATATTTCTATTTCTTTGTTTGTTTTAATGAAAAGAACAGCTGTAAAATAATAGCATACGGTAATGGGGAAGAGTAGGGATGAAATAAGATACAAGAGAGAGAGACTGACTCACTCCTGTCAAAAACAGCACCTTTCATTAGTAAGAATACCACGTTTTTGGCACCAAAATGTTTTCATACTGCATAAGCGTTTTCTAAAAATGTTCTGAAGTAGGACAAAATGCAACAAAAAGCTACCAGCAAATATCACTGGTTATCTTGGCATCTATGGGACTCCCTTCACAGAAAGACACACTCTTACAGGCTTGTGTACACAGTGCACTAATCTGCACCAGAGAGGTATAAATTCTAGGGAGCATTCAGCGCATCACACACTAACTGGCCTGTGGGAAACCTGCTGGCATATACTAAAAGTTCCATAATGTGTGTTAAAGTAGTCCTGTTTCACACAGTACATATGTGAGCAAGGCAGGGCTTGCTGTCAGCAACACATCACTGGTACTCGCCTCTAAGCGAAGTGTGCTAGCCATGTTATGTTCCAAGTCCATGACATTTTGGGGAGGAAATACCAGGAACTGAACCTACTGTCTTGCATGGTAGCACAAAGACTTAATACTTGATGGTAGCTTTATATCTGTAATAATTAAAGCTTGTAATTTCCAACTGTTGCGGATTGTGGGGGAGTTAGGGCCCTGCACCCCTCTTCCCGAGATTCACTGCGACTCTCAGCCAGCCAGTAAAGCAGAAGGTTTATTTAAGGACAGGAACACAGTCTCAAGCAGAGCGTGTAGGTACGACCAGACCCCCTCAATTAGGTCCCTCTGGGAGGTTCAGGGAGCTTAGACCCCAGCTTGGGGTTCCCTGCGTTGCACCACCCAGCCCCAACTGAAAACTAAACTCCAAGCCCCTCCCGCTGCTCCTCTCCTTTGTTCAGTCTCCCGGGCAGAAGGTGTTAATTCTCCCCACCCCCGTTCCTGGCTCAGGTTACAGCTCAGGTAGCTTCCTTCAAGGGAAGTCCCACATCCCCACTGCAACCCCCCCTGCAACATTCCCAGGTCAAATCTGCCCTGCTCCCTGCTCCGTCACACCAACTAATAAATTTCAATACCTGAAATAAAGCACATTTTCTCATTTATGATTAATGAACTTCTCTTTCTCTCACATTAGAAAAAAAATCTTAATTCACTAGTGACATAGGCCCCAATGCTGCAAAAACTTACACATGCGAGTAGTCCTACTGATCTCAGTGAGACTGCTCATGCATGTTTATAGTCATGGCAAGGACTGCTGGTACTACATTTTTAAACAAGGGAGCCTAAAGATAATCACCTAAATTAGCTCTCAAAATCCTGACTTTGTTGCACAAAACATGGATTTAGGTCTCAAACTGATAATTCATAACAATATTAATAAATATTGATACAGAAGCCAATTTTAGGCATACATGCTTATAAATGTGGTACATGGTAACTTGTTAACGTCCACGGAAAAGCTATGTTATTTAAAAAACAAATGATTACCATTATATTTATTTAACTTCCATCTCCCATGTGTTCAATGAAATCAGTCTTAGTTATTTGTTTTTACTTGTAACTCCATTTTTTTGCCCCCAAAGGTAATGTAAGTGAACTATTTAGGGTAAGATATTTTGGCGTACTAAGTAATTCTATAGCCAAGTGATTCATTGACCCAAATACCACAGAAAAAACCCAGAACTGCTAAAATGAACATTCTTTTGGTGGCAATTATGATGAACTTTTTCTGGAAAAGTATATATGGTTATGAATCACAAATATCCCAGTGCTGTACCTTCTATGTGGCGAACAAGTCTCTTTGCTCCTAAACCATTACAATGTGAATATCTATGACCAATATTTTCATCACATGAAGAAACGTACAAACTAATATAACTCCGTTTTTAGAGATGAATATAATTATTTGGTAAATTTAATCTATAAACTGGTAAAGAGCTATATTGCCATCTTTCTCACATATAAATAGTGTCAAGGGAACCCAGAGGTTTTGGAGTTCCTTTAACCACTAAAAATTCTAAACATTTACCTCCTCCCTGTCTGAACAATCCAAGATTTTAGTTTGGAGAACTGGGCTGGAAATCTGGCCAGAACAACCACATGATGTTCTTAATCACATTTCAGCACATGAGATCTCAACCAAAACGAAGAAGTACAGAGGAATGTGTAAATGAGAAATATTATTTTCTGTATTTTAAGAGATTAAGAAACATTTTCATATATGAAAAAGGGTTGGTGTGATCTGAGTTTGAGGAAAATGTAGGTCAGTTTTTATTTCATACAAACCATTTCAACCACCCCTGTTTATTGTATTATTTCCAAAAGTTTTGTATTGGTTACCAAATACCCAGGAAAAATAAAATCTCTCAGTAAAAGAAATGAAAACATTCCACTCAATGAAAGGTATGGGGAAAAATAACATGCTAATCTACAAACACACTAACACAGTGTTTCTCAAACTGGGGCCGCCGCTTGTGTAGGGAAAGCCCCTGGGGAGTCGCGATTGGCCGGACCTGCGGACGGGGCAGGTAAACAAACCAGCCGGCCCGCCAGGGGCTTTCCCTACACAAGTGGCAACCCCAGTTTGAGAAACACTGCACTAACATTTCTAACCTAAAATTACCATTCTTAGACTCAAGTAGAGGGTGCCATTCATGTATACAGCACATGAGAAGAAAATGATGACTGTTCTTTGCCAATACTGTATTTCTCTAAAGCTGCCCTTTTGCATTTCAGATATATAGAGCAAAATTCTAACACTTGGGAGAATCTCTCACTTGAATCAGTTGAATGTGGGCAAACTTCAATTGCACACACAAAGTAGGCCAGCCAGAGTCCCCTTTAAAAATAAAGTCAGCACAAATTAAACTATTAAATCCCCCTGTCCATACAACTGGATAGTGAGGCTCTCAGTTCTTGAGACTGAAATGGAGCTGAATGACTCCTTTCAAGAATCTCATTACCATGGAGCTCGAAAATACTGATTTACCATGGATGAGTAGGTGAAATGCCAAAATTGCCACCAAGTGCACTCTCAACTAATTATGTGAAAAATCAGATATCTGACGGTGTAAAAGGTACTCCGAGTTGTCTTGGATACAAACCATTTTTGGTTGAACTCCCCAGGCTAACAACCACATCGAGAACCACTTCTGTTTGGCCAAATAGGCTGCTCTGGTGGAGGGCTTTATATTATTAAGCAAGATTTGCTGGACCACCTCTGAACATCATTCCCCTCCTCATCTAACCATCCAGTATCCACGCCGTGAGATGCAGGGAGATGAGTGCTGGATGTGAAATCTGGCTGTGATACTGAGTCAGGAAGCCGGGATGAAGAGGAAGAGATATGGGAGGCTGGACTGATAACGCAAGGAGGTCAGAGAACCACCATGATCTAGGCCATGCTGGAGGAATGAGAATAAGCCTGACATGATACAATTTCAGCTAGAGAATGACCTGTGGGATGATCAGAGTTGGAGGAAAAGCACACAGGAGTGCTGATTCCTAGCGCAGGTGAAAAGCATTGGTAACCACTGGATCACTGTCCTGGACACAAAAGTCAAAACAGTGCTTGCTGGATGCTGCAGGAGGATGAGCTGGATGGCTAAATCTGGAACCAGCGGGCCTTTGCCTCTGGGATCTATGCCCTTTCCTGGGGTAGTCCCACTGCCTTACTGGAAAGGAGGACTGCCCAAAGAAACGCCTATAGTGGTATCGCTGTTCAGCTGGCATATAAGTTCCCAAGGAATGCAAAGTAGTTTGGGAATCCTTAAAAGAGTGCAGGGTCTCATTGCGCTTTTCCAAAAACAAAACCCAACTACCAAAAGTTAAGTCCTCAATGGTCTGCTGCACCTCAGGTACAATGCCTGAATTCTGCATCTATCAGGTACCTCCTCATGGTCACAGCCAATGCCATAGTTCTAGCTGAGGTATCTGCCAGGTCCAGAGCTGACTGTAAAGAAATCTTGGTTACCATAAGGCCTTCTCCAATGAATGCTTTAAACTCTTTAAGGTTTTTAGCAACTTGTCTGCAAACTCCGACATGGCCACCCAATTAACAAAGCCGTATTTGGAGAGCAACATCTGCTGGGTTGCAAAGCACATCTGCAGGGAAGAGGAAATATAAATCTTCCTCCCCATTTAGTCCATTCTTTTGGACTCTTTGTCCATAGGTGTAGATTTATGTCATGCCCTGTCATTTGCTGCAGTTATCACAAGAGAGTTAGGGGCCGGGTGGGAGTAGAAACCCTGCATGGAAACAGAGTACCACTTCTCTGAACACTTCGCTGTAAGAGACAACAAAGCAGGAGTATTCCAGAGGGCCTCTGCAGACTCCAACAGAACCTCATTTAACCAGGACTACTCTCCCTGGAGCTGATGGTTGGAGAACATCCAGCAGCTTATGCATATTGTCCTGCAGAAATTCCACCTGGATACCTAAGGTAGCCTAAGGTCCTTATATGTCTTAAAGTGCTCAGGCATCCAGGGAGGAGGAGGAGGAGCCTGGCACAGATCAGTCATCCAGAGAGGATGAAGAGGCGGTTTGCTGTGCCAACAACAGGTCCTGGTCTTGCACCATGGGATCTGGTTAGTCACACCTGAGCCATTCTTTTTAGGTTACAAGTCTGAGGAACTGTCCCAGATTGAGGTGTCAACAGAGGTGGTTTTGGAACAAATTGATTAATTAAACAGTAATAAGTCACCAGAACCAGATGGTATTTATTCACCCAAGAGTTATGAAGGAACTCAAATATGAAATTGTGGAACTACTAAGCGTGGCATATAGCTTATCATTTAAATCAGCTTCTGCACCTGGTGATTGGCAGATAGCTAATGTGATGCCAATTTTTAAAAGAGGTAATCCAGGCAATTACAGGCCGGTAAGCTTAACTTCAGTACCAGGCAAATTAGCTGAAAGTATAGTAAAGAACAGAATTATACACATTGATGAACACAATTTGTTGGGAAAGAGTCAACATGGCTTTTGTAAAGGGAAATCATGCCCACCAATCTATCAGAATTCTTTGAGGGGAAACAACAAAGATGTGGACAAGGGTGATCCGGTCGATATAGTGTACTTAGATTTTCAGAAAGCCTTTGACAAGGTCCCTTACCAAAGGCTCGTAAGCAAAGTAAGCAGTCATGGGATAAGACAGAAGGTCCTGTTATGGATGAGTAACTGGTTAAAAGATAGGAAACAAAGGGTAGGAATAAATGGTCAGTTTACAGAATGGAGAGACATAAATAGTGGTGTCCCCCAGGGTTCTGTACTGTTCAACATATTCATAAATGATCTGGAACAAGGGGTAAACAATGAGGTGGCAAAATTTGCAGATGAGACAAAATTACTCAAGATAGTTAAGTCCAAAGCAAATTGCAAAGAGTTACAAAGGGATTTCACAAAACTGGGCGACTGGGCAACAAAATGACAGATAAATGCAAAGTAATGCACATTGGAAAACATAATCCCAATTATACATACAAAACAATGGGGTCTAAATTAGCTGTTTCCACTCAAGAAAGATCTTGGAATCATTGTGGATAATTCTCTGAAAAGTTCCACTCAATGTGCAGCAGCAGTCAAAAAAGCTAACAATGTTAGGAACCATTAGGAGAGGGATAGATAGGAAGGCAGAAAATATCATGCATTTATATAAATCCATGGTATACCCACATCTTGAATATTCATGCAGATCTGGTCGCCCTACCTCAAAAAAGATATATTAGAATTGGAAAAGGTACAGAGAAGGGCAACAAAAATGATCAGGGTATGGAACAGCTTCCGTATGAAGAAAGATTAAAAAGACTGGGACTTTTCAGCTTGGAAAATAGACGACTATGAGGGGATATGATAGCAGTCTATAAAATCTTGACTGGTGTGGAGAAGGTGAATAAGGAAATATTATTTACTCCTTCTCATAACACAAAAACTAGGGGTCACCCAATGAAATTAATAGGCAGGAGGTTTAAAAACAAACAAAAGGAAGAAGTTACTCACCTTGTGCAGTAACGATGGTTCTTCAAGATGTGTCCCCCTTTGGGTGCTCGACTCTAGGTGTCGGTGCGTCCCTGTGCTGGAGATCGGAGCTTTCTC
This sequence comes from Malaclemys terrapin pileata, assembly GCF_027887155.1. Lineage (NCBI taxonomy): Eukaryota > Metazoa > Chordata > Testudines > Emydidae > Malaclemys > Malaclemys terrapin. Next base: position 206,006,573 of record NC_071506.1, on the reverse strand, counting down.
GCAGCAGTACTCGGCCAGCGAAAGGGCACTCACAGAGTCGTCTCGTGCAGCCGTTGGCACCTGCTGTAGTGTGCGTTCCCCCGACCATCCCCTCCGTTCCTTCTCTACCGCAGAGCTCAGCTGTGTGAACTCCGAAGTAGAGGAGAGGAGGGTGGGTACTGGAGCACCCACAGTGACACACATCTTGAAGAACCATCGTTACTGCGCAAGGTGAGTTACTACTACCTCTTCCTCTTCTTAATCGAGTGGTGTCCCTGTGGGTGTTCCACTGTAGGTGCTTGTACAGCAGTACCCCACCAGGGATGGTAGGGGTTTGGCGTTATGTATAAGTGTGTGATGAGAGCACTGTAAGGCCAAAGATAGCGTCTGAGACAAGGCCTTGGATGATAGCGTAATGCTTTGCAAAAGTGTGCTCTGATGTCCAGGTTGCAGCTCTACAAATATCTATTAAGGGGACGTTGTTCAAGAACGCAATCAACGTCGCCATGGCTCGTGTTGAGTGGGATCTGATGCCCACGGGGGGGTCTTTGTGATGCAGGTGGTAGCAAGTATGAATACAGGTAGAGACCCATTTGGAGAGTCTCTGGGTCGATATTGTAGAGCCCTTGGAGCGCTCTGCTGCAGACACCAATAGTCTTGGTGACTTGCGAAATGGTTTAGTTCTGTCCAAGTAGAAGGCTACAGCCCGTCTGACATCCAGCAGGTGCAACGTTGGTTTTCGAGAGTTATGTGGCTTGGGATAGAAGGCAGGTAAGCGTATGGTTTGGTTAATATGAAAATTTGTAGCCACTTTGGGCAAGAATTTTGGGTGAGGACATAACGTGATTTTGTCTTTGGTAAATACAGTGTACAATGGTTCTGCCCAGGGCCGGCTTTAGGCCGATTCAGCCGATTTGGCTGAATTGGGCCCCGCGCCAAGAGGGCCCCGCGCCGCAGCTCTCCACCCCGCCCCCAGCTCACTTCCCCCTCCTCCCCTCCCCTGAATGCTCCGCCCCCTGCTCCTCCCCCGCCCCTGCTTCCCGCGAATCAGAGGTTCGCAGGAAGTCTGAAAAGAAGCAGGGGCGGGCAGGCAGCACCAGGTAAGCTGGGGTGGTGGGGGGTGTGAGAAGGGCTCCGGGGAGGCGCGGCGCGGCCCAGTCCAGCCCCGTCTGAGCACCTCCGGCCCCAGCAGCTCCGGCCCCGGGGCGCCGGACCGGCCTGCTCGGCTCGGCCCAGGCCCCGTGTCCGGCCCCCCAGCTCGGCTCCGTCCCGGCCCTCACGGCTCGGCTCGGCTCCGGCCCCCCGGCTCAACTCCAGCCTGGCCCCCGCGGCTCGGCTCCGGCCCGGCTCGGGCCCGGCCCCCCGGCTCAGCGGCTCCGGGCCAGACCCAAGCCCCACGATCCCGGCTGGAGCTTCGGCCGGAGCGGGGCCCGATTCCTGGGGGCGGAGCTTGCGGCAAGCCACGCCCCCAGGAATCGGGCCCCCTCTTACTAAAGCCGGCCCTGGTACTGCCATCAATGCTCCTATTTCGCTGACATGTCTGGCAGACGTGATTGCCACTAGGAATGTGACCTTCATTGACATATGAAGGAGTGAGCAGGTTGCTAGAGGCCCGAAGGGTGGTCCTGGGAGACATTTGAGCACAAGATTGAGATCCCATGGTGGTGCAGGTTGGCGTACTTCTAGGTACATGTTCTGTATACCTGCTAGAAAGCGCAATGTAATCAGGTGAACAATATTGGAGCCCCTTCTATCTGTTCGTGGAGGGCCGTAATGGCAGCGAGGTGTACTTTAATAGAGCTTATGGCTAACCCCGTTTCCTTCCGTTCTAGTAGGTAGTCTAGGATCATAGATAGAGGCGCCGTGGTCGCGTCCAGCTGTTTTTGCTGTCCCCAAAGGGAGAATCTTCTCCACTTGTGGCGGTAAGTATTTCTAGTGGTGAGGGAACGGCTATTTAGTAATACCTGTTTTACTTTCTCCGAACAGTTCAATTCCCCATGTTTGAACCAGAGAGGAGCCACGCTTTGAGATGGAGTTTTGCTGGATCTGGATGGAGCGTCAGGCCCTTGTTCTGGAAAAGGAGGTCCATCCGGAAAGGAAGCGGTTGTGGGGCACAGACTGCTAGACATGAGAGGTACGGAAACCAAGTCTGTCTGGGCCATGTGGGGACAATAAGAACGATGTATGCTCTGCCGAGTTGTATCTTGCGGATGATCCGTGGGATCAATGGTATCGGCGGGAAGATGTACATGAGTGACACGTTCCAAGGGAAGAGGAAGGCATCCCCTAATGATCCTGGTGCCAGGCCTGCCCTGAAGCAAAATAGTGGACATTTGTGATTTGTTGCTGAGGCGAAAAGGTCAATTACTGGGTGACCCCATTTTTGGAATATTGTGTCGAGAACACGGTCGTTGATTTCCCAGTCGTGTTCCTGTGAGAAGTGCCTCCTGAGGTTGTCGGCTGTAGTGTTTTGGCACCCTGGTAAGTATGATGATGTGATGTTTATATTGTTGCGGATGCAGAAGTTCCGTAAATTCATGGCTTCTACGCATAGCAAATGCGACCTGGCTCCTCCTTTGCGATTGATGTAAAACATGCACACCACATTGTCGGTGAGAATAGAGATTGAGGTTTCTCATATGAGTGGGAGGAAGTGTCGGCATGCATTGTGTAGCATGAGGAGTTCCTGGAGATTGATACATAGTCAGGTTTCTGTCGCAGACCACTTGCCTTGTACATTGTGGTGACCCAAGTGGGCGCCCCAACCTATCAGGGAGGCATCTGTTGTAATAGTCACTGATGGGGGGGTCTTGTTGAAAGGGAATCCTGGAACATACATTCCCTGGCTGTGTCCACCATTGTAGAGAGAGGATAATCCTTGGTGGTAGTGTCATACATCTGTTGAGAGAGTGTTTTCTGGGTGCATAGACCGTGCTCAACCAGTGTGGCAGACAGCACATATGGAGTCTAGCATACTTTACTACAAAAGTCGTAGCTGCCATATGTCCCAAAATCTGAAGGCATGTCCTCACTGAAGTTTGTGGGCTGAAGGTCACTGTGGAAATAAGATTGGTCAATGTAGTAAATCTGTGGTTTGGCAATATTGCCATGGCTTATATGGAGTCTAGGTTGGCTCTGATAAACTGCAATCGCTGGGTTGATTCCAGTGTGGATTTCTTTTCGTTTACCTGTAGACCTAGTTGGTGAAACAGGTCTATTGTGGTCTTCAGCATGCCCGCAGTTTCTTGTTGGTTGGCACCCTTGAGAAGGCAATCATCCAAATAGGGGAAGATTATGATTCCATTGTGTCATAAATGTGCTGCTGCTACCGCGAGTGTTTTTGAGAATATGCAGGGAGCAGTGGACAGTCTGAAGGGAAGGACCCTGTTTGGTAGTGATTGGGTCCTACTGTGAACCTTGGGAACCGTCTGTGGGCAGGATGTAGTATAATATGGAAGTATGCGTCTTGGAGGTCGAGGGCTGCAAACCAGTCCTCCGCATCTAGCGCTGGGATTATTGTGGCCAGAGTGACCATTTTGAACCTGTGGTTGTGTACGAACCTGTTGAGTTTTCGGAGATCTAAGATTGGTCTCCATCCCCCTCCTTTCGTCTCTGTCAGGAAATATTTGGAATAAAAACCCCTCCCTTGGTATTGATGTGGTACTGGGTCTACAGCACCCAGAAGTAGGAGGTGGTCTACTTCCTGTTACAGAAGGTGCTTGTGAGAGGGGTCCCTGAAGAGGGACAGGGAAGGGGGGAGAGTAGGGGGAATGTCTGTGAAAGGAATGGTGTAGCCAGATTGTATGATCTCCAAAACCCATTGATCTGTGGTTATCGCAGCCCAGACATGGTAAAATGGGCGTAAGTGGTGACCAAAATTGTGGGATGGGGTATCTGTTGGCGCTAGAGGTGTGGGGCGGTCATGCATACCATTGACCAAGACTTCAAAATTGTGGCTTAAATGTAGATGGACAGGGGACGAGGCCTGGTTCTGTGGAGCTTGTCGTCTCTGAGCCCGTTGTTTGGGTCTGTTCTGAGTGAAGTATCGGGGTTGTTGATGGTTAAACGAGGTGTCTGGTGACCCCTGGTATGGTGTAAAGCGAGGGCATTTGTCAGGCAGTGGATGTATGCCTAGTGTATGCAGCGTTGCACGGGAGGCCTTCATGGTATGGAGGACGTTGTCTGTTTGCGAACTAAGGAAACTATGTAACTATGTATAGACTAACTAAACAATGTAACTAAGTATAGACTAAAAAGAAGTTCCTATGTAACTTGTAACTTTTTTTTTTCAGAAAGCATCAAAGAGCACTGTCGCGGAGCTCCGTCTGCAGCCGAGGATGGATGAGAAGGAACTATGGGGATGGACGGCGGAGCGCGTGCTACAGCAGGTGCCAACGGCTGCTCAAGAGGACTCCTGTGCACGCCCTTCCCTGGGCCGAGTACTGCTGCGAGAAATCTCTGATCTCCGGCGCAGGGATGCACCGACACCTAGAGTGGAGCACCCACAGGGACACCACTTGATGTAGAAGTACTTCTTCACACAATGCACAGTCAACCTGTGGAACTCATGGCCAGGGGGTGTTGTGAAGATCAAAACTATAATGGGATTCAAAAAATAACTAGATAAGTTCATGGACAATAGGTCTATCAATGGCTATTAGCAACGATGGTCAGGGATGCAACCCCACGCTCTGAGTGTCCCTAGACTGTTTGCCAGAACCTGGGAGTGGATAGCAGGCAATGGATCACTTGATGATTGCCCTCTAAAATATCTGGAATTGGCCACTGTTGGAAGACCGGATACTGGACTAGATGGACAATTGGTCTGACCCAGTATGGCTGTTCTTCTGGCTAACCCTGGAGGCCCAGAGGGAAAAGGCTCAGCAGTCGCTTGTAGCTGTGGTGGTTTGGGAATGAGAGCCACTAATGGGACTGGTGATCTCACTCGGGAGCAGGTCGAAGAGAAGACCTCGAAAACTGAGTGTTGTCATAAGGAGGACACTGGGCAAAAGGATATGGCATTGGTGGTCAGTAGGCACCGGCTCAAGACCCCTTGTCCCGACTGCAGGAATGATGCCAATCTCAGTACTCAGGCATCAGAGATCATAGATCACCATATTGGGTGATGACAGAGGGGAGGATGACCCTAACCAGGATCTCGAGGGGGTCTCAGAGATTCTCCGGTGACAACAGGGAAGTCAGCCCCAATAGGGTGAACAAATGATCTGACCAATCTGAAGCACAACATGTGGCGTGATATCAGTGGTGAAAAAGGATAGGGAATCAGCACCAGCGGTACTGAGGAAGTCAGGCTCCCACACAGTACCAGAGAAGGCACCTGCACAGAGGCCAAGGATGGTACCGAGTTTGACAACAAGATCTGCTGCCAGGGCAATGACAGTGCAGAGGGGCACATCCACATCAAGGGTGCCTTCAGTGCTGGGCACATCATCAGCCTCAATTCCACAGCCTGAGATGTGGACAGTGCGAACTGCAGTGCAAAGAAACTCGGCAGCTCCGCAACACAGCCAGAAGGTGCCAAGAGAACAACGGAAGATGAAGCAGTAGACACAATGGTACCGGAAGACTCCCGAACTAGTGGAGAGTCAGACAGAGGCAAATCAGGTCTGAAGGCACCTGATATGCCAACAGCATGGAGACAGTCGGCACTGGTGCTTGCATCATCAGTACCAGATTCAACGGGTGCCCCATGACTAGACCCGGAGTCAACAGTATGAGCTCTTGCTGATCTCGGCGCACTACTAGGGAGTGATTGGATGGACCTGCTCCATCCCATGTGCTGAAAGGAGTATAGTGCCGGTCAGCACTCCTCTTGAAAGGTGATGAAGAGTTTCCCCAAGCCATGGCTCTAGGGTTGCTAACTTTCCAGGACTGGCCTGGAGTCTCCAGGAATTAAAGATTATGTCATGTGATGAAATCTCCAGGAATACATTCAACCAAAATTGGCAACCCTACAGGGCATGGTCCCCTTTAGTCTTATGGGACCTCTTTCTTGCCTCACAGCCTGCTCCAGAAGGTGCTGCAGCTGTAAGTCTCTCATCACCCAAGTTCTCTTGTTGAATGACTTACAGATGGAGCACTATTCCTTTATGTGTCCCTCACAGAGACACAGCAAGCACCTCATGTGAGGATCGCTATTGGGGATAGCCCCGCCACGCAACAGACAATGCTTGAACCCTGATGAGGGCATCAGACAGGGCAGACAACTACTCAAACTAACACCAAACTAAACCTAAAGTACCACTAACTATTATATAGAATAAAACAAGAAAAACCTCAGAAAACCAAGACTGAAAATGCGAGGTGAACACACCTCACTGAGCTCTGACTCTAGCTGCAGGAGGTGAGAAAGAACTTGAGGGGGATTGGGGCAACGCCACCCTTACAAAGCCAGAGGGGGGCTAGGACAGCAGGGTATGAGTGCCACTCAGTGGGTACTTCTGGACAAAGTTCTACGGCTTTGGTACACTGGACCCATGCCTACATGAAATACATGGCTGCATCTACTCAAAGAAGAACAGTTCTTAACTCATTAGCTGGGCAAACATGGATTTGTTTAAATCACAGCCTAAGAGCTGAGGGAAATTCTCGTCTTGTTCTAAGAGAAACCATGGAGACAGTATCACTGAGATACAACTTGGGCGTCCCACAAATGTTCTATTTGTGTCATTGTGACACTCTGTACCCTGGAACCCCCATATTCACCACTGTGATATGACTATGATAGGTTTTAGTACAAAGTATGTCTTGTGAGATATCGTTTAAAAAGTCTTGATTTGCTGAGCATTAATATCCTATTGGATTATGTGCAGTAGCATTTTATGTACAGTTATGAAGTATTGCTATATATGTTAATGAAATATCTTGTGAGGTTGAGGCAACTATCACTGGCCAGACAGGCACTGATGGCCCATCAAGAAGAATCTGCTAACCCAGAGACTCCGTGGAGAGGGCATGTATGCAGTGAGGGTTGCCTAACTCTCACGTCACAAGGATCTTTCTAGTTGCTGGAAGGAAGTATAAAAGAGGGACAGTGACATCATCACTTGGGCTCTCTCCTCCCCCATCTCCACACCTGCAAGATAAAGACTCTGAATTGGGGAGATGGGTCCTAGACTGAAAAGGAATACAGCCTGTGTATTAAGGACTATGAGATGCCTGTCACATCTATTAGCATGAGCAAAGCTGTTTGATTCAAATCTTGCTTAGTCTGCTAAAGTTAGAATTTAGACTGAAATTTTATTTTAATTTCTTGTGTAATCAATTTTTCTCTCTATGCCTGCTACTTAAAATCTAGCTTTCTGTAGTTAATAAAGCTGTTTTATATTTTACCTAAAACAGTGTGGGGTTGGTTGAAGTGCTTGGGGAATCTCAGCTCAGATTGACAAGGGCTGTTGCACATCCACAACCCTTTGTTGGAGTGGCGAACTAATTAAGGAGTTTATATTGTCTAAGGGAGTCTTGAGCAGTATGAGATGGTATACGTCTGGGTGGGGGCAAGCAGGGCTGGCTCCAGGCACCAGCTTAACAAGCAGGTGCTTGGGGCGGCCAAGGGAGAGGGGTGGCACCTGCGGCAATTCGGGGGCAGCAGGTCCCTCACTCCCTCTGGGAGCGAAGGACCTGCCGCTAAATTGCCGCCGCCACCAATCGCGGCTTTTTTTTTTTTTTTTGCTTGGGGCGGCAGAAATGCTGGAGCTGGCCCTGGGGGCAAGACTGGGGTGATTAGCTGGTGCCTCTCTCGTTATGATTCATGAGTGGCTGAGAGAGCATTCCTACAATTTAGCTGGGTGTGAATCTCCACATGCTGATGGCTGAGTGATCACAGCCCCTGGAAAGGTTTGCTGTTTGTCACTGGCATTGCACTGAAAGAGACAGGCCAGGCTGGAGAGTTTAAGGGATACAGCAGTCCCACATTTCTGGTTGTACCCTGGGGATCCCATCACAAGTACTGAATGGATTTTGCAGGCACACATCTGGCAGAAAAATCTGACACCAATGTATCATTATTTACTACTATTTTAGTTTTGTTTAAATCAAAAAGGTATTTAAAACAAATATACAGTCAAAATGGATTGTATATCAAATTATTCCCCATTAGAGCAGCTGTACTGTACTTACTGAGGCAGCAATGAATCTCTAATGAGACACAGAAGCTTGTTGTTTGAGTCAAGGCTCTCCTCTTTCTCCTCAGCCATGACCTCGTGGCTCACAAGCAGTGATGTGGTTTCTGAAAGCAACCGCAAGCTGAAGAGTCTCCATTCCACTTGAAAATAAATGTGCCAAGAACGTGACCACACTGAAGTCTAATTAAAACAAAATGTGGAATTCATGGAAATTTTAGTTGATGTGGCCATGTACTTACCATTCTGACTACGGACCAAAGAAACTAAGGGTGGGAGGATATAGTCCACAACCTAAAACAGAGCATTAAAAAGATCTGGTTTAGATCATTCAGAAAGAAAAAATAGAACTCAGATATATATACACAATCTTTTTATTCCATTGCTAGACTCTTTAATCAAAGGGATGAACAATCATGGAAATCCATCCATAATCACACTTATTAGGCCACCAAGTTCACTTTGCTCTAGTAAATCACTATAAAGTCATAGATGATAACATCTGTATATCAAAAACAGCAGTATCTATGTTGGCACAATTTACTGAGAATTCTTTTTAGTTTAAAAAGCAGTATTTGGTGCTGATGTTGGTAATTTTATTTTAGCTTCTTTAATATCTAAGTGTATTAATCCCCATGCTCCAGTCCATAAACTAATCAGATGGGATTAAGAAGAAATTTCCTCCAATGATAGTTAAGGTACATTGTGGAAGTTTCACACCCTCCACACTGACGCATTCATCATCAATTTCAGAGAGAGGATATTTCAACTAGATAAACCATTGGTTCTTTCCAATACAGTCATCCATAGGTTCCCATTAAGATTCAGATTTAGAGACTGAAGTCTTGAATTTTGAAAAAAATATGCTCCAATAAAATGTTTCTATATTCCCGAGAGTCACTGAGCAATATATTCCAGTCTGATATATCAAGTCCCCTCTTTAGTGGAATGACAGCTTATTTTCAACCTCAATTTTATGCAAATTCAGCCTTCTAAGAAGCACACACACAAAAAAAGTTATTGGGAATGGAAAACAACAGGAGCAGAGATGAAAATCATCAGAAGCAATACAATACAGTAAACTGATTTTGAGCATCCAGGGCAGGTCACAGATCCTAAAACTGAGAAGTTAATATTACTAGTTAATCATCATTTCAGTAAACTACACAAATCAAATAATGAAGAACTTTCAGGATAACACCACCACAAAAAAAATCTAGTGGAAACAAATGATTTGACCATGCTACCACAAGATGGGCTTCTCGATTGCTCTGAACAGAATGTAAGATATGATGTTTTAAAATATATATATTTGTGGCTAGCTTCTTAGTTAGTATAAATCAGTTTAGTTCCACTGAATTTATTTGAATGTTACAAAAATGACACATTACAATGGTTAACAATTTTTTGTTTGGAGAAGAATCATTTAATTTCATAAAGTACTCAATCAAGTCTTCTTGATGTATAAGGTGCATTTTTCAATACTTCATCATTATGAAATCTTTCATAGCCCTTATCATACATATATAATAGAATAAGTAATAAATGACTTAGCACTCCAATAGCTCCTTTCAATGGAGGACTTTAAATTCCTTTACAAATGCTAACTAAGCAAGTCTCAAAACAGACCTGTGAAATGGGTAAGAATGTATGGGATCACTTCTTCTGCCACTTAACACAGCTGCTTTTAGGTGAGACAATATATCTCATTTGGTCAATTCAGATCCTAGTTTAGGAATGCTCCTGGATTCCTTGCTGATGCTACTTCTCACATAGAAAGCATTACTCACAGATGCTGCTATCATCTCTGGCTGGCTAGGAAACACCATCATATTATGGCAGACAATGACCTGGTCTCAGTTGTATACATGTTTTCACCACCTCCTGTCTGGACTACACCCATGCAATACACATCAGCCATTAGGAAACTCCATCTACTATAGAATGTTATGTGTCTCCTCAACAACACAGGCTACTGTGAGTGTACCAAACCTGTCTCCTCTACTCTGTAGCCTGGCTTCCCATAGAATATTCAATCAAATTCAATGTCTTGGTCCTTATCTTCATGGTGCTCTATTGCCTGGGTGCAGCGTATCTAAAAAAAAAAAGCCTAAGGATCTAGGATGAAGCTCACGGTTGACAACTTTCCCCCTCAGTCACAACAGAACTTTCAACTATAAGTGTAAAGTTCATCTGTGCCAGAGACAGAGCTTTCTTGGGGGCCAGTTCAAGAGCGTGGAATGAACTCCTCCAGGAATTACACACTATCAGAAACCTCACCACTTTCCCACCATCACCAACAAAAAATACCGACCAAAAGAAAACACTACACTGCATGCACAAATCCCCGATAGGGTGAGAATGAGAGGAAGAACAAATCATATATGACAGATAACGAACACACCTTGTAATATGCTACTGGTGCCCAGATACTACAATAATGAAGACATTATAAGAACTTATATGCAATAGACAAGACTGGATTCCTACACCTCAGGCAGGAGAAAAGGTTAGTCAGTCTTCCATCATATAGTAGAGAGGGGAAAGCCCACTGTTAATATTGTGGAACATGAAGGGGACAGACAGCTTTGCTTCCTAAGAGCTCATCTACTCTTTTCCACATACGTATGAGGAAAGGGAGTCTATGCACATGTAGTGGGGAAGGGTGCAGAAATAGAGGTGTGCTGCCACAATGGCATGCTCCTTTTCCCCCTGTGCGGGGGCTTGTTGGTGTTCCAGTTCCAAAGCTTTGCAGGGAACAAAACTGATGCCTTATCCCCTCTTCCTCCTTTACAAAACTTGCAGACAGAACATGTAATAAGATATACTGCTTCCTTCCTATGCTGTGCAAGCCTCTGAAAGAGTCAAGGGATGGACAGGTACTTGGGCAGCTGAGGTCAGGACTGCTCCTGACAGAGTGACCCCTGCAGAAGCCAGAGGGTCAGTGGTAGCTTGATAGCAGGGTCTCTGGTGGCTCATTGTGAGGTTTAGGGAGAGGCAGGATCCCTGGCCTATTCTGTGGACATATAGGGAAACAACTCCCTGATATGCAAGAATCAAATAGAAATTAAGCAATTTCAGGGAGTATCTATTCCCATGTAGATTAGTCCCATATAAGAAGTACAAGGCCAATAGGTAGGTAAGAAGATTTTTCTTTTTGTTTAAAAAGGAATGTTCTTTTTTGATATACTCTGTATACAAAGCTACAGAATTACACCTAAAAAATTCAGTGTTCAAAAAATATTAGTTGACTTAAGACTCTGTTGATTAGCAACATTATGGGTACGTCTACACTTCAAACCAGGATTCCCAGCTTGAAGAGACATACTCATGCTAGCTTTCACTGAGCTACTATACTAAAAATAGAATGTAGCTGCAGCACTGCGAGCGGGCTAGCTGTCCTTAGTATGTGCCCGGGGGTTGGACAGGTACATACTCAGGGCAGCTAACTCCTTCTGCAGTTTGTGCTGCTCTGGCTGCATTCTATTTTTAGCATGCTAGCTCAATGTCTCCTCAATTTGGCAATCCCACCCTGAGTTCGAAGTGGAGACATACCCTATTGTTAACAACATTCAAACTGCCTAACCATCACAAACTGTCTTAAAATAAAAAGCTCTATTTACAGAGACAGAATAATGACAAACTGATCACTCCACATAGAAATTGTTCTGTACTGGCCTTCATTTGATTAATTCCAAGTAATTCCCCATTTATTCTAACCCTACTAACAATACATGTTCCTTCACTTTTAGAAATAAATCTCTTCAATGAACAACTTGAATTTGATCATACTGTATTGTCACATGTCCACAGCAACTGAATATGGTGCTTGAAAGTCAACCTACTATTGCCGGTCAGTCCAAAGCATTCATAACATCATTATTTTTAAACTTTACAACTTATTTTAAAATGAAGATAAACATTGTGTTTTCTTCATTTTCTATTAGAAACTAAAACAATTTTAATGTTGCTATTATGGAGCAAATGTTATGCACCACTCAAGAAGGCTTTAGCTTATTTTTTTATTCATGACACACTGATGGTAGGCAACTTTGTCTAAAGGAACTATCCTAACCTCTGGGACCTATCGAAGATACACATTTCTGGCAAGTAAAAGGATATCCTATTAACCACTTTTCTATTTAAAGTATTGATCTGGAACTGTGAACATGTCTTGCTTCAACTTTTCAAAAAAGCATTAAGTTCCTTTGGGTGCTGGCATTTATATTCATAGATTCCAGTCATGTCCAACCTGCAGCAATTAAAAGGTATCCCTTGAGTAACAGTATTTCTAAAAATATTTTGTATGCATCATGTAAGATGAGGTAGCACTTTCCTCTACAGTAATGGTAAGCTGTACTTTCCAAAATAATTAGCACACTAGACCCCGCAAGTGGTAAATTAATTACAGAGGGTCCTGTAGCACCTTTAAGACTAACAGAAGTATTGGGAGCATAAGCTTTCGTGGGTAAGAACCTCACTTCTTCAGATGCAAGCTAATTACAGTTCACACTATTAGCAGCAGACATGGTTACGACAATCAGTTATGATGGACTAAAACAGATCTCTTCAACCTAGCATACTAAATTCAGGGCACTTTCCTCACTATATATGGGGTCTCAATGGCCATTTGTTGGACACTAGTATTGATCTGGAGAAAGAGAAAACTTATTGATGGAAATGAAGCAGGCAAGTGACAGATTATTTTCTCAAAACTAATTGTTCATAAGCAATGGAAGTAGTTATTTTCAGTTAATAAATATTTTTTTTAAAAAGACATCCATTTGAAAACTGGAAAAGGATTCTGTCTGTATACAAAAGTGCCATACTTCATAAATTTTAACAAGCATTTGGGTGGACATGAAAATTAGTTCTGGTTATTGACAGTGATTGTTTGGATAAAGTAAACACTACCACAAAACTTTGCAAAATATCTGAATAAAAATTGAATATCTTTTAAAGTGAAAAAAGTTTGGTTAAATTAAAAAAAAAAATAAAAACCCACATGACTTTGCCCTTTCTTAGGCTGGGACTAAAATGGATTCTTGCAGCATTTTTGATCTATGCAGAGCTAGGAAACAAATGAAGAGTTTGTCTACATGTCAAGTTACTGCACAGCAAACCAGGGCGTGAATCTACAGCAAACCAGCTTGCAATTTGGTGGACATTGCTACAGCACAGTGAAAATACAGCTTAGTGATAATTTGGAAGTAAAGTGGGATAGTCACTCCTCACTTTTTGTCACAATATGTTGCGAGTATGTATATTAAAAAGGCACCTGCCTTCTTGCTGCAATTTATTTAAGAAAAAAACAGACCTTATAATTAATATAATGCACTGAAAGAAGGTACTGAAATTTCAGTTAATATTTTTGAAAGAAACATGCCTCACTTTTATGGAGGTCACACTAAAGACACACTAAAAACCACAGAACCATTATCTTAAGAAACAGCAGTTGTTCTTGGAATGGTGTCTAACAATGAATTTACATGCTGTTAAGCGTCTGAGATAACATTCACTTGAATTCACTCCAGATCGCTACTTAACTTCTGCTTCAAGAACTGCTTCTGCAATTCTGCTTGCAGTGAATTGAGTTGACTTAAAAATAAATTTTATATCCCTGTTCCACTTCTCTTAACCTCTATCTACTTATCTATCTGAGGCTTGGTCTACACTACCCCCCCTAATTCGAACTAAGGTACGCAACTTCAGCTACGTGAATAACGTAGCTGAAGTCGAAGTACCTTAGTTCGAACTTACCTTGGTCCACACGCGGCAGGCAGGCTCCCCCGTCGACTCCGCGGTACTCCTCTCGCCGAGCTGGAGTACCGCAGTCGACGGCAAGCACTTCCGGGTTCGACTTATCGCGTCCAGACTAGACGCGATAAGTCGAACCCAGAACTTCGATTTCCAGCCGTCGAACTAGCTGGTAAGTGTAGCCAAGGCCTGATTCTGAGCTTCTAGTATGGAGGACCAGACTTTCTTGACTGTTTGGCAAACACCCAGTATATTGCTTACTGTACACTATTCAAAAACCAACAATAACAACAGGCATTTTAATTCCAGCTCATCTTTTTTGTATGTGTTAGTTTTAGTATTTTTAGTCCTTACAACTTCACAACTTAACAGTCAGCTGAAAAACACACACACCAAAAGGGGATTGGAGAACTGAAACAGAGTTTTTCTTCTCTAGGCCACGTGTTCATATCAGTCCAGCTCAGTTTGTTAATGACCAAAGACTGTTTCAATTTGATGGCTGTTGAGTTCAGTCCAATTTCCAGTAAACAAGTGTCCATATAATAATAAAAATCAATACCATAACCAGCATTAATTGGTACTCTTGGTAGCAGTCTCATCAGAAAGAACAAGGATTGAATGGGCTCGAAGGCAGAAATACCCTTTTACTCTTAGAGGTGAATCTCTTCAGGTCATGATTAAGGCATACTGGCAGAATGAAGTAGGGAAACTTCCACAGATGTTCAGTGCTGTTCTTGTTCTGTGGCTAAAGTGGTCAATCCATTTTTTTTCTAATACAAAATCATTTTAGAACAGATTTCCAGAGCTAATTCTGGACAAAATATCTGACTCTTTTTGCACCTTTTCAACTGATTGGACATAATAAATTGAACCTGAATATTTCTGTTCACCTTTTAAATTTAGATCTTTCTATAAATGAACAAATCTTTTTCAATCAAAAAATAATTAAAACTTTGTTTCTATTTTCTGATCATACATATTTTAAGTCTTGACCCTAATAACTACTGACTACTTGAAACATTCCGTTTGTTAGTGGGAATTCAGACAGTACGTATGCAATTGTTTCATGTGCTACCAGGACTTACTGTTGAGCGGTGGAGCGTCAACAAGACTGGATGCTGTGTTACCACTTCGAATGCTGATAAAGTGGTCTTAATTAGTTCTTCTGATGCAGTTTGACCTGTTCATAAAAGAAGCATTGTTTTTCCTTATAACATGCTACAGTAAGAATCATAGATGCCAGAACTAGGGGTACTGGGGGTGCTGCCACACCCCGTGGCTTGAAGTGGTTTCTATCATATACAGGGTTTACATTTGGTTCAATGGCTCTCAGCACCCCCACTATACACATTGTTCCAGCACAACTGGTAAGAATACATTCATATAAAGATATGGGAATGCCATAGATGAACTTACCTATTGCTCCATCTAAGTTAGTTTCTCCCAAATCTATTGATTTGATAAAATTCTGTACAAAAAAAAAATACACATTCAAAACGAGTTTAGAAACAAAGAGTAACAAATGTTTTTCACACACACACCCCTCAGAGCATCCTCATTAAAACTATGCTATCCTCAACCATATTTAATATTTTTCATATATGAAAGTTGAATGCATTTGTATTCTAGTTTTCATGACATAATTTTGCAGTTTTGTAAAGGTGTTGCATACTCAAAAGTACTGTACAACAAGGCCCATTAACTCGACTAATGTCAAGAAGTTTCCTGATAAATATGAAGCAATTAAATAGTGTACTTTATTAGTAACAGAGCTTGCATTTTCTAAAAAGAGACTTTGAACTTTCTTGGATACTGCTATATTAAAATAGCTCATGAAAAAGACCAAAGACCCTCTGGAAAATGTAATTTTCTGTAATTTGTGCCATCTTTTTGATCTCCACACACAGTGCATATTGTATGGATGCACTTACATGCAGGAGTACATAGAGAAAGGCATACTTTATAACCTAAATAAATCATCATTCTGAGGCACAGTGAATAAAATATTAATGATTTGGGATAAGTAAATATGATACTATTATTCCCACTGTTCTTGGGCTATTTAATTCATTTCCTCTCTTCTGACTTCACTTTTATGCATGTATATACACCTTTCATAGGGGACGCAAAAGACATGCTATTGATGCTTACTTGCCACAGAAGGAATAATTCTTAGCAGAATTTAATACACTATTACTTATATTTATCAAGTCATAGAGTTTTATTGCATAGACAAGGTACTGCTTTGGCATCATCTTTCTGACCTTCAAGTTATACACCTCATTTCTATACAGTATTACGGTAAAAGCTATACAATAATTTTCATAGAACTTTCAATTTATGTCCTGAGGATGTCAATGATAAATTGTATTACTATAACATTGTTAGAAGTGCATCCAGAACACACTACCTTTTCCCTAATACCTAAGAAATGCATACAGGAGTTTTCTATCCACAATAACAGCATTATATCTTTGTTTTTAAACTATTACAGAGCAGTCATAGAAGAATGTTTACTTACCTTAAAGTAACTGTGATCCCTTGAGATACTGTCAAGTGGATCCCACAGTAAATGCACATGTGATTCATACACGTGAGATGGATTTTTTTTTTTAAATAAGTGGTGTCCATCAGAAGGAGTGACAGTCTGAATGGTTTACTCCTGTCAATGTAGAGTCCTGGCTACATCTAGGGTGCGTAATTTCTTTTCTCCCAGTGCCAAATGAGGTTTCAGGAAGAAGAAATGCAAGTTGATGGATTAGTTCAGATGAAATTCTAAAACCACTTTGGAGGTGAATTTCAGGTAAGGTCTTAGCATCACCTTGTCCCTATGGAATATCATTTGGGGAGGGTAAGCCATAAACACCTGAAGCTCACTCACTGTTCTGGCTGGAGTGAAAGACTAGGAGGTTCACCTTCCTAGTGAGGTGATGTAGGGAGCATTCTGAAAAAGGTTAAAAGGGAAAATCCATGAGTCTAAGGAGGACTATATTGAGGTCACAGGCAGGAATTGGTTCTCTGACTAGTAGGCATGTAGAAGCCCTTTAAGAAATTTCAGTAGCATAGGGTGAGAATATTAGGGATGGGCAGAAAACGGGTTTCCCATCCTGAGAGAATTTTTGAGATTTCAAATTTTTTCCCATCCCACTTCAACCCAAAAATTTTGATTTGGATCAATCAAATGTTCATTTCGATTTCAACCTTCCCACCCCCCTTTTTTTTTTTTTTAAGTCCAAATTTCTAAAATTTCAAAACAAAAAAAAAGTTGTTTTGACTGGAAAAACTGAAGCTTTTCATTTAAAATATGCTGAAAGATCCCATTTCAACAATTTCAAAACTTTTTTCCCCGAAATTTGAGTCAGGATATTTGTCAAAACTTGCCTCAGTTCACAGTTTAGGTTTCAACAAATTGACATTTTGGGGGGAAAAAGTATTCATAAAAAAATTCCTGACCAACTAGAGAGAAGAAAGATGGGTGACAAGCTAAAATTGCTGAGAGGCCGACTTTACTAGATTTGAGCAGAAGACCAGCTTGCATAGGGTGTCAAGGATCTTCTGTAATGAGATCTGGAGTTTTTGGGCTGCCCATTTCAAGAACTTCTTCCATTTTGAAGAATACGTTATCTAGAAGATGTCATTTTGTTTTGAAACAGGATTTCCTGGACCTGTAGGGAGCAGCCATTATCTGTGTTACTGAGCCATCCAACAGCCACACAATGAGTGCAGTGACAATGGTTCTGGGTGGAGTAACTGGCCATGGTTCGGTGAGACAAGTTCCAGGCAGCGTGGGAGTTGGCCTGGAGGCTGGACATCTGCAGTAGATCTGTCAGCCACAGCTGCCTTGGCCAATAAGGAGCCAACAGAATGATTGTGGGACTCACCCTGGGAATCAGGGGAAATTATGCAAAGGCATACAAACAAGCCTCTATTCCACTGAAGGAGGAAGGTATCTGGTAATGAATTTGGACTCAGGCCTTTTCTAGAACAAAAGTTATGACATTCTGCATTACCATTGGGGCAGAAAAATCTTTTGTGGGGAATCTCCACTAATGAAATATCTGTTCTGTAATGCATCTGTGCAAGGGCCATTCATGTCTGGTCACAGACTGCTTGCCTGCTAACTTGTTGCTGAATCCTGGTGTTGTCCTGTTCTGACGACACCAATTTCAGAAGTTGATGACTTACAGGCAGAAGGGCAAAGAGCAGGTGCCCTCTTGCTTGTTATGTAGTGCATGGCTGTTGTGTTGTCTGTGAAAAATCTACAATGAAGGAATTATGGAGGACATGAGGTGGCATAGGGCACATGTGCAGCCTTAACAGACACTGCTATTAAAAAAAAAAAAAAAAAAAAAAAAAAAAAACTCAGTCTTGAATGCACAGAGCACATTTGTACCTAGAGTGGGATCCACACTGACACATACTTAAAGAACAATTATTTTGGATGAACATCAAGGTCTAATAAGTTAATTTTCTATGAAAAAAGGCAATTTATCATTATGTCTGCCTGTTCATTTGAAGAAAGCTACTACCTTTCATCTAATTTCTTTAGAGAGAGCGTTTTGTTTATCTGTGACAAATTAAAATCTGACCATTTTGGGAAATCCATAATCTGTGCTGATTTTGCACTGACTGAATTGTGCCCATTGGTATACACCAGTCTCTTCTGAATGGCTCTCCAGGATATCATTAACCATCCTCGTGTTATGTTTAATTGAAGAGGGACAGGAGACAAATCAAGTCCAGTGCCAAAATTCCTACTTTAAAGTCAAAATAGCTTGATCCTTGCCATCCATAATCTCTGCCACTAGGTGGTCAGGTGCAGAAGCTCTAGGCTTATCCTATCTGATGGGAGAGGGGTGTGAAGAGCAAGTTACTCACCCTGTGCAGTAACTGTGGTTCTTCAAGAGGTGTCCCCCCAATGAGTGCTCCACTCTAGGTATGCCTGCACCCCCAGCACCTCAGGTCAGAGATTTTAGGTAGCAGCGTCCATTCAGCCCGCCCATGCGCTCTCTCCATCTCGTGCCCTGCATCAGAGCTATATAGTGCTCAATGGGTGAACTGCTCTCAGTTCCTTCTCTAACTCAGAGCTCACTGGAAAGAACTCCAAAGCAGAGGGGAGGAGGGGAGGTAGTGGAGAACCCATAGCAACACACATCTCAAAGAACCACACAGTTATTGCACTGGGTAAGTAACCTTCCCTTCTTCAAGTAGTGTCTCTATGGGTGTTCCATTCTAGGTCTCTCCAGCAGTACTCCTGTGGGAAGTATGGGGCTTCAGTGTAGAATCCAGAATTGCAGATAAGACATTGGAACCAAATATGGCATTGGACGCTGAGTCATGAGCCACTGCATAATGTTCAGCAAATGTATGAGCAGATGTCCGAGTCACAGCTCTGCGTGTTTCTACAACAGGAACATTTTTGACAAAGGCTATGGAAGTAGAGAGGGATCTCGTGGAGTGATTTCATATTTTAGAAGGATGTTGAAGATTGTGAGACCGATAGCAATAGGTAATGCAGCTTGATATCCAGCTAGAGTCTCTTTGTTTGGAGACTGAGGATCCCTTAGATCTGTCCACAATGGAGAGAAACAGTCTGGAAGATTTCCTGAAGGTCATAGTCCTATCTAAATAAAAGGCTAGTGTTCTCCTTACACTGACTGTGTGCAATGTTGAATCTCTTTTTTTCTTGGTGCAGTTTCAGAAAAAACTGGGAGGTGGATAAGTTGGTTTATGTGGAAGTATTTATGTCCACTATTTTCAGCAGGAACTTGGGATGTGGTCGTAATGTCACCTTGCCTTAAAAAAATAAAAATAAAAAAATAAAAACTGTAAAGAGGGGGTATGCCATTAGAGCCCCCCTCTCTCCTATTCTTCAGGCAGTTTTCATAGAGAGGTGTTGAAGGGAGCAGCGGCCATGGGTTCAAAGGGAGGTCTTGTTAGACACTGAAAAACAAAATTGAGGTCCCATGTCAGTATGGGGCATCCGATTTGTGAAAAGAGATTACCTAGACCTTTGAGAAACCCTCTGGTTGTGGGATGAGCGAAAACAGAATAACCCTCTATCTGATGAGGGAAGGCTGTGACAGTGACAAAGTGCACCTTGACAGAGCTTAGAGATAATCCTGACCTTTTTAGTTCTAGGTTGAAATGCATACAGAAGACCTGTGTCCCAATGTGAAGTATTGCAAGGCTTATTACAAAGGTGCCCACCACCATGTGTCCCAGTAGCTGGAGACAGTCCGAGGGCTGACCCAGACTGTTAAGAAAAAATTGATCAGAGTGCTGAATCTGTGCAAGGGGAGGAATGTTTTGGCTTCTACTGCATTGAAGGAGGCTTCTATGAACTCCAGATGTTGTACAGGAGTTAATACGGACTTTTGAATATTTAATTGTAGTCCCAGTCAGAGAAATAGGTCCATGACTTCTTGTGTGACCATCAAACCCTTGTTGAAGGAGCATGCCTTGAGAAGGTAATCATCTAAGCATGGAAAGATCAGAATTCCTTGTTTGCGAAGATGTACTGCTACCACAGAAAGGACCTTTGAGAACATTCTGGGCGCAGAAGATAGGCCAAATGGGAGCATATTGTATTAAAAGCGATCAAACCCGGAGTAAATCAGAGAAACTTTCTGTGGGATGGCTGGATCACAATATGGAATTAAGCAACCTTCAGGTCAAGAGCTGAGAACCAGTCCCCTTGGTCCAGAGATGGAATTATTGCTGTGAGAATTACCATTTTGAATCGCTGAACCTTCACAAATCTGTTGAGTGATCTTAGATCTAGAATAGATCTCCAAGTGTTTTTTTTTCAGTACCAGGAAGTACTTGGAGTAGAATTTCCTCCCTCTGTATTGTGCGGAAACTGGTTCTACAGCATCCAGGTTCAAGAGTGAGTCCATTTTTGGTTGTAAAAGATGCTCATGAGAAGGGTGTCTGAAAAGGGAAGGGGGGGGGGGGGAGGAAGAGAGGTAGGTAGGTAAAATGGATAAAATATCCTGTAGAAATGGTCTCCAACACCCATTTGTCCGTAGTTATGTGCTCCCAGTTTTAATGAAAAAGAGCAAGGTGGTTGCCGAAGGGAGAGAAACATGTGGATTGTTGCAACAGATAAGGATGGGGGTGGTAATTCGGGCCCTTGACCAACCTACCAAAATTGATGTTTAGATATAGAGGGTTATGAAGTGAATGCTTGTGGGGCACTTGGTGTACTCTTCTACAATCTCTTGTGCTGGGTTTCATAAGGCCTCGGGTCGGGGGGAAGGAGAATTGAGTAGGCTGTAATCTCTGCACCATATGGGATTTACTGAATCTTTTTTTGTGTGTAGGCATGTAAATTCCTAACAAGCACAAGGTGACTCTAGAATCTTTTGATGTGTGGAGGGATTCATCAGTTTTCTTGATGAACAACTTTGATTCTTCAAACAGAAGGACCTCCGCTGTAGGCTGGATTTCCTTTGAAAAGCCAGATAGTTGAAGCCAGGAAGCCCTCCTCATGACCACCGTTGTAGTGGCTGTGTCAGCAGTGGCTAGAGAGGCCTGCAGAGATGTACTTGCAAGGAGTTGGCCTTCAGCAGTGATCATCTGAAATTGCTCCCTCTGGTCTGTTGGAAGATTGCCAGTAAAGGCATTCAGTTTGGAGTAATTAATATATTATATACTTTGCCATGGGAGTTTGATAAGTGGCTACCCTAAATCACAGAATAGCAGATGATTGTGATTTGTTTACCCCAATAAATCCAGATATTTAAAATCCTCATCATATGGCATTGATTTAGCATGGTGCTGTCTGTCATGTAGATTTACAGCACTGACAATAAGGGAGTTTGGGGATGGGTGTGAAAATAAAAAGCTTGAGCCCTTGGAGGGAACATAGTATTTTTTTCCCCGCTCTTATAGGTGAGAGGTATTGTTGCTGGGGTATGCCATATTATTTTTGCTGAGTGCAGGAAGGCCTCGCAATGTGGAGAGATGAGAATGTGTGCACGATGTCAAGTAGCCTGTGTTGCGACTCCTTAATCTCTTCTAGCAGAATTTTTAAGGAGTCTGCTAGCCTTCTGATAAAGTCTTGAAATTGTTTGAAACTGCATGCCAAAGTTGGTGGAGGAACCAGTAACCACGGTAGAGGAGTAGACTTAAGAGTGCCTGAAATAATACGCTTGGTGGAATTAAGTTGCACATCGATCATCCTTGTGTGAGATGAGCAAGCCCATACTGGAGCACAGTACTCTGCAGCTGAATAACAGTGCCAAGGCTGAAGTGCGTACCATTTGGGTATTGGCACCCCAAGTCATTCCGGACAGTTTTCCAAGCAAGTTGTTGAGCGTTTTGACCTTAGTTGCTGTTTTTGTAAGATGGTCACAACATGTGAGAGTTCTATTCAACGTGATGCCTACATAGACTGGATGTGAATCATGCTTTATTCGCTAAACATTGAGAACTATATTCAGCTCTCTGCTCGCTTGTGCATGATCTAAGTGGAAGACACCCAACACACTTGGCATCAGGCACCACCAACAATAATCAGCCATAGCCACCATATATGCATTCAAATCACTTAAGTATGTCAAAGGAGTGGAACTGAGTGCCGAGGCATATGTCGTCTGCATAAAACTCACAAGATCTGGCATATGGTAGGTTATTCAAATATAAGTCAAACAACAATGGAGATAATACTGAGCCTTGCGAGAAGCTGTTCTGGTGCCTCCAAGCACTTGTTCTTGTAAGGCTACTGATGTGGTGCAAAAGACATGGATGTGGGCACCCAAGGGCAACCATATCAACTGGGTGGGCTGTCTCTCTCAAGACAGTAAGCTGGTTCTGCAGTTGTGGAAAGCTCCCTGATAGTGGAAAGGAGAGCCTTCGACAGAAATGTGAGAAACTGATGAGAAATTGTCATAATCGTCCTCCTCTTCATCACTTCACAGAGGTGGAGCAGTTATGGAAGCTATGAGAGACTGTCAGTACTGTTTGTCTGTCCGGGCAGTGAAAGGGGTGGTCGGTATCGGAATGTGTTGATGCCGATCAGGAGACACTCAGGCATTTCTGAAACCATCGAGACCCTGGAAAAGCAAAATTCCTGTGGTACCAGGATGGTGGGCAGTACTGCTGAGGTAAGATGAGCAGAAGCGACTGATGTAGAAGGTGCTGATGGTACTGGAGGTCTCTTACACTGATGAATGACCAGTAGGTGTTGGTTTGGCCTTCTGCAGAGCTGACGTACTAGGTACTGAGGCTCTAGGGGACGCTGTCGGTACCAATTTTAAAGCTGTTCTCTCTCTGCCATTCCATTCACCCGACAGTGGCAATCTTCCGGAGCCCAAACTCTTCGAGTCCTTAGGCTTTCTGGCAATGACAATACCTGAGGAACTTGCAGCCTCATAGGTACTGAGCTGGAGATCGGTGGGTGCCAAGGTGGTTGACCTGGCCGGGGATCGTCTCTTAGTGGTAGATTCTCTACCCAAGGGACATGAAGTCTGCTTTCTGGTGACTTTTTGAGAGGAATCCAGGGATTTCCTCTTCAAAGCCATGGGGGAGTGTCATGCCAAAGAAGTTGATGGAGTAGGCCTTCTCAAGGACCGTTGTACAAGGAGGGTCCCTGGGCTGGGGTCAGAACTCTCCATCAGTTTTAGTTCCTGGTTCTTTCTGGCCCTTTATTTTAATTTAAGGCAGAAATAACACTTTTGAGGGATGTGTAACTCCCCGAGACAGCGTATACAGCATGAATATCCATCATTGACTGGGATAGCCTCTCGACAGGAAGGCAATGTTTAAACCCAGGGGAGCCAAACATACCCTTTTCAGGTTCCACTTCCCCACAGGGAACAACCAAGAAAAAAATAATTGTGGATGCTATTCTAATAAGAAAAAAAATTATAAACTCCTCAAAAAAAAAAGGAAAAGGGAGTACTAGAACTAATGGAAACTCTATGAACTAATTATCTCGAAAAAGAAGAAAAAAAATACAAGTGAGGTAATCTCAATTCGGATGCTGCTGAGGTGGTTGAGAAGGAAGTGAGGGCGGTTTGCCCACACAGCGCTATATAACCCTGTTGCGGGGCATGAGATGGGAGAATGCATGTGTGGGCCAAACAGACACTGCTACCTAAAATCTCTGATCGGAGATGCATGGGGCACAAGCACACCTAGGGTGGAGCACCCATAGGGACACTACTTGAAGGCATCTGCTTCTTGAAACTTCACTTTCTTCCTATTCAAACATGCACAAAAGGGACAGAGACAATATGGCCCTAATGCTTTCATGAGAGGATTCCATGAGGAATTATTTTGCCAAACATATGCAAATTCTTCCATGCATCATCACCAGATCCTCAACTAATATAAACAGAAGGTTAAGAATAAATTTTACATAGAATTCTTTCATCAATCACTATAGAAACTGTATTTAAAGAAGCCCAAAAACGACGACCAACTGCCTTCATATATGGTTTCATCAATTCACCATAAAGCTAAAATATTGACTAGAGCGAACCAGTTTGGGCTAACAAAGCATTTGATAAGATCTTTCATCCTTCTCACCAACTTTTCTTTGAGGATGTAGTTGTGAAGTGGAATCAAGGGGAATTGAGAGTGCCCAACTTCTTGCAGGATTGCGTCTGCATTATTTATCGCATTTAAGATTATATGAACCATAGCAGGGGATACAAATAATTCTGAATTCAAAATTCCATAGGTAAGTGAAGGATGAGCTGATATTTCAGAATTTGGCTTTAACTACAACAACATATATTTTAAGTTTACAGATACATAAATTCTATTTGGTTAATTATTTGGGATCATTATTTTAAACTTTGTAGCGCAGAGATTTATTGATGAAAAATAAGTCTTTTTCATGTCTAGGTTGCTAGTTCAAACCAGTTAGTTACTGTAAATTGTTATTATCTGTCAGGAATTTGTGACTACATGAAATAATTTTTGAAGGGAAGATATTGGTTCTTTTCCAAAGACAACAAATGGCCACTTCACAAAACCAAAACTACAGCTAACACTAACTGGCCAATTTATTAGCTGTATTAGGGAAGCCAAAGAGCTTGGAAAGTGAACTAAAATTGATCTCTCTAGTACCCACTTGAGGCAAGTTGGCAGGACAGTAGTGAGGAAACTTGCACTACAGCTGCATGAGCTGTAATTGATCTGTGGATAAAATAGAGGACTTCGATCTCCACAAAGGTCAAGCTAGCACCTTTCATAAAAATTAAATTCACTTACAAAAATTTAAAGAGAGGGAAAAAAACCCTATGCAGCTCCACTTTTAAAATTTGGATTATTTTTTCTTAATTCTAATGCTCGTCATTCTAAAAACAGTCTTTATGAACACTACCTTTTCAACCACAGACACGTTCGGCTACATCAAACTCTGAGGAACAAGAAAAAGTGAAACAGTAATCTAACCAGTCTGCAGCAAGAGCTTTTGCAATCTACCATGTGAATAAATCACTAATTTAAGCACTTTGTTGAAAATGTGTCCTTCAAAATATTTTGTCTGATCATGAAGCGCAACTTTTAAAATACACTTTTCTCATTTGACAGTGGCTATCACTTTCATACTAGAAACTAACAATACAATACAGAAGTACTACTTCATTTTAACTACAGTGCTCTATGGCATATTTGAAATCCAGTACAGTTTTTATTGTTAATGTCAAAGCTAGACAGCAGATGCTGAACATGACAAATGTCTTAGCTCTCTAGTTTATGCTGCTCAGCATTTCATCAACTAAATATAGTGCAAATGTACTGGCAAGGAGAAAATGATAACATAATTCATGTGGGCCATATCCTTAAACTAGAAAAAGCATGTGTGTTATTAAATATGACTGAACTGAAACAGAGTATTATAGTTTATCTTTCATAGCACTTAGGAAATTATGCATTTATCAGAAATTATACAGTATGCAGAGCGTACATTCAGTTATATTATATGAAACTTCTAAATTATCTTTTTCATTATTTGAATGACCTTCATGACATTTGATCTTAAATACTGTTTCCATGGAGAAAGCCATTGTATTAGGTTTTTGTCTTTTAAGCAAATATAATATTGGAAGACCATACATTTTCTGCTAAGAAGTCAAATTTAATATAGTAAAAATAAAAAAGACAATTCCATTTTTATTACAACTATCCTATATATTGTATAAGATTAATTCCAAGGAGTATACACATTCTTGATATACAAAATGTTAGTATAACTGAACTTGTTACTTACAAGCAAAGTTCCATAGTTAAAAAGAAACTCCTCGGTTACAATCTGGGGACGGAATACCTATTTGAGCAGAGTTTTGGCATAAGAGTAAATAATTAAAAACGTGATAAATGTAGCATAGTTTACAGTGTGTTTAAAAAAGCAATACATTTATTTTGTTTTTATCATTAGAATTGTCTAAACGTAACTTCACAAATAGGGCTCAAGTCTTCATTCTGTCACATAGCTGGAAATCCCACTGACTTCAATTAATGCTGACTTCATGTAAAGAAGGCAGAATTTGGCCTACTCCAATTACAATCAACATAAAGTGCATTTAAGGAGCATACAGTGGTTTACATTGTTTTCTAATTAAAAAATAATTACCTGGGATGTCACAAGGTGAAGAACTATTGGCATCATGGGAAGGCACATCTTCAGCTGTTTGGCCTGAGTTGTTGATGGATGTTTACGTCCAGAGACATTAGCTAGGGCACTAAGAATATCACCTGTAACACACAGCAAATATGTAGGATGCAGCTCAGTCTACCTCAACATAACTAAACAAAGGGGCTATTGACATTGTTTCTCATGTAGCCTGTATGAGGTTTCCCAGGCTTAACCTGAAGAAAAACTATTTCTGATTCTTCTTACAAACTGAACTACTTAAAGAGGGTTTGATCCTGCAAAGTGCTTGGCACTCTAGACTCAATCCAAAAAACACCTAACTGTGCTTAACTTTAAGCATGTGAGCAGTCCAAATGATTTCAACTGATTACTTTCAAAACAACAAACAACTTAGTCTCTAAATGCTTGCCAGTAAGTTGCTCTGATTCATGTGGATTTGCAAACAGAAGATATACCTTTCTTCTCTAGATAGGAATTCAGAATGAGCGGCAAGGGGTATATCAGTTATCCTGGCTGAAAATTTTAACCAGTTATTGCCAGAAATACTAACCCTTCGTTTCACAATCTCACACTAATGTGAGAAATTAATTTCTCCTTCGTACCAAATGGGTGTAAGTGACAAACAAAGGAGCTGAGGCTGATTACTACATCTGTCCTGTTTATGCAAGTATAATTCCGCTGACTTCAATGGAATTATTTTTGCATAAAACTGGAATAATATGGTGACATGCACACTACTTTTCAAGGCAAGCAGCTGTCACTCAAACTTCTGCAACCACACTAACTCTGAACGCCACACTCCCCTAAAACCGGGGCTAATTTCTGGTCCCTGGAAACATTTGTAAATCAAGTCTCCATCCCCTTCCGACTCCCAAAGTGTCAAATACATATCAGAATGAACCACAGGAACTTTGTGCAGTCTAGCCAAATTTAGCAATCAAAAGTTGGAGAAGCCTGTTTAGCAGCTTTCCATAAGATATTAGAAAATAGCATTCAGTGATTTCACTTTAAATCAGGGTTCCCAAACTTTTTGCCTGCATGACACCGTTTTGAGACACTGTTTGCTGTGACCCCAGACAGCAACAACGCAACACAGTGATCAAGGAATTAAAGGAATTTACACATTAAGTACGTTATTTAATGCTCTCTAATGTGACACACAGTCTTGCGTGTTGCAACACAACTTCTCGAAGTCCAGCGGTGTGATAAATTTCACATTTAATCTATGATGCAACATCAACAGAAGATCAATACTGAGATTTGATGGACACAGGTGAACTGAATCCAGCTTCACACAAATATGTGCTCACGAATGGCACCATCAATTTCAAGGCACGAGTTGAGAGTGCAGGATATTCACTCTTGGCAGGGAATCAGAACTCCAGGAGAGAAAGTTGGGGATAAGTTCCTCACAAGAATCCACTGCAGGAAATTTCAGTGAGCTGTTTGATTTCAGCTGCTGGCAAATCCATAGCATCAGGCTTGCAGTGAAAGGGGTTTTGTACCCAATCATACTTTGTCATGTTTAAGTTGAGGGAAAAGGATGCAAACTTTCCTTCATCTGGCTGAGATGCTTAGCCATCATCACCTATGTGGGAGGCTGAATAATTTCATTGTCAGCCAGGAACTTGCAGCACAGACCCAACAAGTTACATTGATTCTTTATCGAGTGCCAACAGTATACTCAGGGTAGCATAAAAAGAAGATATGGGCCCTGCCTTAAGGTACTTACAAGCAACTGCAGATTCCCATCTCAGAAAAGACTAGCACAGGCTCCTACCAGCTCAGGCAGAGAGGATGCTCTATTGATAAAGCTGCTGCCTACTGAAAAGGATCTTCTGGATTCAAGTCTCTCACCTGGATATCTGCAAAGTTGGATGGTGCAAATGGCAAAATGGAATCTGCAAAGCCACCTCTGCACATCCAACATGTCCAGATCTGCTCCACAAATACTACGCCAGGAGGCACCCATTTTACAAAAATGGTAGCCTCCGCACAACATGACCTCACATGCACTGTATCCTTGAGGCCACGATGTGTGGAGGCCATCATTTTTAGGTCAAAATGTCAGCCTCCTGGCATGGCATTTGTGGAGCAGGTCTGGAAACATTTGGGGGCAGACGGCATCATCTCACACAACGAATATGGTCTGTTGGACCCCACGACCCCATCTGCTGATGGCACAACCCACCCCTATTGGGGTCGCAACTCACTGTTTGGGAACTGCTGTTTTAAATTAAGAAGATTTTGGATAGTGAAGTCTCATATTAACTCTAATCATGTGCAAGATACTGTGTATAATTTCATATAGTTTAAACACACATACACACAATGGACACTTAAATTATTTTTGTAGGATGATATTTAAAAAACAATGAACTCTTGAAATACAATGAATGAATTCCAAGCTCCACTGAACTGAATGGCAAAACTACCAATGACTTTAGTGAGGCCAGGATTTCAACCAGGATTTCTGGATGACAAAAATTAACATTTTCAAAGAGCATATAATTTTTCTGGAATGTACTTCCACAAAAGAGAAGTGGATAACACAAAGTTATCTAAAGCAACAGGGATTCTTGTGAGGGACGGGTAAAAAATAAAATAAAAAGGATAGTTAGCATGAGCCAATGAGGGAGCACAGCTGAGTTATTGAAAAGAATGTCTCAGGCACAACTAATCTAGAGAAAAGGATCAAATATCTGATCATAAAGGGGAAGACAGTGGTTCAAGAACCAAGAAGTGTGAGAAAACCAGCGAATTCCACTCTGACTGATCTTGTTTTATATGAACTATTGTCTCAGGCAAACAAGAAGCCTTTGTTGTATGCATAAAAATGGAAGCGATGGGCAGGGGAAAGTCTCTGCTTATATGCAAATAAAGAAGAAAAATGAATATTTTTAAAGCTTTGAGAGTTAATAAATTCTGCCCTTGAACATACACATATTTCCTGTTTTTCCAAGCCTATAATAGAGTCACTGAACAATTAAAAGCCAGATTCTGCTAGCCTTATATGCAGTTGCAGAGATTTTAAGACCAGAAGGGAACACAGACTCATCAGACCTGTCCTTTTGTATAAAACAGGCCATAGAATTGATTCATATTAATTAGCTGAGTAGTATCAGTAGTTTATTACTCAAATACTCCCATTGACTTTAATATTCAATGTACGTAATGGAGGCAGAACCTGGCCTTAAATTAAATTAAAAGGAGAGATGTGCAAACAATTCTATTCCAAATGCAATATACTGTTCATAAAAATGAATGCATTTCCCATCATTTCTCCAGTTATGTGAGCCTCAATAAATAGTCCTAAATTTTAATAAATATGTACTTCTGGTTTTGAATCATTAAATTATAATAATATGACAAAGCCCTAGTTGTGGTGAACAAGAGATGCTGAATTTACCTAACTTGTTATTCTGGCTTTCCATATTTTACGATGCATACAGTGGTCATCCTGTTGTCAAATTTTGCATTAGATAAATAGATACAGATACCTCATTATTTCAGTATGACTGTATATTATATGGCAAATACCTAAAATGCTACAAATACAGAAGTAAAGTTATTTAGTTAACAAAGGCAAATGGCAATTTTTTAAGGCTGACTACTCTACTATTGATTTAATCTAACTTTTTAAAATAAATATTTGAAATCAATTTCTATGTTTTAAATCTATTTGGTTTATAGCTACATCTGCTGGAAGAGTATGGGATTAGAAGGGAGTTTAAATAAATATATATTAAAAACTAGCAAACATCAATTTCCAACTCAGAAATGTAACTGCTTTTAATTTGTTTCACTTTGCAAAATGTCTAACTTTGGACTTTTTTCATATGGAGGAAATAACTCACCCCTGAATCAGAACATATTCTTTCATTATCCCAAACAGGTAAAGAGAAAATACTCTCCTATAAAACTAGAGATCTCAAAATGAATCTTAATAAAAGCCAACTACAAAGACAGTCCTCCCTTCACCCAAAAACAATACAACCCCTCTCCCCAACATTAACTGGAGAAGGAAAACAGAGTGGAGAACTTATGTTTGATGTAGAGGTTGTCCAAAATATGCCATTAAAATTATACACCAACAGTAAAGGCAGAAAATTGCATGTAAAAGACAATAAGTTATTTTTGTTATTATCATTATTTGCATTACAGTAGTACCCAGAGACTAGGGTTACCATACGTCCGTTTTTTCCCGGACATGTCCGGCTTTTTGGTAATCAAACCCCCGTCCGGGGGGAATTGCCAAAAAGCCGAACATGTCCAGGAAAATGCCGGCCGGGCACTTCCCCTCCCGCGGCTGCTCTGTTCCTCCCCTGACTCTTCGGCTCTGTTTAAGAGCCGAGCTGCCCGAGCGCTATGGGCTTCAGGCAGCCCCCTTGCCTCCGGACTCCAGCCGCCGGCCGGGCACTTCCCCTCCCAGGCTCCGGCGGCGCAGGGTCCGGAGGCATGGGGGCTGCCCGAAGCCGGTCGCGCTCGGGCAGCTCGGCTCTTAAACAGAGCCAAAGAGTCAGGGGAGGAGCAGAGCCTCCGGCCGTGGCGGCTCTGCTCCTCGCCTGACTCTTTGGCTCTGTTTAAGAGCTGAGCGCTACGGGCTTTGGGCAGCCCCCAGGCCTCCAAACCCTGCGCCGCCGGAGCCCGGGAGGGGAAGTGCCCGGCCGGGGTCGCAGGGTCCGGAGGCATGGGGGCTGCCCGAAGCCCGAGCGCTACCGGCTTCACTGTTTGCCGGGCAGCCTCCAGACCCTGTGCCCCTGGCTGGGCGCTTCCCCTCCCGGGCTCCAGCTGCGCTGGGGAAGCGCCGTCCGGGGGTGCAGGGTCTGGGGGCTGCCCGGCAAACCGTGAAGCCGGTAGCGCTCGGGCAGCCCTTTTCACGTGGCTGGGAGTGGGAGGGAGGAGGGAGCGGGGTTGGGGCGGGGAAGGGGCGGAGTTGGGGTGGGGCTGGGGGGAAATGGGCGGGGCCAGGGCCCCGTGGAGGGTCCTCTTTTTTTATTTGTTAAATGTGGTAACCCTACCAGAGACCCCAAATGAGATCAGAGTCCCACTGTGTTAGGCAGTGTACACACATTCAGAGAGAGAGAGAGAGAGAGAGAGAGAGTCTCCTCAAAGCATATACAGTCTAAGGCCCTAATCCTGCAATTGACCATACATGGTCATCTGATATTTAGTTACTTAGGAAAACAAAGAACAGATGTGGTTTGAGGGAGAAACAAAATATTACATCGTCTTTGTAAATAAATTTTAAAAATAGGTGACTTTAAAGCCTACCAAACTTTACAAGTGCTACCCCTTTTTTTCCCCATTACTAAAAACAACAATTAACATACAGTGAGAACTTTAACTGCCATCTTTACAATAATGACTCACAGATTGACCTCTCCACGCCTAGAGTATCTTTCTCCATCCAATCCCACATGCTAGCCTCGCTTTGACGTTTCCTCTTCCTGGAAGTCTTGCAGTCAAACTTGTACTTAACATCTTTCCTCACAAACACTCTCCACTACCCACATTCTCTGTCAGGCTTGATAACCCCACCAGTCTCAGTCCTCTAATCTGGAGGTCATTTTTGTTGACTCCTCTTTTGCCTTGCATGTCCAGGCTGTGCCCAAATTTTGCCATTTCTCCAAGACTTGTCTAAGATCTATCCATTTTTTCTGTTCAAACAGCCAAAACTCACCTAGCCCCTCATCACATTTTATCTTGATTTGTATAAGCTTCTTCTCTCTGGGCTCCCTAGCACCCACATCTCCCTGTCCATCCCATACAAATTGCTGGTCAAATGACCCTTGTTTGAATCCCTAAACTGGCTGCATCACCATGTCAAATTCAAACTTCTTCTTCTCACCTGCAATTCCCTTCACAACTCTCTGCTCATCTTCATTTCTGCTCTTATCTTTTATCACATTGTCCCCCACCCTGCCTTGTCTGCTTCTCTCAAAATCCTACCTTAGTATCTCCTTCCAAATTGTACTCTGTGACTGGACCTATGTCCCTGAGGACTTTGGCTGTTTGAATAGAAAAGCCACTAGTATCTTACCCTTCAAAACTCTCCTCAAGACCTATAAACATATTAGAAAATTAATGATGGCTTCAGGGGAAGATTGGGATAGTTGGCATTTCTTATATAAAGTATGTTAAAAGAACTTTATTAAGATAACTTTCAAAGGTTAGGAAATACCAGAATTAAGATTGTGCAAACTTAATTCAACTCCCTTCTGCATTATTATACAGTCTAACTATATGATCACATACTATTTTTTTCACAGGACCCTGCCTCATTCAGTGCACAGGATAGATATGCTCTGGGGATAAACGAGGTATGTGTGGTGAAGTTGCTCTCTGTAGGACCCTGGCTTGTTTGTGCTAAAAAGGTGATAAGTCTGTACCATTATGCATATGTGCACAGGCTCCAAATAATGCACAGGCAAACTTAATTCTGGCATTTTCTAATTTGAGTGCCTGGCTTTGCAACCCCAAAATATTTTTTTACAGAAGTGTTTTGTAATTTCCTACATTTTTAAAAAAGCAAACTGAAAAAACAAATACTATCATGTGACATCTACGACACCTACATAGGTCCTCAGTAGGGTTGGCCACTTTAGATCCACCACACAGACTTCTGTCACTTGAGCTAACAGAATAACTGATAGCTATAGTAGGTGGTCATCCTCTATCTGGATTGGCAAGAGGGAATGAGACGCCTTGCCAAGGGTTTCACAGATATTTTCTGACAGCAAAGGAATGGTGACTCAGGAATCTCAGGTTCCATTCCAGGCTCTGGAGGGAAGTGTGTTTAGTGGGCACAGACTCTTCTGACTGTTTCCCCCCCGCCCATGCTTGACCTCTTCTGTCAATACTCTCCAACCTGTCCCGGTCCTGTCTCTTTCCCTCCCTGGCTATTTATCCCAATCCCATTCTTCTTGCTTAGTCAGTCCCAGTCTCCACTCCTATGTCTTCTTACCCCAATCTCCACCCTATTTCAAGTCTCTCCCACTCCCCCCCTGCCTCATTCCCAGTTTTCTAACCCAGCCAGTCCCAGTTTCCCCATTCCAGCTCCTCATCTGATCTGTCTTTCCCCTCCATCCCACTGGTTCCTAATCCTAGTCTCCATCCCCAGACTTCTCATCCAGTCTCAGTCCACCCACCACCCTCTCTCCAGCTCCTTTCTCCACCCAGTCTTCTCCCTCCCTCGATTCTTGGTCCCAGTCCCTTAGTGCAGCCATCTCAATTCTCCTCCCACACCCCAGCTACTGCCAATCTGGCTCCCTGGCCCTACTCTACCCCACACCCACTGGTTCCAAATTGCCAGCTCCTTGTCCCAGTTTCCCCCTACTCATCTGATGTCAAGTGTTCCTTCCCCCAGCCAAATGTCTCCCAGTCACCACCCTTTTCCCTCACTAGCTCCCAGCACCAGTCTCCTTGCCAACCCAATCACAGTTTCTCCCTCAAAACCCCTCTAGTCCCAGACTCCTTATCCCAATCCCTGGTCCATGTTTTGTGCCCCCAGTATTCGAAACAGACAGCACCCTCCTCCACAATAACTGGGTGCCAGGAGGGGGACCACTGAAAGCACAGGAGAGACAGGTTCCCTTCTCTCAGTTCCAGGGACAGCCGCAATCCCTTTGCAGGGAAAGTCCAGCTTCACCTCTGTAGACATGGCCTGGAGTATGCTCGGTTGCTCTATGGGGATGGTGCACACACAGTCTGGTCAGCACCAGGACCTAAGAGAGGCTCAAGCATGCTCACTGAAGTTGGACTGTTCAGAAATTAGCTGCTACAATAAGTTTCTACTAAGGATGTGTGAACTGTGATTATCCAATGGCTTATAATTTGGCCAAATTTGGGTGGATTTTCATGGGGCTAGCACAAAGCACACCCTGACACAAAGACCACTCCCAGCCAAATTTGAAGTCCCTGGTCCACAGCATGGGAGCATTAGAACTATTCAAAGAAGAAGTGGCCAGAATTTAACATGGGCAAAACAATGATTTTTCCCTGTCCTTGTTATTAGAGACACCTGAACTGTATTGGCTGAAGTTTTCTAGAAAAATTCATCCTGAAGCAGAAATCCAGCATATAAAATTTTACCCCCCAAATTTTAAATATTATAAGCAACTGAAATCAGGGTTTTACAATGGACAACTTTAATAGGTGGTGCTACCTGCCCCAACTATAACCATATGCATTCTCACATAAATGTTTATATAATATATACAATTGCATCTCTCTTCTTCCAGGTTTTGTAGGTCACGGTTATACTGTAAGATCTTTGGGGCATGGACTCTTTCTTTAAACATGTTTATACAACACTTAGCATAATGGAGCCTGAGTCCTGATTGGGACCTTGTGTGCCACCACGACTGAAATATTAAATAAAAGAAAGCATTTTTTCAAGATTCAAATGCAAAGTATTATATGCTCACAATATAACTAAGAAATTTGATGAAGCTAATGCCATAAACAGTAAATGAGGGGGAAAACCTCTTTCTACTTACCATTGTCTTTACTCTTTAAAGAGATACTTAAATGTTCCACAAGGGAGTGAGGAAAGAAGACAGACAAAAAAATTCTTTTTGTAGTCAGCCAGCTGAATTTACCTAGGATTCCTGGCAGCTCCTGCACAATGTGATAGATGAGAAGGTCCAGGCATTTTGACAGGTATTCATTGCCGCTTTGCTGCTCTTTTCCTGGTGTAGCCTTTCTGCTGTCTCTTTCAATGTACATCACCAATCTACATATAAGCAAGTGCAAAAGATTACCTCTTGTGACAAAAAACTGATACTGCATCTCAAAAATGCCACTGAGGCAAGCATTTCCAGAGGGGCATAGTTACAAGCAAGATGACATTTAGCTGTTGTTTCAGCAACTTGTTGAAAACATTAGAGTTTTGTCTTTAAAACAAAGTTCATTTAAAAAAAAAACAACAACAAATCCTTCTGTGGGGAACTACAGATAAGCCAAATACAATTAGCCAAATTAAACTCTGGTGTAAGCAAGTGCAACTCTATTAGTGTAAATGGTAATATAGTGCTTACATGAGGAATGAATTGGCCCTTAAAAACTGAATAGGAGATTCTAACTTTAAACAGTTTATATTGAATTGTAATGCAAAAAAAATTGCTTAACCAAGGTAGCAAATTTTTAATTTGTGTACCTAAATATAAATGCCAAAACCTACTTTTTAAGTACTTAAAAGAGGTGGTGTGATTTTCAGTGAAGCCACAAATCTCACCAAAGTTAATGACATATACAAGTACCATTGAAAATTAGGCCACATATGTGCACCATTGGGCAAACAAGAATTTAAAAAACCAAGAGTCAGATTATGCCTGGCCACTGTATAGGTGTACAACCTGTGGGGGAGAGCACAAGAAACTTCTGCTTCCTTGCATCCTAGCATTAGTGGCTAGGAACAACTGCAACCTCTCTTTACTCCCTCCTAGTACCCCAGTAGTGAAAGCCACCAGAAAGGCCATAGCACTGATTTTCTTCCACAGCACTGGTTTATGGAGTTGTCTGCAGACACCGAGAAGTTCACACCCTGTACCACTCTAGGGATTTGTGCAGCAGGCATATAGACCTTGTGTGCCTGGGGTTCCTTTTTCAGGCATGATCCCTCCCAGAGCTCATCCCAAATGTGGGCCAGGATCAGGATAGTCTCTTCCAGCATGCTCCAGTATAGGAGTATATTTAGTTGTAATAAATAATAAGCATACTCAAGAAGCCAGAGTTAATGACATTTATTTAAGATCAAATTTCTCTGTGGAGAGGAAAATGCACTGGATTAATCTACACATCTGTTACAAATTAAATGTTTCAAATACTTAATTTTTTTAGTCTAGATATTATGACAGTGAACTTTGAGTAAGAAATAGGGTTACCAATTTTGGCTGGATGTATTCTTGGAGATTTCATCACATGACATAATCTTTAATTAAAGATTAATCTAATTCATGGAGACTCCAGGCCAATCCTGGAGGGTTGGCAACCCTAGTAAGAAATAATTTTAAACTATAGTTTAGCAGTAGGTTTTTGCCATACTGGCAGGGAAGCATAAATTGCTGTTATCAGGATTTTTAAAAAAGGACTATTCCCAGCTCTCTTAATCCATCCCCTTTCTTAGCCACTATTTTAAAAAAGTAAATAAAGAGATGTGACAGAGGCCCAGTGGTGGTTCAGTATTCTGTGTAGTCTGTATCAGCAATTCTTCTCAGGCCTGACATACGCACTATGCCTACCATGCTATTGTCATAATCTGTATCTAAAAAGTATTATATATCATTTGAAAACTAATGACACACTGACTTGCATCTGAAGAAGTGAGGTTCTGACCCACGAAAGCTTATGCTCCCAGTACTTCTGTTAGTCTCAAAGGTGCCACAGGACCCTCTGTTGCTTTTTACAGATTCAGACTAACACGGCTACCCCTCTGATAAATGACACACTGGTGATGCATATCATTGTGAAATGTACATATTAACATTGTATGAGGAATTATGGACACTCACTGATATTATGCCTTTTTTTTTGTTTGTTTGTTTGTTTTAAGTCTGTGACCACACTAAGGGAGGAAGAGGTTCTCCCCCAGACAGGAGGGAAGGCAGCTACCTACTTCTCTCCAGTGTAAATTAAGTAAAGGATGTGGTCAAAGTCAAAGAAAAGCACTTTTACAGGCAAGGTAAACAAAGCCATCAGGAGAGCATGTGGGAAGAGAGGACTGCTTAATCTCATACTGTGCCCCCAAGAAACCTTTCTGCTTCCTGAAGCAAGGGAAATGAACTTTGGGAAGTCAGTCAGTCAGTCACACACACACACACACACTCTCACTCACATGGCGCGCGCGCCATTTTGGCATCCTTCACCTGAAGGGACAAAGGAACTGAGCACTTTGAGGGGGTACTGGCCAAAGAGCATGATCAGCCATGCTTGAACAGACTTGGTTCGAAACACTTCTTTGAACAAGAGACTCAGGTTTTAGTCTTAGAATCACATTTTTACTTTTGTTTGCTTGTAATCCTTTCTATCTTTAGTCCTTATACTTGGTATCACTTAAACCTACGTCTTTTTGTTTAATAAACTTGTTTTACTTTTACTGTAAACTAAGCCAGTGCTTTGATTAAAACAGAGTGTTTGCTAACCCCAGTTAAGCTAATAAGATGCTGGTTACTCTCTCTAAGGGATCAGTGAACTTAACTTTTGTAAGTGTTCAGTGAGCACTACAGGGCAGATGGTTTAGGGGAAATTTGGGACTGTGCAGGTGTTGGGGTCACCCTGCAAGGAGTAACCAAGGCTGGTGGAAGCCAGGGTGAAGCTACTGTGCTTTGAGCATGTTGCTGGTGTCAGGGCGCTGAATCAAGACTGCACAGCATTACAGGGCAGATAGTGACACAATCCCTTACTGGTCTGGTCTGAACCCTAAATGCCACATTAATATAGAAATCAAAATGTGTCTTGTCTAGGATGATGAAAATAACTGGATTTAAACAACTTCTTGTGCAAACATGTGGTATGTTAGGGCCCAGTCCTGCAAACCTTTATTCAGGCAGGAGAACAGTCCCATTATAAAATGGGATTATTCACTGGAATAAGAACTACTCTCCTGAATAAAGAGTTTGCATGATCGGGCCCCTAAGCAACGATGAGACTGCATATTTTGAAATACAACAAAAACCTTTATTTTATGGTGGCTTATATGGGGGAGGGAGGTGAGAAAGAAATAAGTGATCCATTCAGTAACCGTTTACTTTTTCTCACCCCAGCAACCCACAGGCAGCAGATCCAGCTATACCTTGCCAAAGGTTCTAGTTATTTTCCTTAGACTCTCAGTATGATTTATTCAATTATGGTCAATTTTGATGAAATATAATACATGTTAACTATTCAAAAGCCCATCTCATCATTCAACTCCAACTTTCATTATACAATATGCTATGTAGTTTTATTAGACATTTTCAGTTGCCTTGAATAATTAAAACAAAATAACTTAAGTTGTTTAAATGAGTTCTCTCTCACTGAGAGAGAATATGTTTAACCAAATATTAAGTATGAGTAAAACATGACACGAGAAACCAGAGTGTCATATTTTTCTTTAAATAAATATTCTTGTAAATGTAGTTTGAGTCTGAGAGTAAGTTTAGAATTGTCTGCACATTATCGAAACAAGCTGTTGAGTGAAGGCTAGCACGATAAGTTTGATATATATTTATATTTTAAGAAAGGAATTCTACCACAGAATGATTTACCAGAATATTTGGGGCAGTAAAACAAACACCTGTTCTGTTTGTATGGCAAAACTTGGCCTACAAAAGTATCACATTTATTCCATGCATAACAAGTACATGTCTGCCATGCAATCAAATGGACACAGAGTGAACAAAGAAAGGCCAGAATTAATAAAATAGACATGGCATTAACAGTTAGGATGAATTAATCATTTTCTGAGAAGTTGGGCATGCAACTCAATTTAGCTTCCTGGCTATATCTATGGTACGTCGTGTCCTATCACTCCCATGTAAGGTGACCTAAGGATTATACAAAAAACAACCTAAGGTTTCAACCATTTTTCCAACAGCACAACCTCAGATTATTTATAAGTTCTTAATTACAAATAAATTATTCCTTAAATTTTCTGTGTATGAACAGAAAGATGAGTGATATAATTCTGGGTAAATTTATTTCCTAGGTTTAATGTAGTAATAAATATTATGTTTTATGTACTCAAGGTACAAAACAACAAATAAAATAAGTATTTTCCTTGAAAACTGGTTCAACTTTCCAAAGAAACTATCATCTCTGGAGATCAAAGTTGTACATTTTGGGTGGCAACTACATTATTAATAGTGGTCAAGATTTTCAAAATTGGGTACCTAGAGATAGGTTCTTAGTCCAGATATAGGCATCTACATAAATGGTCTGATTTTTAAAAGTTTTGAACATTTATCAGTTTTCACTGAAGATTTCAAATAAACAAAACCCCTCTCCTTTTTTCTCCAACCTAAGGAAAGAACTCCACCCCCAAAACCCCCACGCCTGCCCACTGCTCCCTCCTCTCCTCCTCCCACCCCACCCCACCCAAGTGCTTCCTGCCCACTGAACAGCTCATCAGCAGTGAGCCACGGAGCCGGAACCAGTATGGCTGGTGGGTGCTAAGCACCCCCTATTTTTTCTTCTGTGGGTGCTTGAGCCCCAGAGCACCCATGGAATCAGCATCTATGAATACAGGAGCAACTTTTTAGTGGATAAAATTAAGCGAAGGTGTATAATTTGGTAGACATTCACTAGAAACAAGGAACAATTCTTTTAAAATATAGAGTATGTAAAAACAAATAGACATGACCACTATATTATCCAGACAGGAAGTCAGATATTGTACTGATAGTCTAATAGGAATTTCAGTTTTAGGAATTTCAGTTTTAGGAATCTACTGTAGTTCTAGGCTAACGTGCAAGTCTGGTCAAACCTTTATCTCTTGTGCTGCAGGGGGAGATTTTGGATGCAGTGCAGCTG
Source organism: Malaclemys terrapin pileata (assembly GCF_027887155.1). NCBI lineage: Eukaryota > Metazoa > Chordata > Testudines > Emydidae > Malaclemys > Malaclemys terrapin. Next base: position 205,966,574 of record NC_071506.1, on the reverse strand, counting down.
ACATATGCTCCCAGAAAGGGAAAGGAAAGTATGGAAATTAGTCTATAAATCCCCTGTTGGTATAGCAATGAAATAAGCTCTCAACTGCTGAATATAATTCATAGCAGGAAAGTATGAGGTTTTTATGAATTTGATAGAGTTTCAAATGTTACTTATTATTCAGCTAGATAAAGAAACTTGATACAAAAATATGATGAAGAAATCTCACACTTAATACTTTTTGTTACCAGATAAGCATAATAAAAAATAAAAGGAGTTAAGATGAAACGAAGGACAGTCTTAAAAGTGAGGTACGTGAATGGCAGCCCTAAGCACTGAAAACCTGCCCACATCCTGCTGACAACTTATGTGGTACTGAAATAATTTGGTGGCAAGCAGCCCTTTTCTGCAGGGGTGGATAAATCAACACAGTGAAGGTGAATCTAAATCAGAGCAGAAAGTAGATTTCATTAACGAAGACTGGGATTTTCAAATATGTATAAGATTTATGCAACCAACTCCCATCATGTTCAATGGGAGTTGGTGCATAACTGCAGTAGGCCTCTTTGAAAACCCCAACCTCATTTCTTAGTAATAATTTGTATACAACAATCACAGATCTACCCAGTACAGTAGATGGCAAGTCACAGTGGCCTAATGGGAGTGCTCTGACCTGGCAGGTAGACTACACTGCCATTTAAGAGGGTCTGGCAATGACTCCCAGACCTTGTCTCACTCTTTTAGAGGTCATGCTTTGTAATACTCACTGAGGGCCCTCAAGCCAATTAGGAGTTGCACTGATAGGTTCTCTCAGAGTTATTTCCATTTCCCTAGGTAAGAACTTCAAGCACGGGGACTGTAAAGCAGGGGGAAATAAGGATATTTTCCTAACTCTTTCAGGACCAGAGAAATAGGTATTTTTCCAATAAGGAAATATTAAGTTGCACCAGATTTTCTTCATATCACATATACAAGGAGAGCTTTTAAATCATGATTTATACAATTTCTGATATTATTCTTGTATCTATAACTAATAGGAATTGCACGTTCATTTCACTTGGGTGAAATGTACCCTTGTGCACATGGTCAGCACAAAGCCTATGCACCAATTAATACCTCTTACATCCTCAAAAATCAGGCTTAAGTGAGATTTAAGGTATGATCGCCTTACCAGGCAGCATGAGATTGTGGGGCGGGGCTTGGAATGGAGTGCATACCCCCTGGGTTGCCCTGTTTCAAGAGTCAACCAATAGGCTAGACCTCAAAGAAGAGGGCTGTCAATGGGTAGTTCTGGTCCCTGCAACAGGCTCTTGGGTTGACTAGCTAGGGCTGGATAGGTCTATGATGGCATGGAGATTGATGGACCTAAAATAATTTCGTGGGCATTCTGTAGAGTTCGAGGACCTATGCAGTCAGTTTATGCAATAATCTTTCTTGACAAATGAGCACACAGGTTCTGTTCATTTTAGTGATATGTTGACTGTCATGTTTGGAATTTGAGCAGTGAAAAGGGTGAAGGCAGGTAACAGAGGGAACACTGAGGACCTTCCCCTTTTTCACTGCTACCAGGACAGTTTGACTTGAGTCGTTATCCTGCTATGGAATTTATACAGTTGCGACCAACCGGCCAACAGTACAAGATGTTTTAACTGTCGTCACTGACCCCTGCCATTCACAAGTGGTGCATAGGGCTGCACACTGCACATAGGGGAATTTTGTCCTTAATATTCAGTTTCCTTTCTTTATATCTCCATTACTTTAATTTTCAGCTAATATACTGTATGCTCCCTGCTACAGTACACGAAGTTCACCAACACTGAGCAACCATAAGTAATTTGCACCTACCAGCAATTTTTAATGATTTTACCATCATTACTGAGGTAAAATATTTTCAATAGGAAAATTCAATATTTTTACATTATATGCTGCAATTCTACTCAGACTTACATTTTTATATTTAAACAAGGAACATTATGATCCTAGTTCATTTGGTAATGAGTTATGAGAAAAAGTAATACAGCAATAAAGATGCCAACAAGATCAAAGAGTGGACTATATTAACATTTTGAAAAAACATTTCATATTGGGACTAGGACACCTAATTGTCTAACCAATGTTTTCACAAAATGGTCTGAAATATTTTATTTTTTAAGTAAACTAATGGTTTGAAGAAAACTTGGGAAGTGCTTACAGCATATTATAGTACACTTTAAAAACAGAGAGCTGATGTGGAGACATTGAGTCCTTATTTTTTTTGACTTATGTCATATTTATGAGACAAAGAGCAAGTCAAGAAAGAGGCCATACATCACATAACAGAATGCAAAGGGAAAGAAATAGGAAATAATAGCTACAGGGGGAAAAAGGTCACTGTGGAAAAAAAAAGTGTGAGCAAAAACAAAAATCAATTCATTATATCAAATACTAAGAACACCACTACACTGTCATTAGAGTACCCTGCTATCATCCATTTTAAAATCACCAGCAGTCAAAATGTTCTAAAGCTAATAGCACTATAGCAACAGCTGACTACAATGCAACTAAAAGGTTTTAAAAGAGTACTATAAATCAAGTGACAGATACCTGTCACAAGACTATTATTATGTCAAAATCTCTGTACTGTGTAGAGTACTTTAGTGCCATAATAATGATGGAATATGTTTACTCTAATCATTGACAAAAAAACCTAATTCTGTTGTACAACAGGACTTTGGAAGACTTATAAAATTACCTAACAGACATGAAACAGTAATCATGATACAATGGACATATCTTTGTATTTAAGAACATGAATGTGGTGCTTCTGAAAAGTACCAGGTGATAGCCCTGGAGAGTAAAAGACCTTTAATTGTTTAAGGGACTGTCACAGTATGAACAGCAACAATGCAAACTTCCCCACACCTTCCAATCAAAATGGCTCTGCATTCCTCTGTCAAGACTATTCGGAAGCAGGGGTGCTGGAAAATTTTTTACAGTGGGAGTGCTGAGAGCCATTCAACCAAATTGAAGAACAGGAGTACTTGTGGCACCTTAGAGACTAACAAATTTATTAGAGCATAAGCTTTCGTGGACTACAGCCCACTTCTTCGGATGCATAGTGGGCTGTAGTCCACGAAAGCTTATGCTCTAATAAATTTGTTAGTCTCTAAGGTGCCACAAGTACTCCTGTTCTTCTTTTTGCGGATACAGACTAACACGGCTGTTACTCTGAAACTTGTCAACCAAATTGTAAACCCTATACATAATGGAAATCACTTCAAGAGATGGAGTGCAGCAGCACCCCTAGTTCATAAAGTGAGAGGGCAGTTAATTTTCCATGCTCATACAATCCTCTGGTCCCTCTGCTAGGCTAAATGGGTGCCAACTGTGGTTTGTGATATGGATACCTATCCACAGCATTCAGATTGAGATAAATTAATTTGAAGTACTGATATTTTTTGCTCATTCCTGGACTGGGCTGAAACCAGTGACCTAGAGATGAAACAACAATGAAAAACAACATTACTTACATCAAGTGCTTTTCTTTCATAGGTCTCAAAGCACTTCAGAAAGGGTCTGTGTAACAGGTTCTATTGCAAATCCTGTGTCAGATTACTGTACCTCCATTGTCCAGGTATCCAGTCCCCATATAATTAATTTTGAAATATTCATTTAGAAATGCACCTCTTTTAATGGAGTCTTTTTAATGAACAGCAAAGACTTTGAACTAGCAAATACTATTTTATAGATTGAGCAAGTTTAACAACTAACTCACAAAAAACTGTGCAATGATATTAGACTTGATAACTTGGTTAAAATAAAAACCCTGTATAAAGTAAATTGAACAGCATTCATCTTGAAACTATGGAGATATATGCAGTGTTGCCTTAGGGTCATTACTACTCTGACTTTTGTATCACCTGTCTCAATTGTGAACTTTTCCCTTATATCAATTGTCTTTTACCACCAGATTTTATAGTCTGAAGCAATTTAATATGCTATATGCATTTCCTGTCTGTATATATTTTATCTTTATCAAAATATTACTAAAGAAGAAACCAAGACACAAATTTTGCAACTTTTACTAGACTTGCTATAAATTTTACAAAACAACAGTGTTTAAAAATGCCTGAAATACTCAAATTATTTTTTTAAAATAGTCAGCCAATTAATTTCTTGCTACTGTACTTCTAGTCATTCTGAAATAGCTGTATGGTTCTCCCACAAATCTAGGAGATATTTAAATAACTTAAATATGCTGATGAATGCCCATTGATACACATCACAGAACATCCATTATCCATGCTGGGTCAAATAAAATGCATCCAGGGTCCAGAATATTACAAAAGTAACTGTCTCCCCATATAATGGCCCATTTCTCCTCTCCCATCCCACTGTAGCTATCTCATAATGTGAGCACCAGAGAAATGTTTTAGTTTCAATCAGCTATCCTGTCAAGGGATAAACTGTTCACTAAAAAGCTACCATTATGTTTAAAGAAATCATAATATGTGAAGAAAAATAGTTTGCTAGTTCAATAAAGTCTTTTCTGATGCTGTAAAACATAGCTGTTGTTAATCTTGATGGTTTATAGTGTGTATTGGCCCATTATCGATTTTGCTTTGAGTACCATTAAAACAATATTAGAATAGAACCAAGATTCAATGCACATAGCTTGTCCCACAACTCTCCTCACAAAAATGGCTCATTTGAAAGTATTAAATAAATAAAAACCTGAAATATAATTTATTAATTTAATCTGGTGACAAAAATCAAAGTTTTCCCTCTCATAATATGCTAATAATTATTTATAAACAAGTAGTACCCATTAATACATGACTTTTGTTGTAAAATATTCCTCTAACTACACAGTCACATGTCCACTAACAAGCATACAATTATCATTAAGTCGTTAAAAAAAATAACAGTCCAGAACTGATTCATGAGTGGAGGAGACAATATGTTCCCCAACTCTGTTTCTTTTTACTACCAACTCCAACCCTGCCTTTCTCGCACTCCATGACACCATGGAACACAATCCCATGCAATCTGCTACTTGGAGGGTTTTCTTCACAATGTACAATGGAAAGTAGCATATGACCCTCCATTTTCAGATTCTTGTGACTATCTGGGGTAAAAAGTATGTCCCCGGTTGGATTTTCCTCTTCTTATTTTTCCCATTATTCCCTCCAAAATTACTTTAGTAGTTCACATTTTAATAGAGTCTGAAGGCATATAGGACTCCATCTGGTCCAAAAATTGAGACATTTCCGATGTCAGAAGACGATACAGAGAAATTTAAGTTACTGCATTCTTGTTAAAAACCATCTTCTTGAAAATCATTTGGATCACTGTAACTGATAGAAAAATTCAAAATTCACTCTGCTTTGGAGTGGTCTACTCATTTGTACAGCCTTGAATGACAGGTTGTCATATCTCACATTGTAAAATAATGGGTGAAATTGATAAAATCAGCAAGGAAGTGTTAGAAGAAATATCTCCCTTCCTTATCTTTTCAACGGAATGGTCTGTTGGACTACTCCAAGTCCATACACAAACATAAGGCCATTTTGTGCCTATTAATCCTTGGACGTGGTGTTGAGCTGCACCACCACAGTAGGAACTCTGAGGGGCGTTCTCCACCAGTAGTGACCATTATAGTTAAAAGCTTACAATTATGCTTGACCTCAACATGACACAGAGTGCAAGGAACAATTTCCCACCTTCAGTCCTAACACAGAGGCCAGCAACAATTTCAGTCACTGTTCTGTTCTACTTATTGTAGACACTGCTCCTTGCTAGTCCCCAGTTGGGAACAGAAATTATTCCAAATGGATAGGAAACAATGGGATCAAAGGCCCTCCCTAGCAACCACGAAACTTCCAGTTGTGACTGGCCAGTATATGGGCACCAAACACAATCTGGCTTTTCATAATAGTAGTCGCTACTATTCTGGGGGACTCATATGATATCCGATTAATCTTAAACACAAAATCAATTTCTCTCAAAACAATGACTCAAAAAATACTACGGTATTTACTGATAGAGTTTACAGAGCTAACTTTGAAAATACACACTACATGTCTAATTATATTCTCCATTAGCATCTTACCTTGCTTGGCAACTGAGCAGTAACATCTCTCTGTTATTAATTAAAACCTGTAACAGGACCAGAAAGGCTTTTGCTCGAATGGAAGTCGATGGACTTTCAAATAAACGGATAATGGTAGTCACAAAATCCTGGGTGGAAATAAAAACAACACACAAATACTGCTTATTGAATAACAAAGTAGGTAAATAACGTTGTCCATTAGCGTATACACATTTTGAATCATTCTGGCATAATAAAGATGCAATTACGTTTGGATTCAATGTTCGTTAAATCCTTTTCATAACATTAAAATACAGCCCAAAACCCCACATGGTACTGTTGAATAAGGGAGTTTTGTCCTAGACAGATAGGCTGACTGCAGTGCTGACATGTGCAGCCTTCCAAAGGCCAAGGTTAATAGACATTTTCTACTGTATTGGACCCAAAATAGGACTAACAGGTTATTTAAAACACACAGAAAGCCATAATTAAAGTTATTTCATCCTAACAAAGGATATTTTAAACCCAATAGTTCTTTTAAAAGAAAAGTTGTAATTTTAAAAATTGCAAAAATACATACCGGTACTTGTCTTTCCTCCTAATACTATGAAATTTAGTAGTTTACATACTACTTTCAATATGAGCTAGAAGATCGTAAGCTAATACAAATAAAAAAATATTTGCTTGATGTAACTATAGGCTAGTTAAGTATACCGTGTACTATGTGGCACATCAGATCTAAGTTACATATCAAGGACCCTGGATTTAAAAGAAAACACTGTTTCCCTCTGTAACTATGCCTGGTATGGGTCACAGCTGAGGGCCAATCTCAGGTCACGCTGTGAAAAAACTGGGAAGACACTCCCACACTGGTGGCATATTCTATGATTAGATTAATCAAACTAGCAATAAATATGAGCTACTGGATCACTATACTAGCTTAACATGAAGCCATAGGCAGTCCCTTTAAACCTATATTATCACCCAAACTGGATTTCTGTGATGAAAGATTATTAAAACCACACATTAGGTTCTTCCAGCCCCAGGAGGCCAGTCACTTACCTATAGGGTGACCAGATGAGAGACATGAAATATCAGGATGCGGGGGGAGGGGGAGGAGCCAGCAGAGGAAAATAAAAACCCAAGAGCTGCCAGAGCATAGGAAAAATTAGTGGGGGCTAAGCACTCACCAGCAGCTCCACACCCCGCCCCGCCCCACCCCCCTGCACCAGCTCGCCTCCACCTCCCCTGCGCGGGCTGCCACGTCCTGCTTCTCCCCCCTCCCTCCAGCACTTGCGCCGCCATACAGCTGATTAGCGCAAGCCTGGGAGGGAGGGGGGAGGAGAAGGAGGAGGAGGAATGCGGCATGCTTGGGGAAGAGGCGGGATCCAATGGGGCAGTGAGGGGGCGGGAATTTGGGGAGGGATCCAATGGGGGAGGGAGGGTGCAGAGTCGGGGCAGGGGCAGGGCGGAGTTGGGGGGGGTGTGAGCCTCCTCCACCTGTGTGCCAGAGGGCAAAATATTGCGACAATTCGTGTCCCAACCGAACATCAGTCGGGACGCGGGACAAACAAGTAAATATCGGGACAGTCCCGATAAAATCGGGACGTCTGGTCACCCTACTTACCTAGGTCAAGGGACGCCCAAGACCTTACACTAAAAACAACACTGTAGTCATCCTTTAGTAAACTAAAGATGTATTAACTAAGAAAAAGGAATGAGAGTTACTAAAAGGTCAAAGCAAATAAAAATGAAAGAAGCCCAGAAACAGCTTCCTTATTTTTTAAAAAAACTTTCCCTTAATTTTTTTAGTAATTAACATTTAACACAGTACCGTACTATATCTGTATTTGGGGAGGGGGGGGGGCGGGGAGTTCTCTGCTGCTGCCTGATTGCGAACTTTCAGTTCCAAATGAGGTATGTGGTTGACTGGTCTGTTCTTGTGTTCATAACTCTGAGGTTCTACTGTACTGATCTTTTGAACTTGGCATCTGCTCTGGCATCCATGTCAAGTGCATAGCGTTTTAGAAAGCTCAGTGGGTTATTCCACACATATGCCTTACAAATTGCAGAGATTAGTACTTTTCTGAAGCAGGCGAAAACTGTGCCCGGGTGGAGTGTGCCTTGACAGTTGGAGGGGAAAGTTTGCCAGCCCAACGATAGCAGGTGGAAATTTATTATGTAATCCATTTCAAGTTGTCTTGACTCTTTGATGCACCAGATACAGCCACAAAGCGGTGGGGTGAAAGGTTTGGTCCTGTGGATGTAAGAAGGTTGGTCCATAGACACATTCACAATATGAAGCTCCCTTTTTTCCCCAGTGAAAAATGCAGTTTCGGAAGAAGACTGATAAAGTAAGAGACCGATTCAGACAGAATTCTGAGACTACTTAAGGGATAAATTTAGGGTGCAGTTTCATCACCAACTTGACCCTGTAAAAGGACATAAATGGTGGCCCAGCCATAAGAGCTTGTAGCTTACTAACTTTGCACTGATATGATACCTAAGACAAAGACCGTCTTGATAGTGAGAGGATATAATGACCTTTCCACTAATGGCCTGAATGGAGACTCCATGAGCTATAGGAGAGGCACTATAAGCCTCAGCGTGGGGCAACTGAAGAGATGACCTGCTGAGATCCCTTCCAGCCCTACATGTCTATGATGCTATCCTGAAAAGCCATATTTCATTTGCAGTTGGCCGCCCATTTTTCCTTTCTTCCAAACAGATGTAAGAGATCCTTATCCTTAAGCATGTTTTTGGCAAAGCTCAACTTCTTTTAGACCACCTAGGGAGCTTGGGCTAGAGTGGGAGTAAAAGTAACAGAAACCCCAGTGGGTAAATTGTATAGTTTTTTGACATGTTTTGCTGGTGGTGTTTAGTGGCTGGTGTTTGCCACAAGGCTCTTTGGGTCCAGGACACCTTCATTTATACAGAGGGCAATCCCAGTGGGACCGGCAGCTGACAAAATGTAAAATAATTTCTGAAACTTCTTGGAGATGACTGACGTCTCAGTCTCCAAGGTGTCTTCAATCTGCACCAGGAGCTCTTAAAAGGCCTTGAAATTGGCCAGTGCTTTCTCTGAGGATTATGAAAAAAATCTCTTTAGGAAATAATACGGGTCATTTGGCCTCCAGATCCATTCCACTCTGTATCTAGCAACTGATGTCTCACTATGGAAGTGGCAGGAGTGGGGGACCTCCTCCTCATCTACTAAGGCAGGGATCAAGAGGGCAGGCTCTGATAGGGGCTACAGTGGCATTCCATATGTGTAGAGAGGGATGACAGGTTTCTGATCAGACAGTGTCAACCTTGGTGCACTTACAGATGGCATCTGCAAAGAATGGCAACATGGCTCTTAGACCCTCAGTAATGACAGTCTCTGCTCAACACAGGTGGAAAGGTATGTTTCAGGGATGGTGATGAGAAATAAACCTCTTTCATAGGCAGGACTATCTGATAGGGTGGTTTCAGCACACGTGCATATCTCAGTGCAGAGTGTGGCCCTGAATTTACATTATTGTGCCAGAGTTGACACTGCTAGGGATGGGATAGTTACCTTTCGTAACTGTGGTTCTTCAAGATGTGCTGCTCATGTCCATTCCATTGTAGGTGCTGGTGCTCGCCACATGCACTGGTGCCGAAAATTTTTCCCTCAGTGGTATCCCTAGGGGACTGCCTCTGGCACACTCTGGAGTGGCACGCATATGCACTGGTATAAGGGACACCGCCAGCTCCCGCTTCCCTCAGTTCCTTCTTGCCAGATCTCCGACAGAGGGGAAAGAGAGCAGGTCGTGGAATGGAGATGAGCAACACATCTCAAAGAACAACAGTTATAAAAGGTAACTGTCCCTTCTTCTAGTGCTTGCTCATGTCTGTGACGCTGTACCCCATAATGCTTTATGGGAATATGACATAACTGGAATATGATCTACTGAATCTATCTATGCTACATATGCTATGTTACATATCTATATGGTTATGATCTACTGAATCTATTAATCCTATCTGCATGCATCATTTTTGAATTTGAAGTTATGAATATTGTCTGTGTACTGGTTTTATTGCTAAATAACCTGTCCCGCTTTTTCACAGTTGCTATCTGGTCACCCTAGCCGAGGCCTTGGAGAGAGCAGAACTGATTACACTTTCTGTTCTGTCTGGTGGTGAACAGGTCCATTCGGGAAGCTCCCCACTTCTGGAAGAACATTCTGACGACCTCACAGTGAAGGGACCACTTGTGGTGAGAGAAGGACCTTCTGAGGTGATCCACCAGCATGTTCTGTATGCTGGGGAGGTGTGAGGCTTCCAGATGGATGGCATGATGAATGGAGAAGTCCCACAGACAGAGGGCCTCCTGGCACAGAGCCAACAAATAAGCTCCCTCCTCTGCCTGCTGACATAGAACATGGAGGCCATGTTGTTCGTCAACACCTGCACCACCCAACCGGACAGTTGGGGAACGAAGACTCCACAAACCAGATAGATGGATCTGAGCTCCCTGACATTTATATGTAGAGTGAGCTCCTCAAGAACATAACCCCTGAGTTCGCAGTATACCAAGGTTGGACACATCTGAAATCAGGGAGACAGGGGGTCGCAGGCTCATGAATGGTGCACCTTCCAACACCAGAATTGGGTTGGACTACCACTGCAGGGACGTAAGTACCTGCGGCGGGATCATGATAAGCTTGTCTAGATGATGTCTGGCCGGGAGTAGCCAGTTCTGGAGGGGGCCTAATCTGAGTCTCGCATGTTGGACAACGTATGTGCATGCTGCCATGTGCCCCAATAGTCTGAGACAGACCTGGGTAGTGGTGAAGAAGGTGGGCAATGACACTGGCAAATCAGATCTGATATTGCCCTGAACCTGGCCTAGGACAGGAATGCTCTGGCTCAGAGTTGAGCACCAATCCAATAAACTCTATCCCTTGGACCGGGATCAAGTGGCTCACAATATCTCGACGCTGCGCTGGACCTGGATCCTGGAGTGGCCCTTGATGAGCCAGTCGTTGAGGTACGGGTAGATCTGGATACCCCAACATCTGAGGTAGGCCGCCGCCACCACCAATATGCACTTCATAAACACCCTTGGCACCATTGCTAGGCCGAAAGGCAGCACTACGAATTAGGAGTGCGCGGTCCCAACTACAAAACATAGGAACCATCGGTGTCAGTGAAATATCAGTATGTGAAAGTAAGCATCTTTAGGTCAAGGGAAACATACCAGTCTCCTGGATCCAGGGAAGGAATGATGAAGGCCAGGGAGACCATGCAAAACTTCAACTCCTTGAGATACTTCTTGAGGCTCTGCAGGTCGAGGATGGGGCGTAGACCACCCTTGGCCTTTGGGATCAAAAAATAGTGGACATAAAACCCTTTCCCCCTCAAGTGCAGAGGGACTTCCTCCATGGCTCCCACTTGTAGAAGGCCCTGCACCTCCTGAGTGAGCAGATGCTCATGAGAAGGGTCCCTGAAGAGGGATGTGGGGGATAGAAATAAACTGGAGGGCATATCCCCCGCAACTATGGTGACGACTCACTGTTCCAATGTTATAGAAGCCCAGGCAGGGAGGAAGGGGGACAAACTGTTGGAAAAAAGCTGGGGTGCTGGATTCACGACACAGGCTGAAAGATCTCCTTCGAATACACCCTCAAAATGCGTGCTTATTACCCGATTGGCTGCAGGTGGAGCTCAAGTGAGCTGAAGAGGCCAGCTGATGGCCTTGCCGGCACTAATACCCTTGCCCTTCTTGCGAAAGAGTTCTTATCGAGGTTGGGTCCCGAACCTGTTAAGACAGCTGTGGCTTAATCCGCTTCCTCGCAGGTACCAGCATGTAAAGGCGCAGCAAACGCAAAGTAGCACTAGAGTCTTTTAGACCACGTAATTTACTTTCTGCCTGTTCTGAGAACAGTGCCAGGTCGTCAAATGGGAGGTCCTCGATGGACTGCTGAACCTCCACCGATAGGCCCAAAGGCTGCAACCAAAAGACACATCTCACAGAAATAGCCGAAACCATGGTCCAGGCCTCCAAATCTGCCTAGAGTCCGGGGACTTATGCTGGGACCTCAGGCAGGTAAGCCGACCCGCATCTGAGGACTGGTAGTGCTGTTCAGGTGAGCATTGGCAGGGCACCCCCTGCGGCGGGGAATGGTGCCACACTGATGAAGACCGCTAGAAGGGTCTGGGGGTGGCAGGCAGGTCTGGAAGTGGGCTTGACCACTTAATGGGAGCTGGAGTCTGACCAACATCTGGAGGGGAAGAGCTGCCCCACACGGGTCTTTGCTCTCCTCCAGCTCTCTCCTTCCCTTTATGGAATGTAGGAGAATGCCCTCTCCCGGCCTTTCTTTGCTTTTTAGCCAGTACTAGGGATGGGGCGCTCTGCCCGAAGGCCGCAGTGCTTGGAGCAGAGTCCGATCTCGTTAGCTTCGAGGCCGGTGCAAGGGCAGACTCCATAAGAAGTGCTCGGATACGATGTTTCGCTCCTTTTTGGTCTGTGGCCTGAAGCTTTTGCAAATGCAACACTCATGGCTCACATGGGTTTTCCCTAAACACTTCAGAAAGCTTCTATGGGGATCACTGACTGGCATAGATTTTTTGCAATAATCACAAGGCTTGAAGTCCGGGGACCAGGGCATGCCCCGTCCCTAGGCTAAGTCCTATACAGGACTTGCTAATTAATTCAAACTTAATACTAAAGGAACTATTAATTCTACAACTTTAATAACTATATAAAACGAATCCGCTACTAAGTACACTAACAAAGCTTGCCGAGACAAGGAGACATTCCAGCACCGTCAATGGCAGTACGAAGGAACTGAGGGAGGGGGGAGCTGCTGGCGCCCCTTATACCAGTACATATGTGTGCCATTCTAGATGGCACCAGAGCTGGTCCCCTAAGGATACCAGTGAAGGGAAAACTTCCGGCACCAGTGCATGTGGCGAGCACACACACCTACAATGGAATGGACACGAGCAAGTACTCAAAGAAGAAACTTCCATTACAGGTGGAGCCTGCTGCAGCTCAGTCTGCTCCTTTCTGCTTGTCTTCAGAACAATACATGTCTTGGTCAGCTTCTAGCCCACATCCTCCTGTGTCCCCCGAGCTCCTTTCCAACCTCCTTCTCTAGTACTCACTGCATGCCCTTTCAGCATCCTGTTTAATGTCTGAGTCATCAGCTTAAATGTCAGGGCTGTTGATGTACCTGTTTAGTACCAGGGTCAGCACCAGCTGATATTGACAGTGATGCCAGTGATGGGGTCAGGTTATGGTGCTTCTTTCTCTGCGAAGATGCCTGCCTGCTTGATGGAGCACTGGTAGATGCAGTCTTAACCGTTAAATGGATCTTTGAACTCAGCTCTTCTGGATCTCATGACATTCTCATAGATTACTCTAGAAGATTGACTTTCAGCCTCACATCCTTTGATTTGTGGATTCTTACAGCAAAGGCGAGACAGACCAAACACTGCTTCAGATGTGAGACTCTCTCAAGCAGAACAAGCATCTGTTGGACCAGTATTGCAAGACAGAGAAGGCTTGAAGCCTGCAGGTTTTGAGTCTGCCATTCCAGGACTCTGTCTGGAACTTCTGCAAGCAGCTTTCTGTTTGAAAAGCACTACAACAGACAAGGGTACTAAAAATAAAAGAATATAAATAGTTCTGAGACATTTCAGAGAGTTTGGAGACGCTTTCGAGAAATCTAGCTAAAGCCTAGTGGGTTGGACATCAGCCAAGTTCCATCTCACTGCCATGGGTGCTAAAAAGGAACTGATGGAGGGTGGCAACCATCCACTCTTTATGACCTCATACGGGAGCACAATGATTCACATAGCACATTTCAGAAAATGGAGGTGACTTTAAAAAGGGAGCAGCGTCAGGATCTTGGAAAAGATGGATAGGAGTCAGGGGTCAAGGAGAGTATAATTTTCACAGGAAACAAAATTAAGAGTCTCAAGTAAATTCTTTTAAAAAACAGACGCAGTGTCAATTTACAATACATTTTGCAAAAGAATTATATGAAAACCTACATTCTGTATTCTATTTTCTTACTGATGTGGAATATTTATTGATTAGGAATGGAGGTGAATTTCTTTTGTTTTATACAGTGAGGAATGATTGGGTGATCAAAATAAGTAGCTTTTAATCATTTTCTAGATGATAAATTACAGACATTTATCAGGACCTGTGACACTGTTAAAAATGTCTTAAGTTAATAAAATGATTATTTCAGCAAGACATTTTACTTACAATACAAATTGGCCTAAGGTCCTATATGGATAGCATAATCCAAGTACAATTTTAGCTTCAATCACTACACATTTTCTCTTTTAAATGTCGAACGGTACTATGTCAAAGTAGCTGTCCTCATGCATTTCTCATTGTTTTTTCCTTAGGGTCATTATCAATTGATGGCCAGGCTAGAGCCTTCTGATTTTACTGAATTTTAGCTGAACCAGCAACTCAATTACAGATCAGTCCCACCTCTTGAGATTTGCAAAAAAAAAATCCTGTCAAGTTCTGTACCTCATTATTTTACATTTTTTGTTTTAATTATATCCTCCATTGTGTAGATAGCAGGTAGTAATTTTCTTGACCTAAGTATCTAATCCCGAGAGACACTATTGTGTCTGCTCAGGTGGTCTTCTCTATTAGAGTGAATGACCAAAAAGGCAGACAATGGGGCGTGTGACTGCTAGAGATCTGAGGGCACTTCGAAAGCTATCATACAAAAGGCCAGCTACAAGAAGTACCACATCTTAGTAAAGGAGTTCTGAACCCATCAGGTGCAAAATGGTGACTGATAACTGCATGTAGACTATAAACTCCGCAGGGAAAGGTGCATGTCCTGAGTCTCACTATATAGAGCCATGCAAATCTATGGAGCTACATACAAATGTTTAACAGCAGCAAATTGATAAAATTACATCATTATGTAAAAATCTATACAGAAAGAATGGGAAACTCCTGGTATACTTAAAAGAGCCAACAAGCAGACATTTTGTAAGCAGAAGAAAAACTAGGAAATACTTGTACAGCTTTCTTAAGCAGATGCAGATGTTCCAGCCATGGTAAAGGTAATTACCATACCAACAGAATGGAACTTGTTCCGTAAAGACCAGATAGACCATAAGGATGAAAGATTCCCTTATGAAAAACTTCGCCAAGTTTTGTCTGTGCCCCTCAACTTCTCTCTTTTTTTTTCCATTTAAGTTGGTAACTCTACTGTGTTTTGGGATATAGTATCAATAAAAGGTCCTATACAAAATAAAGATGCAAAATAAAAATACTGAAGAACTGCAATATTTGTAGTTACGTATGCAAAGATAATTGTAAACAGATTAATTACTTCAGAGTGTAAGATGAACACCTGCCAGGACTGGGAGGGAATTTATTGCCACCACATCCTTCCTCCTCTCCCCTACTTCCCATGTACCACATTGCACAACTGGCTAACCACTACATGGGGAAGGGAGTTCATAGTTCTCTGAAGCATCAGGTATTACATTCTGTTGAAAGCAGGACTTCAGACTTGATGGACCAGTGGCTTCATCCAGTACAGAAATCTCAATTCCTATGTCCATTTTTTCAGCTTTTTGAGTAGTGTAGGAATGTGTTTCAATAACTTGAGCTGTTCTTTATCTCCACTACAAAACAAGGTGAATATTAAGGGCAAACAAAAAGGTTGATGAGTTGCCATATGACCTTTCATAGTCTATGAAGAATCAGGAAAAGTTTTTGGTATAGCAAAATGACATGTGCAAGACAGAATCATAGAATCAAGAATAGTATAAAGTTTAAATCAAACCTTTTCTTGAATCAGTCTCTGAAGATGAATCCCACATGACAACATAGAAGCAAACATGGTCAGCATGTACTGTTGAACTTTACATATTCCAGTTGCCAATGAGTTTATAACAGCCATTAACCCAACCTTTTCAATCACACTCTGGAAAGCACTGGGTGAGTGACGAGTAATCCTGCATAAAGCCTATATAAATAATAAGATATTCCCATTAAGTAATGCTATTTTCATTTTAATAATAAAATAACTAATGCAATAAAGAAAATCAATGAACAGCAACAGCTTTTCCAATTGTATTTTTAGGAGCAGACAAATGTAGTGAATTCATATGGTTTAATTTCCCCCCACACTTATATACACACACTGCAACTTGCTCTATAAATTAGAAAGAATAATTTTAATCAAGCATTTTGTTAGTGTAAATGTTATTCCTTGCTATGGTACAATATCATAATACAAAATGGTTATTTTATTATAAATTGGGTGTCTGTTAGCTACATTAATTTTGCTTAACTCTTCGATACACAATAGTGAATATCCTGATTTAACGATATAGATTAACAAGGAAGTCATATTTTTGTTGTTTTAATTAAGGAAAAAGAAAACCAAAGCTAAAGCAGATGATATAAGCAATTAAGCCTATAAAGGAACAAGAAAAATAACTCCCATTTCTTTAGAGTAAGGGTTCAATTTAAAACTAATATTTACAAATAAAAACAAACAATCACAAAATTCATCAAACACACTCCATACTTTCATATCAAATCTAACTTTTTTGACCATTGAAATAATCCAGCTGAGGAGGAAGAAGAGCAATGTTCTTATTTTCAATCTGCATAGGTAAGTCAAATAATAAGTTTGAACATAGGTATCTGACCAAATTGAGAGAAATTGACAATAAAAGAAAATGATGTCACTTCATATAAATAAGTAATTTTTCTTTTGCTATTATCTTCACTGACATCAAGGAATTAATCAGTTTTGAATTATCCAAGTGTATGAAACAGATCTACAGCAGTGGTTTTCAACCTTTTTTCATTTGCAGACCCCTAAAAATTTTCAAATGGAGGTGTGAATCCCTTTGGAAATTTTAGGCATAGTCTGCAAATCCCCAGAGGTAATGACAACTTTTGCAGACCCCCTGCAAATCCCTAGGGGTTCACGGATCACACGTAGAAAATCATTGATCTATAGTATTTGAAACAAAATAAAGGTTTTAAAAAATCTCAAAGTAAAAATTGAAGAAATGTACATTTTAAATGAAAGAAAAGAATCTCAAGGGATCATGCCATAATCAGAATATTCAAATAAATTCTCCCCATAGTGAGTTTAACACAGACACACAATTGGTTTCATTAATACTGAAAAGATTCTTGGAGCAGCTGGTAGGACAAAAATCAAACTTTCTCTTGATACAAAATCCCTCTCCAATTAAACTGGAGAAACTTTCTAAAGAAAGGGGTCACCTAAATATGTCTAAACAGATTGTACAAGGCCAGACAGCATTTGCCTAACTCTCTCAAAACGTTAGTAAACTTTGTAGACTTTCCATTTTCATTTATGAGATTTCAGTTTTCATACTGGATAATGTTTGCTGATTGACACCGGGGTGCTGGAACAGTTTTGATAGTGGAGATGCTGATGATGAAAACCATGTATTTAGTGTTTGTTATTACCACTTCAAGCCACGAGGGGCAGCAGCACCTCTCATCCCAGCACAACTGATTGACTCTGCAAAAGGTATGATTTATCAAGCTCCTAAGCAACTGGGAGGACATTCTGTCCCTAAAGCACCTTAAGTTTGGGTAATTTCTAAATCTGAAGTATGCAGAATCTCTGAGATGAGCTTCAGAGACTTAGTCTAATGAAGAGAAAATTTGCAAGACTGATTTAGTTTCAGCATTTTGAAAGTCCTATTCAGTCCAGAATGATGAAGAGTTAAAATCATCTCATAACTGTAATAATAAAGTAACTTGCCTGAGAAAAATATAACTGTGACATTAGACCATAAATACAAATTTATACTAAATAATGTTTGATACGCATTTTAAACCGGGTGTTCTAAATTTGATCCCATAGCTATTTTTTTATAACTCCAGGACAGAAAAAACTAAAAGTATTTGCTTGGTGCTTAGAAATGCAGTGGAGTCTATTTAAACCGAATATGGGTTATTTAACAGTAGAACTAAATAGACATTTTATTGAACCTGTTCAACTACTCAGTGTTCCTACTTTCTTGTCCTCTCCAGACCAATGCAACCTTACCAATTCCTGTTCTTTTCATTCACTTTCTATAGCCATCTCTCTTTTAAAACAGATTCTGCAAAGTCCATCAGTCAGAAAAAAAAAATCAAATCAAATAAGATGACTCAGCTGAGCTTTGGCAAGTTTTTAATCCCCATTTAAGTGGTTTATGCTGTATGTAGCTGGCTCTTCCTACCATAGAAAAGGCAAAACTCTCTCACTCTCTCTCTTCATATTTTAAACACTGCATCAATGTTTTGTGGCCAATGAAGACATAACCATTCCACTTATTTTGAAAAAAAATGTTTTTAACTGCTGCACTTTGAGAATGAGCCATTTTGACTCATATTTTATAGAATTACTTCTTTGACACACGCAAGACATTAAAAATATTCAGTTTCTCTACAGGACAAAGTCTGTTGTATTTACCTGGTGCAAGCTAGACTCCAAAGAAAACAAAAATATTGAGACTCAGTTCCAGCTTATCATCTGTGACAGAGGACTGCATTAAAAAAGTGTCTTTTTCCTTGACTAGAGACACTGAGGACAGAATCTTCTTGATAGATTTTTATTATTGATTAAAACTAAATTAGAATAAATAATAATCATAAGGAGCACAATTCCAGAGTACCCTTAGAGTGAAATCCTGATGTTGGTGTACTTTCATATTGCCTATTCTCTCAATGTCAAGATACAACAGTCATTTCTCAAACAAAATGCATTCTTAGATATGACAGTCTCAATTGTGAAGAATTCTTCAAGATACCTTTAAAAAAAGGCAGCGAAGGCTCCCTCAAATATGATCAAATAAAATAGGATATAGGACTAATGACATCTGTTCACACAGTCATGAGGTACAAAATTGACTAAATATATCTTTGGAACAATAAATTACAGTGAAACCGATGGCACGTACCAAAAAGAGGCTCAATGTCACAGAAAGACATACATGTTATGTCTACACTGCAATAAAAGACCTGTGGCACAGCTGCTGCTGGCCTGGGTCAGCTGGCTCAGCCTTGCAGGGCTCAGGCTCGCAGAGCTAAAATTTGCAGTGTAGACATTTGGGCTAGGATTGGAGCCTGGAATCTGAAACCCCATAAGGGGAGGGGGGGGGTCTCAAAGCACAGGCGCCAGCCCAAGTCTGAACATCTACACTGCAATTTTTAGCCCTGCAGCCCTGAGACCTGCTAGCCCGAGTCAGTTGATCTGGGATCTGAGACTCTGTACCCAGGGTTTTTTTATTGCAGTCTAGACGTACCCGTAGTACAGTCTAATATAGATTACCTGATAGAGGTATATAAAATCATGAGTGATATGGAGAAAGTAGATAAGGAAAAGTTATTTACTTATTCCCATAATACAAGAACTAGGGGCCACCACATGAAATTAATGGGCAGGTTTAAAACAAATAAAAGGAAGTTCTTCTTCACACAGAGCACAGTCAACTTGTGGAACTCCTTACCTGAGGAGGTTCTGAAGGCTAGAACTATAACAGTGTTTAAAAGAGAACTGGATACATTCATGGAGGTTAAGTCCATTAATTGCAATTAGCCAGGATGGGTAAGGAATGGTGTCCCTAGTCTCTGTTTGTCAGAGGGTGGAGATGGGTGGCAGGAGAGAGATCACTTGATCTTTGCTTGCTAGGTTTACTCCCTCTGGGGCACCTGACATTGGCCACTGTCGGTAGACAGGATACTGGGCTAGATGGGCCTTTGGTCTGACCCGGTACTGCCATTCTTATGTTCTTATGTTATGTTCTAATCCAGGTGTGGGGAAACTTTTTGGGCCAAGGGCCACATCTGGGTATAGAAATTGTATGGCGGGACATGAATGCTCACAAAATTGGGATTGGAGTGTGGGAGGGGGTTAGGGCTCTGGCTGGGGGTGCAGGCTCTAGGGTGTGGCCAGAAATGAGGAGTTCAGAGTGCGGGAGGGGGCTCTGGGCTGGGGCAGGGTGGGTAGGGTGCGGGCTTTGGGATGGGGCTGGGGATGAGGGGTTTGGGGTGTAGGAGGGTGCTCCGGGCTGGGACCAAGAGGTTCGGAGGGTGGGAGGGGGGGATCAGAGCTGGGGCAGGGAGTTGGGGCGCAGGGGGATGGCTCAGGGGTGTAAGTTCTGGGTGGAACTTACCTCAAGAGGCTCCCGGAAGCAGCGGCATGTCCCCGCTCCAGCTCTTACGCAGCAGCGCAGCCAGGCAGCTCTGCACGCTGCCCTGTCCGCAGGCGCCACCCTGCAGCTCCCACTGGCTGAGGTTCCCAGACAATGGGAGCTGCAGGGGCAGGGCTTGGGGTGGAGGCAGCATGAAAAGCGGAGCCCCTGGCTGCCCCTACAAGTAGGAGCCAGAGGGGGGATGTGCTGCTGCTTCTGGAAGCTGTGCGGAGCGGCTCCTGACACTGCTCCCCGGCTGGAGCGCCAGAGCGGGGCAAGCCCCAGACCCCGCTCCCCAGCGGGAGCTCAAAGGCAGGATTAAAACGGCTGGGGGCTGGATCTGGCCCACGGGCCATAGTTTGCCCACCCCTGGTCTAATCCAAAAGGGCCTTAATTGTGTAGCAAGGCTTCCATCAGTCCACTGCAACCCCAACATGGCTCATAAAACCTACAAATGTACCACATTGTTCTTAGATTTAATTACTATGAATGACAGTAGATAGTTGGTGGGCCAGGGAAAGAGGAAGAATGACTTTATAGCCTTGTGGTTAGGGATGTGTGAGTCACAAGTTCAAGTGTATGCTTCAATGACTAAAAAGTGGAACAGCTTCAACAGGGGAGACTGAGAAGTACCCATACCAGAATATCCCATAGACCAGTGGCTAAGACACTGTCCTGCAATATGGGAGATGCAAGTCCAAATCCCTTCTCCTCATAGACAGAGAGGGAATTGAACCCACATCTCCCACATTCCACAAGAGTACCCCAACCACTCAGCTAAACCTTATAAATGGAGGTCCTCCCCTTCCCTATGCCCGAAGAGTTTGTGAATCTATTCCTCCTTTGCTTTTGTCAAAATGTCAAAAAACAAAATTAAAGATTTTGAGTCGGGTTGAAATGAATGTTTCATTTTGCCAATGCTGAAAAAATTTGATTTTTCAGTTGAGCCAGAAATATTTGGCAGACTTAACATGAATTTGCAAATAGTTTCATATCAACTGAAGCTGCATTTTTCGGTGAATGGTCTTGACCCAAGATTTATGAATCTGACCCATGTCCTTCCTAGCTGTGAAAGAGGGCTTGTCTATGTGAACATTCAGCAAGCTGCTAGGGGGGTATAAATCTACAATCACACTAGCCTGCTGCGCACTAACTGCGTGGTCTCTGCTGACATACACTGACAGTTCCTTAATACTCTTTGATCTATCCCAATTTGAAATCACAGTAGATCAAAGTGCACTAAGGAACTGTTAGTGCACATCAGCAAGGTCCACACAGACAGTTAATATGTGGCAGGCTATCATGGAGTAGATTTACATCCCAGTTTGTTGCAAACTAAATGTTCATGTAGGCAAGCCCAGAGAATCATGAACAACTGGTTCCACTCCTGACTGATGTAGACAAAACATAATACAGAGAAGGAATTTCCCTTCCTCCTTCTAACACACAGGAGTCCAACCAACACTGAAGAAACTCAGACCTAGATGCTTTGATTCTAGCCAACTTCCATCCAACACCAAACCCAGCTTTCCTAAGCAAGCTCACAGAGAAACTAGCCGAAGGCCAAATACAAACTTATCTAATTGAAGCTAACATTCTAGACCTGGCACAACTTGGATTCTGGCCAGGACATGGAACTGAAACCGCTTTAGTAGCACCAATGGATGATCTTCTCCTAGGTCATTGGATAAAAGTCAGATGATGATTCTCATCCTCCATGTCCTCTCTGCAGCATTTAACAGTTTTGTCCATGAGATGTTGTCTCCTGAGAGATGAGGTGGGAGTCCAGGGTAATGCACTAAAATGGCTTGATTCCACCCTGGAGGAATAGTTATTGGAAATGGCATCTCCACCACTAGACTCTTCACTTGTGGCATCCCACAAGGATTAATTCTTTCTCCAGTCCTTTTCAACACCGATCTGCAGCTACCAAGTGAACGGGTCAGACGACATGGACTCAAGCACTAGAAATATGCAGATGACTCACAACTGTACCTATTCTTCACCACAAGCAACCACAGCACTACCACCGAGATGGCCCTATTCTTGGATGAGACCAGCTCCTGGATGATGAACAGCTGACTGAAGCTGAACTGAACAAGAGAGGGGTTGATGCTGGCTGCACAGGAAAGCATTTTGAAGAGTTTGCAGCAATAGTGTAGTCTCCTTTAGTCAAAGTTACACATTCACAGTATTTCGTTTGTCATTTAAGAATACTCTTGGGTTCCTCACTGACACTAAACTCTCACATAGAAAACAATGCTCATGGATCTGCTATCATTTTTTGTTGACTAGGCAGCTCCATCCCACCTTGGTGGACAATGACCTCTGTCTTCAGTTATTCATGTCTGCCTCCCTTCGTGGCTGTACTACAGCCATATGATATACCTGAGCATGAAGTCTTCAGCACCTAGGAAATACCAACTAATACAGACTGTTGTAATATATCTCCTCAGCAACACAGACTACTGCAAACACATCAGACCTATCCTCCACTCTCTACAATGGCTTCCCTTAGAATTTCTAATCAAGTTCAAGGTCAAAGCACTATCAGGCCTGGTCCCAGAATATCAAAAAGACCATCTCAAGAGTTCTGGGATGAAGACTGTGATTGACAGCTGTACTCCTTTACAAATAAAGGTAAAATCTGTTTGCGAGACAGAACTCTCTTTGGCACTGGTCTGCAACTGTGGAATGAACTCCTCCAGGAACTAAGGACTGTCACAAATCTCACTACCTTCCACTCCAAGGGCAAGGCACATTTCTCTGACCTTAACTTCTTTAACATAAATACATAGCAACATGAATATTAAAAACAAAAAACAAAAAACACAACAACACAACACACAACTAAAACAAGACACTAAAACAAGACACTCCATTCCACACACTTTTCTCCCTGGAGAGAGAATCAGAGAACAAACAACAGGTGACAGATGTGTAGTACCACTGCTTAACCCGCTACGAGGAGGTATTCACATAAGCCACTCATCACTGTCGTATAAGAACTTCTACAGAATAGAACTAATAAAACCAGTAAGCTAAATTTTTTCGCTCATTCTTTTGTTTTTCTTGCTACTGTATGGCAAAAAAGTTTAGAAGATTGTCTGACTCATCATGAACAGCTCAGTGTTTAGGGTGTCCTTGTGACAGAAATGGCACACTCCTGCAATATATTTTGGAGATCTTACTTAAGTTTATAGATCATTGAGGGCCAGGGATTATATATAATTCCATGGGGGAGGAGGACCACAGCCTTCAGGAACTAAGAACTGTGGGAGGTGATTAGGCAAATTCACTCAGGCTTGCATATACTGGTTCAAACTGAATTCTCCAGTGACCAACAGTCAAAGAAAGGACTTTTGATAAGTAGTCTGAGTTTAAACTGACTCAGGGCTTGCTTTCTGATCCAGCAAATGGACAGGACCTTCTGTCCAAGTGGAGGCTCAGTCCTTCCTGGGAAGGGTTGAAACGACTGACACTGGCCAGAGTGTATGGGGGGTGATCTCTAGTAAGCTTATTCGCACACTTGCAGCTTTTTTTTGTTTTGTTTTTAATATGTTTTCTCTGTAAAAATACATGTGCTTGCTTAGAAAGGTCTGTGTGGTAACATATCTGTGGGAAATTACGTTGTTTATAGCCTCAGAAGAGAAACAAAGCAGGCCCACTTAGGCAGTCTGAGTTGCTGGGGAATTCACAGTTTAGACTGGGAACTATGCAGCCTCGTCAGGAGGGAGAGAGATCAGGGTCTGCGCCCAAGAGAGGTGACAGCTGAGGAGCAAGGAGCGTAGAGTGGGTGCCCTTGTTGGACCATGGAGGAAGAATACAGGTGCAGTTGCCCTGAATTGTAACAGTGCTACTTCAGGAACTTCTTGTGTAACTCACTACAAATGCGGCAGAAAAATTCTACCTCCACCTCAGGCCTAACCCATTACTGTTGAGGTTAATATTCCTTTGCTCGTGGATTTTAGAGGTGCTAAAACCAGATTTATAATAGAACCCTTAACAAGAGAATGGCTATTTACATGTCCTAATAATCTAATAAAGTTTAAAGCACTCAATGAACATATTTCAAAGGAATCCAAAAGCTTTCACAATTTTGGACCTGGCCTCGACAAAACCAGTGGCAACTTCTAGCATAGAAAATATATACATTAATCCTCCAAAGACAATATCGAGCCTGTAAGGTATAAGTGTAAAATCCCATTCTAAACACCAGCAGCCTCAATATTTCAGAAGTTCATAGCACTTCTGCAGGTTTGTGTTTTTTGGTCATGTTGGCAAGTTCCCCACATATGTGCAAAAGAGGCACATGTCAAGTATGCCTTCAACGTGGATTTTTTATTTTTTTTGTAAAGGACAATATTTCTTGTGCCATGTTGGCTTATTTTTAAATTCTCTCTCATGTCTTTATTAACATGCTGCTACATTTCTCTAATTGCACACCAACCATATTAGTGACACTAGTATCTGGAAACAGCTGGGAATCCAACAAGACCCTCAAATTCTAAACCATAGCAACAAAAAGCAGTTTAACACCACATATAGTGGCTGCTAATGTAGTTTTTGTCCATTCCTCCAGTTCTTCCCACCCAACAAGGGTGAAAAATCTTGGTAATACCTTAAAAAATATTGCCAACATACTATGGAATTTATAAAGTTTTAAAAAATGATTGTAGTTTATATTTTAAAGGCTGTTACATAGCGAACCCAAGGGCATTTATACACCTCCAAAATGATCATC
Source organism: Malaclemys terrapin pileata (assembly GCF_027887155.1). Taxonomy (NCBI): domain Eukaryota; kingdom Metazoa; phylum Chordata; order Testudines; family Emydidae; genus Malaclemys; species Malaclemys terrapin. Next base: position 205,941,585 of record NC_071506.1, on the reverse strand, counting down.
TACAATGAAGGCTTAGGCCCCAGAACAGGCACCAGGACATCTGGGTACAATTCCCAATTCTATGACAGACTTCCTGGGTTATGTTGGCAACTCACAATCTTGTTGTTCCTCAGTTCCCAATCTTCTGTTGTATGTTGCATCCCTTTCTCCCACCATTTCTCTATTTTGTCATATTTAGCTTGTAAACTCTTCAGGTCAGGGACTGTCTCTTAGTATGTGTTTGTACAGCATCTAGAACGATGGGACACTGATTTTTGGTTGGATCATCTACTCTCTTCTGTAATACTAACAGTAAACAAGAATAATCCTCTACCCCCCTTTCCAAAACAATTAAAAGCAGTATTGTAGCACTGTAGGAATTTTAAAGATTCCTTGGAAGACAAAACCCTTTGAATACTTGCCACAGACAGTGCAATAAAGCATGAGTCCAACAGACAATTATGAACTCATGAGGCATTTGTCCAATATTAGCTTTCAACATTAGGATGTACTCAGCATCAATTATAAGTCATCTCAGTGAAATGAGCAGAACGCGAACAAGGGTAGAGTGAAAATTATTGGTCACAGTAGTAGAGAGGAATAACGTTATGTTAGCAGAGCAATGTAAGTCAAACAGTTTTGAGGCTTTTCCGGGTCAGAGCAAAACTTTCAAACATTATAAGATTCACAAGTCAGCAATATATTTGTCACAAGGCTCCTCTTGCTTAAAAGTCAACTGAAGTCAATTTCCATCTGTAAGCAAATTAAGGTTTGTTGCCTTTTCATATGTCAAGGCTGAATTCTCACTCTGTCACTCCAAGTGCAGAAGGTAGAGGCCTGCAAGGATTCTAAAAATTAATACTGGCCACTCCAGGCTTGTATTAAACTCCAAGGTTACACCTTTTCTCTGACCTTGGCTTGGTAAACGCTGCCACCACCCAAATGCAAAAAAACCTCTTTGAACCCAGGAAGGAGCACTTGGGAATTCCTCCCTGTGGGGTACCCTCAAGCCCTTTCACACACACACACACACACACCCCCTACCTCCTCCGGGGAAGAGCTGAGAAAGAAAACGAAGGAAATCAGCCGTGGCTATCAACTAATCAAACAACATGCACAAAGCTCTTAGGACACCAAAAATCCAATCCTGTTCTTAAAATAGGTAAATTTTATTAAAAACAAAAAGGGGGGGAAAATACATCTGGAACTTAGGCTTTTTGCTAGATCTTAAAAGAAACAATTACAAAAATTAAGCACCCATAATAGCTTTCTTGGGGGTTCAGCTTAAAGGTTACAAGCAAACAAAAGCACCTGGGGTTAGAACAGAGGAGATCCACAAGCCAAAATAAGAAATAAACCTGATCGTGTCTAGCTAAACATTCTGATCTACTTACACATTTGGAGTTCAGATAAGTAGTTTTAGGCATGACCTGATGCTTTATCATCATACCTGGCTTAAGCTGCTTACAGCATTGCTGCTTTGTCCCTCCAGCCCAGAGAGAACAGACAAAGGGAAAGTTTCTTTCCCAAATTTTAAAAGTTTTACTTTCCCATTGGCTCTTTTGGTCAGGTGCCCACTTCCTTTTCTTTACCTGGGAACTTTTAACTCTTTACAGGTAAAGCAATCAGAGAACAGCTACCAAGAGGGATTTTACATCTAACTAGCTGGTTGGGTGTCCATAAAAGGGAGCTATCCCCTGCTCCATTTATCACAGCATATAAAAAAAGAAATGTCTGTGTTGCAAGACCCATACAGTAGTCACCGTTACACAAGTAAAAACACTGCATTTGCCTACAGAACTAATACTAAAGGTATGTTTACACTGCAACTGAAGGTATGATTGTAGCTCCCATATGCTCACCCATGCTAAAAGAACAGGAGTACTTCAATCTAGCTAGCAAGGGGAACCATAGTAGTAAAGACTCAGTGGCACAGGCTTTAGCACAGGCTAGCAACCAGAGTACCCAGACAGGCTTGTACTCTGGTTGCTAGCCCATGGTGCCACATCTTCACTACTACTGTAACCTGTGCCAGAAAGATTAAGCCTAGCACTGGTATGTCCACTTGTGCTACAATCACACTTTTGCTTGCAATGCAGACATACCTTAGGAATACAATGTTCCTACAAAACTAACAGATCGCTGAAAGTTTATCATACAGTTTTAGAAATGTATGTAGAAATACAAAATGTTAACATCACATATCAAAATAATATTCAAAAGACATTTCAATATATGTCTAGAATGCTCTCAAAAGCTTTTCAAATTAACAATACCAGAATATTTAGACGTTTTGAGAAGAAGCTCCTTACCGAAATAGCTGTTATCCTCAGAGAATCTACAGTGGAATGTCTGAAAAGGTACCATAAAACAGGTCCAATTTCTCCTGTAATAAATCCCTGTGCATGAAATGAATCAGTGGTGCAAACATTTTCAACAATCTTCGCCGCCATATGATTCACAACACGTTCTTCCTAGAGGGGAAACAAGGCATTTTATATTAACTACTGTTGTCTCTCTCTTACTTTACTTTTCTGAACTATTTAAATAAAAGGCAAATACAGCAAAATAATTTGTGTTGTCTGAATACTGCTTCTTACTCTTGTTACACAGATATCAGGAAAAATATGGAAAATCCTTAGGGAAGAGGTCATTTCACAGGAAAATTCAACTACTTTGAAATATAAAGTTTATGTCCCCCTCCCCCTTTATCTTGTACTGTAAATAAATCCAAGGAGATAATAAATAGAAATAATATTTAAAACTGAGTTTTCCATCTCCAAGTGATCACTCTGAATCCAGCATAGGTCAGCAATGAATGAAAGTTGTCACTGTGTCTTATTGTGTCATGAGCATTCAGCAATCAGTTCTACATGAACAGGTGTTCATATCATATTTGCCAATAAGAATGCCAGTTATTATGGTGATGTTAACAAAAGGGTCAAGGACTTGATAGGCATGGAAATTTAATTACTCTTAACACTAAAGGTGCTTCCACCATGTCAAGGTTCAGGCATATTGGTGAGGCAGTGCATGGCAGATTGCATTGCCATTACTCCAGTGCACTTTTTCTATGGATATACAGAGGACACTTGCCAGGATTTTCAATTCACCACCTTTACTAATAAGTTTATTTAAGAATTTATTTTAATTAAAAATGTAATTACTTACCATTCAATAAATGTACCATATATATATATATATATATCATGTTTGGCAGGGGGAAAGGCTAGGAAACATTTACCGGAATATGAAAATTTATATTATAAGTGCTGCATATATACATGTCATATTATAGCAGTCATGGGAAATCAGTACTATCCTATAGTTAACTAAGTCTGAGTTCCCATTCCATTTTAGTTTTTCTTTCAGTTGCTTTATAACTTTCTCAAATTTCTCCACAGCCAATTTTTTTTCACGCTTAGTCTCAGCCAAAAGATTAATCTTTTGGAAGGTTTTAGTGAAATTAGTTCAGCCATTTTTGAGTTATAAGAACATGAAAAATAGTCTAATTTTTCATGTGTTCTTAATTTCTGCACCTGCATAGCTATTACTGTCAGAAGCTAGAAATTTCAAATGTAACCTATTTTATAGTTTTTCATTGACAAACGAAAAAGTTTTATGTACAAAAAATTGTTTTAATCTCCTTACTCTTAATCTGAGAAACATGTTCAGTCATCAGTTTGCCAAGTGCCCCCATGAGTTCTACTTCACCAAAACAATTCCCATCGCCACAGATAGCAAGACTGTCAGTTACCATGCAATGCCATATTTTCTTTCAAAAATGCTACACCTCTGTCCCATTTCTGATTTCTCTGAGTGCATGCCCTCAAATGTCAGGTCTCGCGTGTCTTTACCACTCCAGGGGTGCAATTACATAGTTCTCCCAGTCTTAGACTAGGCCCTGGTTTACAGCACCTTATGTACTGAATGTTCTTGCCCAACAGGTCCAACTGGGTTTGGCACCTGTGCTGGGAGTCTGTGACCAGTGGTGAATATAGTGACCAGAAATATTCTTCTTAAACCAAAATATTGTTTAACAGTAAGGACACAACACATTTAGAGGATTCTAAAACAACAGTCTACACGTATGTCTATTTTAACTAAAATCTTAGTGGTACCTGAAGGCCTAGCTTCTTCAAACACCACAGAGTGCTTCCCTCTGAGTCTAGCTGCTCCTCAAACAACGTCTTGACCACCTCTCTCCCCTTACTTGAAATCCTCATTCTGCCGGACATAGATCAACGGCTAACTGTTTAGGATTAACAAAAATCCTAAAAATCAATGGGTCAGGTTATTCCATAACTGTCCTTCCTTGGACCTTGAAAATGTGGTATAGACCACTGAGAGACATAGGACAGTGAACTAACTGGATCACTGCTTTGATCTAGTCCAGCAATCCCGAAATTCCTGGGCCAGATTGTTACTTCCTATTCCATCCCCTTTGTGCTTCCTGAATCTTATTGTCATAAGCATCTGCAGGAACAGGCACCAAGTAATTTTAAATTAACAAATAAAATAAAGATAATAATCCATGCACATTGTCCATGCAAATAACTGTTCTCTTGTCTATTTCTAAACTACTAGAAAAATAAATTATGTCAAAATAATATTCATCAATTAAGGTATATTATCATGGACGTTATCTTGCAACAATTTGTGTTCTGGATTACTCCTACTGATTCTATCGAAAGGTTTACTTGAATACAGACTGTATAATCAGATGCCATATTTTATAAACAGATCATTTACCAAACAGAAATTGAAGACAGAACATGTGATATTTTTCCTCATTGTCCACTACATCATTTTCCTTCCAGCTCTAACTGTGAATAAGCAAAGTCTTTCAACACTGACTACATGCAACTGATGAATTGGTCCAGTTAATTTAAATACAAGTAAGGAAGACAATAGATGTACTCGAGATTTAGTTTGTTTAGTCTATAGCACACTCAATCTTCACAAATAATGTATCATAATCAACTGATTCAATAGATTTACTTCTCATTTACACAGCTGTAAATCAAAGGAGAATTAGCCCCAATCTTAACAAAAGTTTTGTTAGTGTACCATACTGTACAGTAGACAACCATTTAAAAACTCAAACAAGTGCAGTTTTATCAAAATTAAGCTTCTTGACACTTATTTCTCAGATATTTTTGTTTGCAAATAACTTAATATACATTTTCAATCTTTTCCTTTAAATTTCAGTTTAAATGATTTTCTGAACTGCACAGGTGAAAAAAATACATGCATTTACAATATGCACTATACATATTCAAAAGATTAATAGCAGTATTCATTCTTTCTTACATACCGATGATTATTAGGCACACAAACTGGGGCTCCTGTGTCACTTGACATAAGTAACACCACATTTAATAAATGCATTACAATACCATAAATAAGCCATAACCAAAGCATTATGCAGCAGAGAATCGTTATTATGAATGCTAACAGATCTTCAGCAATATCCAGATGCAGTTTTAGCTATCCTTAGCAAAATTTTGTCCCTCAAAAGTGTGCTTTATCTTGTACTTTTTAGGCAATGCGGAGATGAGTCATGCCCTGTACCAGAAAACCACAGTCATTCTTATATCTTGGCTGGGAAATGGTCATGTATTGTCACAGTGCTCTATCAACTCAATGAGGCTTTCAGATTAATTCCATTTGCTGCCACCTGAGATTGGCACCCTTAGCCCCTCTGGGACCTGTTCTCAAACACTGTATAAGCAACAAACCTTGTACCATTTTCTGCTTAATTAACTCTTGGGAAAGGAAGGCTGAGCTAAACTAATATTTGGCCTCAACTGAAGAATTCATCTTGTCATGTTATCAAGACATAAGCTATGTTAGTTGAAAGAAGTGGATCCTCAAGATATGATTAAAGAGCTTTCGTACACCAGATAACCTGCCAGTACCGTGAACCATAAACAGCATGAATATAGCACTATTAAAAAAGCAATACTATCAGATTTTCTCAGATTCCAAGTAGTTTTACTAAAGAGCACTAAAAGATATAGGGCCTGATTTTTAGAGGCACTAAGCACTTCTGGTTCCCACGAACTTCAAATACAGTTGTGGGTGCTGACAACTTCTGAAAATCAGGCACACATAAATGAGAAAGCAAGTATGAATAAGGTGAATATATCTGAAAAGACAAAGGTAAGCTTCCTTTTCATTCAAAATTTAAAAGTATAAAGAGGTCAATATTTCCATTTGGATAAAAAACTGATTTTACTCTATCTTGTTATTTATTTCGGTTGTGGAAGAGCCAACAGCATATTAGAAGCTTTCCTAAACACTGAGAAAGAACATAAAATCTAAAAGCAGTGTACTTTTAACATGTCATCTTCAGTTTTGGATAATATATATACACACACACACACACACACACACACACACAGATCTTATATATGTATAACATTTATATATAAAAAAAGTCATAAAAATTTCAAATACTAATGTAGTGTCATTACAGAAGCAGACTGGAAACAGATTCGGGAAATAAAGAACTTATTCCAGCATCTTTCTAATCAGTTGCTAGGACACTTTCAGTTTAAACGAAGATGGAAGTTGGAAAATTAGACTATATTAAAGCCATATCATGAAAGAATTAACTTTTGTTCTTGAGTATTCAGGATTATAGAAATCAAAATCTTCATTTGACTGTGAACTGTAATTACATATTCTTCACTGAAAAAATAATTTGACAATGTAGAGAGAGTAAAAGATTTACTTTTACTTTAAGAAAAATAAACCAAGAATTTGGCTGTAAATTGGGGAATGGAGTAAGAAGGACAATAGGAGTAAGGAGGACAATAAACACTGCCCAGTCTGTCCCTTCAGTCTGACACACTCAGTCCTTCAGCAGCCCAAAGATAAGGCTCAGCGTGGACACAGGACTTCACTGCTGCAAACAGACTGGGGCCTTAGCTCTTACACTTTAAATACATATATATTTAATGATAAATATATACATTTCAACAATACCACAGGGCCAACTGATGTAAGCAGAAACAAGGAAATTAAATGTCAAGAAGGAAATTTTCTTCTTAACCCACCATTCCGTACTGTATTTGAGCACACACTATGTGAAAAATTACCAAGTCACATCACATAAAAGAGAAAGAAAGAAAAAAAAAGAATGATAGAAATGTAGGGCTAGAAGGTTCTTTGAAAGATCATCAAGTCCAACACTCTGCACAGAGGTAGGACCCATGTAAACAGACTATCCCTTACAGGTGTTTGTCCAACCTGTTCTTAAAAACCTCCAACCATGGGGATTCCACAACCACCCTTGGAAGTCTATTGTACAATTTAACTATCCTTAGAGAGTTAGAAAGTTTTCCCTAATATCTAATCTCCTTTGCTGCAGATTAAGACCATTACTACTTATCCTAACTTCAGGAAACAAGGAAAACAATTGATCACAATCCTCTTTATAACAGCCCTTAACATAGCTGAAGTCTGTTATCAGGTCCTCCCATCTTCTTTTTTCAAGACTAAATATGCCCTGTGTTTTTTTTTTTAAACTTTTCCTCATAGGCCAGGTTTTCTAAAGCTTTTAGCATTTTTGCTGCTCCCCTCTGGACTCTCTCCAATTTATCCACATCTGTCCTTAAGTGTGGCACACAGAACTGGACACACTACTCCAAATGAGGCCTCACCAGTGCTGAGCAGAATGGAACAATTACCTCCCATGTCTTACATATGCCGCTCATATTAATAGATCTCTGAATATTAACCTTTATTGCAGCCGAATCACATTGCTGACTCATATTGCGTCTGTGATCCGCTTTAAACCCAGATCTTTTTCAGCAGTACTTACCACCTAACCAATTATTTCCCATTTTGCAGTTGTGCATTTGATTTTTCCTTCCTAAATGTAGTACTTTGAACTTGTCTTTATCGAATTTCATCCTGTTGATTTCAGACCAATGCACTCACCTTATCGTAATTTCATTTAGATCACATTTCCCAAGTTTCCTTTAGAGAATGTCATGTGGGACTGTGTCAGCCACCACACTAAAATCAAGATATATCACTTCTATGGCTTCCCCTATTCACTAGATCAGTAATTCTGTCAGACAAGGAAATTAGGTTGGATTGGCATGAAATGTGCTTGACAAACGCACAGTGGCTACTCCTTATAATCCTATTTTCTTCTACAAATTATTAAGCAATCAATTTGTTCTAGTATCTTTCCAGGTATCAAAGTTAGGCTAACTGGTCTACAATTTCCCTGGTCATCTTTGCTTCCCTTTTTAAAGATAGGTACTGTGTTTGTCCTTTTCCAGTCCTCTGGGACCTCACCCATCTCCAGGAGTTCTCAGACATAATTACTAATGGTTCCAAGATTGCTTCAGCTGCTTCCTTAAGCCTCCTAGGATGAATTTCATCAGGCCCTACCAACTTGAATAGATCTAATTTATCTAAATAATCTTCAACCTGCTCCTTCTCTATTTTGGCTTTTGTTCCTTCCACCTTGTTGTTAATATTAACTGTGTTGAGTATCAGTTATCATTAACCCTTTTAGTGAAGACAAAATAGGCATTAAACACCTCAGCCTTCTTGATATCATCAGGTATTAGCTCTCATTTCCTGCTGAGTAGAGAACCTATGCTTTCCTTAGTCTTTTTCTTGCTCCTACTGTATTTAAAAAACCTCTTCTTATTCTCTCTTGTGTTCCTTGCTAGGCATAACTAATTTTGTGCCTTAGCCTTTCTGATTCTGTGCCTACATGCTTGTGCAATTCTTTTTTTACTCCTCCTTAGCAATTTGTCCATGTTTCCATTTTTTGTAGAATTCCTTTTTGATTTTCAGGTCATTAAGGAACTCCTGAATGAGCCATAATAGCCTCTTACTATTCTTCTTATCTTTCCTTCACATCAGGATAGTTTGCAGTTGTGCCTTAATATTGTCTCAATAAATTGCCATCTCTCCTGAACTCCTTTTTCCCTTAGATTTTCTTCCCACGGGACAGTACCTACCAGTTTTCTGAGTTTGTTACAATTTGTTTTTTTGAAGTCCATTCTCTTTATTGTTTATCTCTTTACTGCTCTCACTCTTTCCTTTCCTTAGAATCATGAAATCTTTTGTTTCATGATCATTTTCACCCAAATTGCCTTCAACCTACAGATTCACAACCAATTCCATCGTGTCAGTCAGAATCAGGTCTAAAATGGCTGTCCCCCTGGTTTCGTCCTCTACTTAATGAAATAAAAAGTTGTCCCCAATATTTTGCAAGAACTTACTGAAAAACACTTGGTGGGATAAATCTCATGACTGAAATATCAGTATAGGGGGTAATAGCTTGTTTAGGAAGGACGGGGGCGGGGGGTGGGGAAAGGGAGGACATGTTGCATTATACATCGAGGATATATATACTTGTTCTGAGGGCCAGAAAATTGAGAGGTCGATCAGTTGAAAGTTTCTGGGTAAAGATAAAAGGGGAAAAATCAGGGTTGACATCATGATGGGGTCTACTATAGACAATCAAATCAGGAAGTGGAGGTGGAAGAGGCATATCTAGAACAAATAATAGAAATATACAAAACATAAGACCTAGCAGTAATGGGGGGATTTTAACTACTCAGACATCTGTTGGAAAAGTAATTTGGCAAAACAGATCTCCGATTTCACTTAAATCATAATTTAGCTTATGTAGCAATACTTCCAGTTCTTTCTGTCTATTCCCCATAATCCTTATATTTCGCTATAATCAAAGATGTTGAGCAGATTCCCCCACTGATTTCCCTTTTATTTCTCATATGACCATATTGTAATTTTCCATTTCCTCCCCGTCTAGCCCTCTGTTATGGTTGCTTTTTTATATTTACCTGTGGGCTTCATAAGCCTAGATCAGACCACATTAATAGCCCATGGCGGAACCAGATGTCTCAATAGTTGGATACAAGTTAGATAATTTCTTCAAAAACCTTTTAACTGTATCATACACAAATAGTGATTGTCATCAATCAAAACATGATAAGCTGAAAGAGCCACCAAATGAAATCTTAAAAAAGACAAATTAAAGAGCCCCTCACATTTCAAATACATTATATATTCCAAAACACAGAGAACAGAAGTTGTAAATGGTGAGCCAGATTTTTTCATTAAAAAAAATAAAAAATCTAAACCATTTCAAATAACATTTCATCACAGATTGTTTTCTAGAATTAAGCAATATATTCTGACTAATGACAAACAAGTTGTTCAAGATTATTCAAAGTCCGATAGGCCAGGATGTTACATAGAGAGATTGGGGATCCAGATGAAGAATTTGTCAAACTGCTGAGAAAACAAGTCCGGAGGCAAAAGAAAGAATCTGTAAACTCCCTCCAACAGCTGAAGCAGGTCTACATACCATTGCTGTCTCTGGCAAGCTGGAGCAATCAGGACCAACTCTTGCCTTCCCTCTCTTATCTTCCTCACCACCATCTGAATTAATGGAAAAAGGGGGGAAAGCACGCAGGAGGCCCTCTCACCACTGCATCCGGAAAGCGTTGAAGATGGACTCACTGCTTAACAGAAAAGACTACTCTTTTTGTTGAACTTGGTTGCAAGCAGATCCACAATGGGCCAACCCCAACTGGAGATCTCTTGTACCACCTGGTCCTTCAGAGGCCACTTGTGCATCTGAGAAATTTCTCTGCTGAGCTCATCTGCCAATACATTACTGTCCCCTGCTAAACAGATAAACATTGTGTAGAATGCACCAGTCCCACAGACTGACTGCCTTGGCACACAGCAGAGGAGACAAGGCACCTTCTTGCTTGCAGATGTAATACAGGGCCAACTATATTATCCATCGTTACCTGTACAACTTTCCTCCTTATTTGAGAAAGAAAAGATCTGAGAGCCAGGTGAAGTTCCTCTCAGTTCTAAAACATTTAGCTGCAAATTCTTTTCCTGAAATGCCCAGTGACCTCAAACTATCGGAGAACCCAGATGAATTCCCCATCCATTGTCTGATGCATTGAGATTATTGTGGCAAATGGCAAAAGGAAACTGAACAGGATGCCTTTCAGAACATTGGCTCAGTTTGTCCTCCTCATCAAAAAAAAAAAAAAAAAAAAAAAATCAAAAGTGTCCTGAGGCATGGTGACTGGCATGTGAAGAATGTCCGGTTTTGGATTGTAAACTTGAGCCATCCACCATTGCATGGGCCTCATTCTGAGGAATGCATATGAAGTAACATAAATAGACACTGCCAGGAGACCTCTTAGACCCAAATAGAAAATTACTTTCTGGATCTGATGACATGGAATCTCTGGAATATCATTATCACCACAAATCTTTCCTCTGGAAGGAAAGCTCTCTCTGCTACCAAGTCCAGTATAGCTCCTATAAAATGGATTCTCTGACTTAGACATAAATTGGACTTTTTGATATTCAGAAGTAGTCTTAATCCATAAGTAGGGAGGTAGAACCTGAATGTGAGCTAGCAAATCTTCACATAACAGAGCCTTCAGCAGCCAATCATCTAAATATGGGTAAACAAAGATACCCGGTTTTCTTCGATGCACTGCTACTACAGAAAGACACTTAATATAGACCCTTGGCACTGTAGAAATGCCAAATGGCAGAACCCTGTACTAAAAATATCTCAGTGCCATCACAAAATAGATTTACTTCAGATGATTTAGCCAATTAGAGTTATGGAAATATGCATCTTAAATCGAGAACTGCAAACCAATCCATACTTCAAAATGATGGAATTATAAATGCAGGGGTTAACATTCCAAACCAAACTTCCAGAAGAACTTGATCAACTTAAATCTAAGCTTGGACAGACCAATTCACTACCTGGTAATTAGCCCCCCTAATACCTAAAAAGTGTTGATTTACTTTCAGGTCTATTGAATGAATACATGCATATCATACACAAACACATAATGCCTCTCCAGAGCAGGATCTTTGTACTGTGGTGGCATAAAGAGCTTCGAAATCTGTGGCTGTGCTTTATCTTCAGTGATAAGACCTTCATTTGCAGACTGTCAATTCAGCAAATGTCATGAGCACTATATTCATTAGACATTTTTTTGAAAAAAACTAATATCCAGATAAATTCTCAGTGAAATTTAATATATTTCAGGGTTTAGAATTTATTTTACTGTACAGGAATAAATTAGTGTTCCTTTGAATGCCTCTGTTTTGTTTCTCTGCCATGTATATCTACAGATAGTGAGAAGTCTCCCTTTGCTAAGATGACATTTACATCGTTTATAACAACCATGTCTTAGAGTGACATGGTATCCATTACTACTGGCTGGAAGGAGTCCAAAAAACAAATCAGTTGTGTGTTCTTGGTCGCTTGACAATTTGGAGATTTCCTATGCATCTGGAGATTTCCTCCATTAAGTACAATCTGTAAGCAATAAAGATCTCAAAAGAAAGGTACTTATCTTGATTTTTTTCTCCCCAGTAAGGAATGTTTTCAGCCTTTGGCTTTGCCTTGGGCAACTGGTCATAAATAAACAGTAAATGCCAACCTTATATGTGATTCTGCTCAGTTCTTTTTCATTTTGTGAGTGGGGACCATAAATGTGGTTCTTTTCTTTCCTTTTTTAACAAAGCAAAGTTGTCACAATAGAAATTAACTATAAGATATATAATATATAGCAAAAAAAAGTGTTTAAAGTTTACTACTTTTGGGCCTCAAAGGACACTGATGACCTGACAAGATGATGGAGTGTTTAGAGCCTTGTATATCAATTTTTTATCAGACTGGAAGAAAAAAAGATCTGCGCAAAAAATAAATTATAGCAAGAATTGTACTAGTTCACCAAACAGTCAAAAGAAATCCATTACATGAATACATTCAACATTTATATCATAGTAATTCTTTATTTACTATCTTATAAACAAAATCAAGTAACAATGTATAAATGTTGAGTATACAGAGAAAACTACTTCATTTTTGAAATCTACTACTACTGTGTAGGTCATGGTCGTATCACGATTATTTAAATTCAGAAGCAATACTTCACTGATGATGTACTGCAGTGCTTTAGGCTACAATCATCTCACAATGCCTGAAGGGTTATTACAGTGGAGAAATTCTACTGAGGACAATAAAAGATCCTTACCCCTTCCCGAAGGCACCTCATTAGCACAGTGTAAGCAGCCAAGGGAACGACCCAGCATTCTCTGTGGTGCTCCTTTTTTTCTTCCTGTAATGAAGTGGAAGGATCAGCAATGAAGCTAACAGCACAAATGATATTAACCCTTTAATTAAAAAATCATAATATATCAGCCATGAAAAATACATCCAACAGATTTTTAAAGATTAATATACATATGTCAACTGAATAAAATCTAGAAGATAGATTAAATTCTGGAACAAAAGTTGAATTTGATATTTTGAATTTTTATGACACAAAAGTTGATTTTTATTATATGGTTGAAGCATGATCTAAAATTCCTATGAGTATTTGTCCTTAGGTTTGTATTTTTCATTGGCTCAACGTAATTCACACTCAAAACCAGTCCTACAATCTCGGCAATCATTTTGATTATTTCGTTACCGGTTTCTAAAGTACTAAAAATAGAAAAAAAAATCTATCATATCTAGAAATACATTTGCTTACTGTCCCTCAATTTAAAAAAGTTTTTAAAGAAAATTTGTTTTTGAAAAATATGCAGAAGTTATAAGAGTAGCTTATTCAAGACCCAGTATGGAGCACTTGGAAATCTGCTATTTATGTAGATAGAAGTAACAACATTCCAGAATCCTTACATACCTGTCCTACTGGAATAGTCTTGTTCTATTCACTAAAATGAGTCTATTATTCCGCTATTAGTGGTAAATAGATTGCTGCTTTTTTAAAAAAAAAAAAAGTGGCATATTACAAATTGTCAGGTAAATAGAAGGTCATTTGGATTTTCTTAGTATATAAAGAACCTGTAAAATTTCATGAAAACAAATTGCATATTTAGGCACTAACCTGCATTTGATAGCATATAGGTGCTAGTAATTACAGGAGAAAAACATTTGCTGGGAAAATTAAAGAGAATAAGCTTTTAATGTACTGCATACTCTAAAAAGCATAGGATGGATGTACAAAGTGATCAGGTTAATGTTGCAGGAACAACCTTAATTTTCTGTGTCTCCTGACTTTTGAGATTCAATATATATTTCAACATCACCATTCCATTAATAAGATATACTAGTTGAAGAAAAGCCATTAATGAATTACTTTCCACACATTTTCCTTTGAGAGGAACACAAATACATACAACTCTAATCAAAAATCAAATACTTCATTTTTTTCATTCCAACATCATCATTTCTTAAACCTTGTTTCATTCAAAGGGAGAATAAAGTTTAAGTTGATTACGAAGGGCACCAATGGAGAAACTGAGTTTTTATCAATGTCTAATTTCCTTTGAGCTCTATGCCAGCTAACTACCAGTTAAAAAGTGTGGTGTAATTTCCCTTGGAACTGACACATGCAAAAATGATAGATCTGTCAAGTTACATGGTGTAACCAGGGGATATTCAATTTAACGCCAGCCATGGACATCTAACCCTGGGCTATGATGTTCTCTCCCCTGCCTTTTTTTTTTTTTTAATATATCTGCAGATATTTATATAGAGATATTCTTAATTTACATTTTTTCTTCATGTTACTGTTAAAAGCAAATCGGAGATTAAGTGCTCAAAGTAACCCCCAACATTTGAGAAATATTACAAAATGTGAAAGGATGTGAAAGTCATCTCTGGACACTGGCAAACTGGGTTTTAACCCGTTTGCCTTTCCCCATCCACTGCAAAAGTGAATAGGGAAAAATAACTCTAACCTTACATTACAGCCCAATCAAGTTCAAGCAGAGGATGCCTTGTAATTCCATAGGAGGAATAAGGGCTTGTCTACATGGTGCCAGCAAAGCACTCTAGAGGGGTGTGATTTGTAGAGTGCTCTAATGCATTGTGCTCCATGTAGGTCCCTCTAATATGTTCCTGAAAGTACTTAGTTCACGTTAATGTAGTCCTATACCATATTAATTATAAGAGAACATGCATTTGGGCTGTGAAGGATACAATGTGAATACTTTTGTGTGTAAGAGAAATTACTAATTGTAACTGGAGTTAACCAATGCTCATATTCACTTTAGATCCTCATTCTGGTCTTGTGCCCTTATGAAATTAATATAGTAATATTCAAAACGTTTAGATAATGTAGTTAATGCATATGCCTCAAGGGACACAAAGTATAACATGCAATATCCTTTCATGCAATATCCTTTAATATCTTTTTAATCTGAAGTGATCTACATTTAATAATTAAAATTCTGTTTTTATTCTTTAGAAAAGAAGAAAAAATGCACGTGGGGGTTTAGAAAAAAAATGCTATCTTCTGTTATTACTATTAATAGTATTTCTCTTTCTACAAAAGCTACCATTGTCTTGAAAACGCTACTCCAGGTAATGGCTGGTGCAGAACATTGTTCCTTTTGTTGCCAGTTCAATGGTCCAAATACAGCCTATGTCAGTAATCATCAAAATTTGCCATTTGAAATTACTTAGTCTCAGTCCAGTTCCTAGAGGACAGCTGTTCACATAAAAAAAAAAAAAACACTGTTACAATTGAAACCTATATTGAGTGTCTCAGCAGAGGACAAAGTAAGTGAACTACCCATTCAAACTTAAAGATTGTCTCCATCCTGATAAGTTTTGAAAAACAATGCTGGGGCAGCAAAGGCAAAATGCTACACTGCTGTCTGTATTATACTGTACCTTACCTGTGCATTGAGACAGAGGACCATAATATACTTAACTTTGTATTTCTTGATTTTTGTGCAATAAAATTTCAGTTAAGTACTTATTTGCTGTTTAACATGCCAGATGCAGGGCAACACTGATCCATGTATATCACCACTGAAATGCAGGCAAGGGAATATTGCATCAGTTAACCAGTGAACCAGTGTCCAAATTCACTCACATTCAGGTCACACAGAAAGGCCCATTGGTTTTATGACCTTCTTTGTGGGTGTGGAAGGAATCATATGATAATAGAGTTGTAAGTATGGAGGGAAATCAGTGATTGTGGAAGAAGCTTTTAACAGTTGGAAAAAGCTTTCAATAATTTATGAGGTTGGTTTTGGACTTTTTATTTTTTTAAAGTAAATCCCCATCCACTGCTTTGAAAATGTAGGGATAACTTCTAAGAGCTATTTTCTACTGTGCATACAGCACCAGTGACCCAGTAAAAAAAAGCAAGACAGTTTAATGAGACTACAGGAACTGCCCACTGTTACATGAAAACATTTCAATCCTGCTACAATCATTCTGGATTGCCTCCTTCCAAGGGGGAAATACCATCACATGAATTAGAAGCATTAAAGGCTTCATTTCAGTTTTAAAATGCCTCTTTCAGCAAGCACAAACGAACATTTTTAGAAATAACAGAATTACATTGAGAAGTGTAAACTGGGATAACTGAGAAAAAATGATAAAAAAAAACTACAGTGAAAGAGTGTAAGAAATTTAAACAAAGAGGTTAAAACTTCTATGATCTGTCCTGGAGATTCACAAAGTAGAGGGGGGTTATAAAATGGCAACCAAATAATTCCATGGTCCCTTTAAAAGTTACATTTTATTTCAAACATGAGCTTCAGGCATTTCCTTCTCTTAATGGCAGTAATGAAAGAGAGCGAGAGAAAGCAGATACAACAGTGTGGGATTTTACAAGACTTGCAAATCCCCTGTACTTTTAATATCACAGCACTTGAACATATTAAACATTAATAAGGCATGCACTTGAGGGTAACAAATGCTAAGAATACCCACATAGGATGTTTACCTTACATCTGAAAAGGATTTGAAACATTAAAAAGATTTGCAAAGATCATCTTACAGACTTACCTGACTAGCTATCAGGAAAAGCACCTCCCCAAGGGCGGGTAAAAGGCATTGTTTCAATTTGCTGTTCCTGAAGTTTTCCCTGATCACTTCAGTTAGGAGCATGACTGCCTAAAATATAAGATATGATAGGCCTTAATTGGCAACCTTGTCTCAGACAAAACTTACACTGAAAACCAGCTGAGATGTGCCCGAGACCCATTCTACTTCTGTAGTCCTCACTCAGGCAGAACTTTCATGCACATAGAATGAGGTAAAGAAGAACAGGAAGAAATTTTTAAACTACAATGTGAAACAACTGAGAGGTATTGCCTATACTATAGACAGTAGTGATCCTTAAAGTCAATTGTTTCCAAAAGTTACTGCATGCTATGTACCTGAGATGCTGGGTTATTTTTATGTACTTTATATAAGCGGTAATTGTGGTATCACACATACCATGGTGTGTTAACACTTGAAAATATCAGCTTTTTCATGACTACTGTAAAATATATTATTATTATTACTGCTTGTATTACCCTTTTCAGAGGATCAATAAAACATTACCAGCTACAAATCTTGATACACACCGGCAGGAATAGTATTTAATATTTCATATAAAGGGCTTCCTACTGCATGCTTACCTCCATGATATTTTAAAATGTACAAAAATAAATACAAGGCTCAACAGCAATTTGAAAACAAGACTATAGAAATGAATGCATTATCACCACCTTTGACATGACAAATATACTGTGCACTATTTCACTCTTCCATCTGTAAACACTTCCTCTTCCATTCCCCTTTAAAAAACAAAAGTACCTCTTGTCAGTCTGAGGAGAAAGTTCCTATATTTAATTTATGCCTTTTTGCTGGGGAACAGCTGGTTGCAGACTTGTTAAGCAGTATTTTTATTTTTTTCATAAAAAAAAAATGTGTATCTCCCAAGACAAGTGTCAGACAGTCATTAATTCCAAGATCTTGGGTGTCTACTTTGTTTTCAGTACCTGATGGGAAAAGTAAAAGTCTATCCAATGAAGACTGTTCATATCTGACCAATCAAATAAAAACTAAACAAATAATGTACTGGTAATATTCTTTTCATTGTTCAATTCTCATCTAATTTTATGGGTAAAGAGTGCTCTAACCCATGGAGTTTGATGTGACACCTTTTTAACATACAAGTAGTAAAGAGAAGGGTCACTCAGAAACTGAGAGACCAGATACATTTCTTAACTGAGATGGATCTAGGCCTCACGTACAAAAGACAAACTAGAGAGACTTACAGACAGAGCACTTGTCTTTAATGTGCCCTTCTCCAAGGCACAATGAACATCAAGCATGGGGTCAATATTAGGGATCGCATCCCACATGACAGTGTTTAAAACCTGATGAGTGCATTTCAAGCTAAATGCTACTTAACTATCTACTACTAATAAATTAAATATTAAGAGTACTATTATAACCAATTATATACACAAGATCACAAGAAAGCACTCTGACAGAAAAACATGAAGCAAGATACAAAAGACCAGACATACTTGTCAGAGCAATGGTCCATGCACCCCAGTATCCTGTCTTCTGACAGCGATCAATGCCAAGTGATTCAAAGGGAATGAACAGAACAGGCAATCACCCCCTTTCGTCCACTCCCAGCTTGTGGAACACAGAAGCTAAGGACACTCAGAACATGGAGTTGCATCCCTGACCATCCTGGCTAATAGCCATTGATGAACCTACCCTCCATGAACTTATCTAGTTCTTTTTTGAACCCTGTTACACTTATAGGCCTTCACAACATCCCCTGGCAATGAGTTCCACAGGTTGACTATGCATTGTGTGGAGAAATACTTCCTTTTGTTTGTTTTAAACCTGCTGCCTATTAATTTCATTGGATGACTCCTAGTTCTTGTGTAATGTGAAGAAGTAAAAAACACTTCCTTATTCACCTTCTCCACATCAGTCAAAATTTTATAAACCTCTATCATATCCCCTCTTAGTCATCTCTTTTCCAAGTTGAACAGTCCCAGTCTCTCTCTTTCTCCACATATGGAAGCTGTTCCATACCCCTAATCCCACTTACTTCTGCTTGTATCACTATTGTCTTTTATCTTATGTTTTAATTTAAAAAACAAAAATAATGGATTTTAAAACTTCTGATATACAATATGGAACAGTTTGAGAGAGAAAAACAGTACAGTTTTTGTTCAGTGGTTCTGAACTGAATAATAACTGTGATATTGGCAGCCTTGTTGTACCTTCCCTTAAAATTAGACTACAAGCCTTTCAAGACAAGAACAGTGTCATCCTATGTATTTCTATAGTACCTAACCCAATGAGAGCCTTATCCTGAATGTTGCTTTTATACCACTAGTACTAATCCAAACACACACAATATGGGATACTAAGGAAAGAACAGTAGTGGACAACACTGAAAAGTTAGCATTTACCAACCATTATCACAAATTTCTTAAGCTAAGTATAGAGGAAAATTCTGGCCTCTGAAATACCACTCAGTGGTAAACGTTATCAAATACTGACTTTTTAATGGTGAACACTTTATAAATTAGTCTATGATTTTCCTCTCTTTGCTGAACACATTCAAGGAACCAAGTTCTCCCTAGCTATAGACAAAACACGCACACCTAAAATGATGTGGCCCATTAAGTCAGAGAGGTATCTTGGTTCCTCCCCAAATCCATGGAGAGGCCCTTCTCAGGTCACCTGCAACTAGAGAGATGTGGGTCAGAGCCTAGGGCTCAGGAATCCTGGTCTAGAAATGTGCCTTGACAAAAAATGGGCCCTAACTAATCTCTTAATTCTCCCACAAACACAAATATTACTTTTACTCCTGACAGAAATAATATAGGATAGATTACAGGTGTAAATTAACTGTGCTTTAGGGCCAAATATAAAAGTACAAAATTTGGGCCACAGACTTTTTGTTCAAGGTTAAAGGGCAATAACTTAAGCAATAAATAAACAAAAAGTGTAGTCGTATTTTATTACTTGGAAAAAAACTGCATAATAAAAAGTCAATTTATATTAATTATCGACAATATGTCATCTCTCCCCACTCTGGCTATTTTTTTTCTTTTCTATCAGCCTACATTTTCCCTATTGAGCAATTAGTAATGAACTGTAAGTCCCACAGCATCTTGAAAAGGCATTTTAAATGTAACACATCAGTTAGACATTTTATACTAGCTGTCAAGTTGGATGGACATAATAGATATAGTTACAATAAAAAAGAGCAAAGATACAAGATTTATATCTGGAGAGAGAGCCATTAGCTATACGTATGACAAAATAATATGTCGATTCAATAGGTTATTCGTTGGATATTTTCATCCCAATTCAGGCATCTAGAAGTTTCTCTGCAGTTCAGAAGCCAGTATTATAGTTTGTTCACAAACAAGAGCTATTTTATACCTTATGAAGTAGGTGGCAGAGATTTACAACGTTTCTCCATTTTTAATCCATTGGTATGAGGTGTCAGTAAGCATTAGTGGGAATTAAAACACATTTGTAATGCTGCAGACCCTTACAGAGATAAAACTGCCTATGCCTCCAGCATAATAGAAATTGCTGTAGAGCTCAGTGTCTTGTAAGTAGACACACATCATGTTATGTGTGCTGATAATAACAAAACAACTTAACTTTCCTTTGAACAGAGTACTCTCCCTTGGCTGCAAAAGTAGGTTATATACAGTATTAGCACTAAACAGAAAAATAACTATCCCTATTATAACATTTTTAAAAGTACATATGAAAAAGCACATACACTCTGTTACAAAGAAAGATAATGGTGTTTCTTAGAATATCCTAAAATACCGATTTGCATAAGTGGGGAAAAGGTGATAGTGCTATCATTGGTTGAACATTATAAAGATTTGGAAATATCTTCTCCAAAAATATGGCAAGTTCATTAGAATTATGTGTTATTTGTGTATCTGGATGACATCGCTGTATTCTTAAAAATGATTTCAGCACAAATTATTATCTGTCTGAAAATTCAATAAGGCCATTCATTAAGGCCAAGATAACGTTTCTAGATACCTTAAATGACTGCTTCATGGAGCAGCTAGTCCTGGAACCCACGAGAGGAGAGGCAATTCTTGATTTAGGCTACATCTACACTACGGGGGGGGGTCGATTTAAGATACGCAAATTCAGCTACGCGAATAGCGTACCTGAATTCGACGTATCACAGCCGACTTACCCCGCTGTAGGGACGGCGGCAAAATCGACCTCTGCGGCTTCCCGTCAACAGCACTTACTCCCACCTCCACTGGTGGAGTAAGAGCGTCGATTCGGGGATCGATTGTCGCGTCCCAATGGGACGCGATAAATCGATCCCTGAGAGGTCGATTTCTACCCACCGATTCAGGCGGGTAGTGCAGACCCAGCCTTAGTCATTCGTGGAGCACAGGACCAGGTCTAAGAGGTGAATATAGCTGGACTACTTTGTAACAATGTCCATAATTAAATTTAACATCCCTGTGGCAGGAAAAACACCACAGCTGCCCAACACTGTAGCATTTAATTTCAGAAAGGGGGACTACACAAAAATGAGGAGGTTAGTTAAACAGAAATTAAAAGATACAGCAGTAAAAGTAAAATCCCTGCAAGCTGCATGGAAACTTTTTAAAAACACTGTAATAGAGATTCAACTTAAATGTATACCCCAAATTAAATAACACAGTAAGAACCAAAAAGAGCCCCAGTGGCTAAACAAAGTAAAAGAAGCAGTGAGAGGCAAAAAGGCATCCTTTAAAAAGGTGGAAGTAAGTCCTAGTGAGGAAAATAGAAAGGAGCATAAACTCTGGCAAATTAAGTGTAAAAATATAATTAGGAAGGTCAAAAAAGAATTTGAAGAACAGCTAGCCAAAGACTCAAAAAGTACTAGCAATTTTTTATTTTTATTTTTTTAAGTACATCAGAAGCAGGAAGCCTGCTAAACAACCAGTGGGGCCAGTGCATGATCGAGATGCTAAAGGAGCACTCAAGGACGATAAGGCCATTGCAAAGAAACTAAATTAATTCTCTGCATCAGTCTTCACAGTTGAGGATGTGAGGGAGATTGCCAAATCTGAGACATTCTTTTTAGGTGACAAATCTGAGGAACTGTCCCAGATTGAGGTGTCATTAGAGGAACTTTTGGAACAAATTGATAAACTAAACAGCAATAAGTCACCAGGACTAGATGGTATTCACCCAAGAGTTCTGAAGGAACTCAAATGTGAAATTGCAGAACTACTCACTGTAGTCTGTAACCTATCATTTAAATCAGCTTCTGTACCAAATGCCTGGAGGATAGCTAATGTGACACCCATTTTTAAGGGGGGGAGGGATAGCTCAGTGGTTTGAGCATTGGCCTGCTAAATCCAGAGTTGTGAGTTCAATCCTTAAGGGGGCCACTTAGGGATCGGGGGCAAAAATCAGTACTTGGTCCTGCTAGTGAAAGCAGGGGGCTGGACTCAATGATCTTTCAAGGTCCCTTCCAGTTCTATGAGATAGGTATATCTCCATGTGTTTAAAAAGGGTTCCAGAGGTGATCCTGGCAATTACGGGCCAGTAAGCTTGATTTCAGTACCAAGCAAACTGGTTGAAACTATAGTAAAGAACAAAATTGTCAGACACATAGATGAACATAACTTGTTGGGGAAGAGTCAACATGGTTTTTAGAAAGGGAAATCATGCCTCACCAATTGACTAGAATTCTTTGAGGAGGTCAACAAGCATGTGGACAAGGGGGATCCAGTGGATATAGTGACTAAGTTTTCAGAATGCCTTTGACAAGGTCCCTCACCAAAGGCTATTAAGCAAAGTAAGCGGTCATGGGATAACAGGGAAGGTCCTCTTATAGATTGTTTCCTATCTTTTAACCAGTTACCAAAGGGTAGTGTGACAGACCCAGACCAGTGGGGTACAGGAGTCTAGTAGAGGGCAAATATACTGGTCACTGGATGAGTAGTTTTCTGTTCCCTGAGTGACCAGAGAAGGGGTTGCACTAGAGTAATCAGGAACCTGCTAGACCCAGTTAAGGCAGGCAGACTAATTAGGACACTTGGAGCTAATTGAAAAGAAGCTGCTAGAATCAATTAAGGCAGGCTAATCAGGGCACCTGGGTTTTAAAAGGAGCTCACATCATTTTGTGGAGTGAGTGTGGGGAGCTGGGAAGCAAGAGGCGCAAGGAGCTGAGAGGGTGTGCTGCTGGAGGACTGAGGAGCACAAGCGTTATCAGACACCAGGAGGAAGGTCTTGTGGTAAGAATAAGGAAGGTGTTTGGAGGAGGCCATGGGGAAGTAGCCCAGGGAGTTGTAGCTGCCATGCCGCTGTTACAGGAGGCACTATAGACAGCTGCAGTCCACAGGGCCCTGGGCTGGAACCCAGAGTAGAGGGTGGGCCCGGGTTCCCCCCAAACCTCCCAATTGACCTGGACTGTGGGTTCTTCCAGAGGGGAAGGTCTCTGGGCTGTTCCCCAACCCACATGGTGAATCTCTGAGGCAAGAAAATCCACCAATAAGCGCAGGACCCACCAAGATAGAGAAGGAACTTTGTCACAATAGGAATAAATGGTCAGTTTTCAGAATGGAGAGAGGTAAATAATGGTGTCCCCCAGGGGTCTGTACTTGGACCAGTCCTAATTCAACATATTCATAAATGATCTGGAAAAGTGGGTAAACAGGGAGGTGGCAAAATTTGCAGATGTTACAAAATTACTCAAAATAAATTCCGGGCAGACTGTGAAGAGGTACAAAAGGATCTCTCAAAACTGGGTGACTGGGCGACAAAATGGCAGATGAAATTCAATGTTGACAAATGCAAAGTAATGCACGTTGGAAAATATAATCCCCACTATACATCTAAAATGATGGGGTCTAAATTAGTTGTTACCACTCAAGAATGAGATCTTGGGAGTCATTGTGGATAGCTCTCTGAAAATATCCAATGTGCAGTGGCAGTCAAAAAAGCAAACAGAACGTTGGGAATCACTAAGAAAAGGATAGATAAGAAGACAGAAACTATCATATTGCCTCTATATAAATCCATGGTATGCCCACATCTTGAATACTTTGTGCACATGTGGTCGCCCCATCTCAAAAAAGATATATTGGAATTGGAAAAGGTTCAGAAAAGGGCAACAAAAATGATTAGGGGTTTGGAACGGCTTCCACATGAGGAGAGATTAATAAGACTGGGACTTTTCAGCATGGAAAAAAGAGATGACTAAGGGGGGGGTATGATAGAGGCCTATAAAATCATGACTGGTGTGGAGAAAATTAATAAGGAAGTGTTATTTACTCCTTCTCATAACAAAAGAACTAGGGGGCACCAAATGAAATGAATAGGCAGCAGGTTTAAAACAAACAAAAGGAAGTATTTCTTCACACAATGCATAGTGAACCTGTGGAACTCCTTGCCAGAGGATGTTGTGAAGGCCAAGACCATAACAGGGTTCAAAAAAGAACTAGATAAATTCATGGAGGATAAGTCCATCAATGGCTATTAGGTGTCCCTAGCCTCTGCTTGCCAGAAGCTGGGAATGGACAACAGGGAATGGATCACTTGATGATTACCTGTTCAGTTCATTCCCTCTGAGGCACCTGGCATTGGCCACTGTCGGAACACAGGATACTGGGTTAGGTGAACCTTTGGTCTGACCCAGTATGGCCGTTCTTATGCCAGGTACAAAGTACACTGAAATGAACTGAAGTCTTACTGTTGACTTAAATGGCCTTTGGAGCTTATCCTTATTCACTAGTGTTTATTCTCCTACTTAAAAATAGTAAAACCATCCTAGCAGAAACAATACTATATGGCTTAGCTGATCAATCATACGCTACATGTACTAAATAGCAAATACTAGGCAGTGAAAAGTTTTGAAGAATCCACAGGCTGAAGTTTGCTTACATAAACTGCTAGACACTACAGCAATAGAAATAAATAATAAATTGAATATTTCTGAATATAGGATTGTTTTGATCACAATTCACAGACACAAAAGGCCAAAATTTGTCATGCATTTTGTTAGTAACAGAGTTTGACCAGTTCTACAAGATAAATTGGTATTTGAAGCAACACACATTAAAAGCAAGGAACAAGATTTTTTTAAAAAAGGTCTACTCAAAAACTTAAAGTACATCTGCTCGTCAAATGTATGATCAGCACCTAAATGTCCCATTTGCAGTGTACCATACTAGGAAACTGGTTACAATACAGTAATGTCCTGATAGAATTAAAGAGAGATTTCTGTCTTGTAGCACAGTCAGAAACAAACCATATTTTAAACTTTTTCTCCAAAAGTACTGCAGTTTTGCAAAAAAGTCTAAGGATGTGTCATGGTTCAGAACTGGTCTTGAATTAACAGTGAAATCCAATGGATAAAGTTGAATCAACTATGCTGTATAACTAATTTTTGCACGTTCTGAGAAACTGATTGTGAAAGGAAAGATGGGCAGAAAGCTAGAAGTGAAGAGGAGGAGGAGTGGTCCAGTGTGTGTTCAAGGCAATGAACAGCATTTAAATTCGAAGTGTGATAAAAGATTCAAGCTGAACACCAACAAAGTAAAGATCTTTCATGTCAACGAATAAAAGCCATTTGTTTTCAAGTAGTTTGAGTCTATTAAGTCTTATTAAGCATGCCACCATTTCCAAGGCATCAATATCACAAAATGCAGAGAAAACTGGTACTTCATCTCTGCAGCATTAGTTTTTTTAGCCACAAGGGAGGTCCAAAGAAGCCAATGTCCTTAGTAGTCAATAAAATCCAGAGACTTAGGGTATGTCTATACCACCCGCCGGATCAGCAGGTAGTGTTCAATGTATCGGGGGTCGCATCTCGTCTGGATGTGATAAATCGATCCCCGAATCAACGCCCGTACTCCATCTCGGCAGGAGGAGTAAGTGTAGTCGACGGGCAAGCTGCGGCAGTCGACTCACCGCCGTGAGGACAGCCAGGTAAGTCGAACTAAGATACTTCAGCTACACGAACAGCGTAGCTGAAGTTGCGTATCTTAGTTCAAACCCCCTCCCCCCCGGCTAGTGTAGCCCAGGCCTTAGGAATTGCCCCCATATGAATTGCTGCAGAACGAGTAGGAACTTTATTGGAGGATGAAAGAAATCCTGGAACACACCTCCCAGCAGAATCCTTTAGCAACAGATCATCTTCATAGCATATGTAATTAGCATGACTTCTGAATTCTCGTAGCATCAGCAAGCATCATTGTCTTCCACATTCTGATGAAACAGAGGTGGAACAGTATTTTCTGTTGTATCAATTTGTGATAGAGGCTCGTGATTCTTTTTAAAAAAAAACATTAAGGTCAGTCCTAGACTATAGTCCATTTAAAACTGTAAACTGGAGATATCTATCAAATTTGAGGTTTTTTTAATGCTGTAGGCTGACCTCTGTAATATTAATAATGAATATTTAAATAGCAGAGGAAGATTTCCCTATTGAACTAAATCCCTCAAGAAAGATAAGAAAGAAGAAATCTCTAGGGCGCCAAGTGCATATGAAACAACGATGTTAGTAAATAGATGCTACAATTGCAGCTTTTGTCAGCTAAACAATGCAGCAAGATCTTAAGACCTATAGGAAAGTGTGATGGTACCTCTGTTCATCCCACTCTTTCTACATAATGCTTTCATCACATGAGGAAGTCTGGATTGCCTCAAAGAACAGTCTTGGCACATTGCATAGGAGTGAAACTTTAAGACCCTGAGTAGATTTGCTTCTTTCTGGTGGCATAGATGGCAGGGTAGGATTATGAAGTTGCAGTAACATGCAGACATCAGAACACATGGCAGAGAGAGAGGTTTAATGAGTTCCCATTATATAAATACCCAGGCAAGAATCTTTGTTGGAGATGAAAATATTACTGTAATGGAGTGGTCACCCTGCTCCTTCCTGAAGGGGATAAAGCAGCCCTGGAGAGGGCTGCAGCGGGGAAAGCAGCCACAGCTGTGGTCAGCTTAATCAGGGCCCAGCTGGCCCTTATAAGAGGGCTGTGGGCCAGAAGAAAGACAGACACACCCTCTCTAGCTACCTAAGAGAAGGACCGGGCTGCCTGGGAAGTTGAGAAGGGTACCTGAGATGGAGCAGTGCTGGGGAAGGGCAGAGGGAGTTGGGAAGCTCCAGCCTAGCGAAACCCCAGGCTGCAGGCCAAGTTAAGGGCCCACAAAGGGTACTGGGGCTGTAGAGGGGCAGCCCAGAGACAGCCAGAGGCAGCTGGTCCAACCCCCCTTGCCGATGATGAGTGGTTTATAGACTGCAGTCTGCCCCAGGGAACGGGGACTAAATGGAGATGGGCAGTAGCCACTGAGGCAAGGGGAAGATAGGGGGTTGGGGGTTTCCCAAGGAGGGGAGACCCAGGTTTGGGGTTACTGCTGGGGCAGAACCCCAGGGCAAAGGGCACCGGGTCCACAAGGGACACAGGGGCCAGCAGCAGGCGAGCCATCAGCCGGCAGAGGGCGCTCCAGGCTAGAAAGAGCTAATTCCCTGGATGACCAGCAAGAGGCGCCGTGCCGGTGAGTCGTCACCCCGCCACAATTACCTATTAGTATTAGTTGCTCTTCATTGTTAGCCCTCACTAAGGATACACCCCACCACGAACTTTGCCTAAAAACTCGTGGAAGAGGAATACTACAGGTCTAAAAGGATGAAATTCCAAAATAACCATCAGGTGGACTCCCAACAAACTAAGTGCAAGACCAGAAGTCTGAAAGTGTAACAAGTACGCCAAGATGTCCTGGATAAAAACTAGCTTTGGCTGGACTCCCTGGGCTGGCAACAATATTGAAAACTGTTTCATCTCTGCCGAACAGGCTGCTCTCTCTGAGCTCAGGTTTTTCTGTGGTGAAGTCATGGCTATTTGGGGGTAAGAGCCCCAATCTATCTATCTTTCTCAGAGCCCATGCCTTAACAGCACTGGGGTCATCTGGCTGGGAGATGGCTAGGCATAATTCACTCTCTGCTGAGCCTCGGAAAGCTCCCTGATATATAGAGCACCTTTCGGACTTTGCCCAGTGCTTGTGAGACTGCTCTGCCATGCCTGAAAGGGGGAAGAGGAGCTCAGCAAGCAACTGCTGCAGCAGAGGCTCCAGGTGGCTATCGCCATGACATGGCATAAACCCTGAACCCGGAACAAGGAAGGCAGCTTGGAACAAATAAAAGCTCACTACTGCCTAAAAATAGCTTAAAAATAATAAAGGCAAAAGTGGGATAGTCAAGTTCAGGATCCTGACCCAAGGAAGAAAGGAGAGCAGCGGAATACGGACCCTGGACTTCAGAAAAGCAGACTTTGACTCCCTCAGGGAACTGATGGGCAGGATCCCCTGGGAGAATAACATGAGGGGGAAAGGAGTCCAGGAAAGCTGGCTGTATTTTAAAGAATCCTTATTGAGGTTGCAGGAAAAAACCATCCCGATGTGTGGAAAGAATAGTAAATATGGCAGGCAACCAGCTTGGCTTAACAGTGAAATCCTTGCTGATCTTAAATGCAAAAAAGAAGCTTACAAGAAGTGCAAGATTGGACAAATGACAAGGGAGGAGTATAAAAATATTGCTCAGGCATGCAGGAGTGAAATCAGGAAGGCCAAATCACACTTGGAGTTGCAGCTAGCAAGAGATGTTAAGCGTAACAAGAAGGGTTTCTTCAAATATGTTAGCAACAAGAAGAAAGTCAAGGAAAGTGTGGGCCCCTTACTGAATGAGGGAGGCAACCTAGTGACCAAGGATGTGGAAAAAGCTAATGTACTCAATGCTTAGCAATCTGAGCTAAGAGCGCTGCTGAGGATGCTTGTGAATGCATGGAATGAGCAGTCAGGTTACTTAAGAACATAAGAATGGCCCTACTGGATCAGACCAAGGGTCCATCTAGCCCAGTATCCTGTCTTTCAACAGTGGCCAGTGCCGTGTGCCCCAGAGGGAATGAACAGAACAAGTAATCATCAAGTGAGCCACCCCCTATCTCTCATTCCCAGCTTCTGGAAAATAGAGGATAGGGACACTATTCCTGCCCATCCTGGCTAATAGCCATTGATGGACCTAACCTCCATGAATTTACTAGTTCTTTTTTGAACCCTGTTATGGACTTGGCCTTCACAACATCCTCTGGCAAGGAGTTCCACAGGTTGACTGTGCATTGTGTGAAAAAATACTTCCTTTTATTTGTTTTAAACCTGCTGCCTATTAATTTCATTTGGTGACCCCTAGCTCTTGTGTTACGAG
The DNA here is from genome assembly GCF_027887155.1 of Malaclemys terrapin pileata. Classification (NCBI taxonomy): domain Eukaryota; kingdom Metazoa; phylum Chordata; order Testudines; family Emydidae; genus Malaclemys; species Malaclemys terrapin. Next base: position 205,912,519 of record NC_071506.1, on the reverse strand, counting down.
AAGTAGTAAACACCACTTACTTGTCTACTTTCTCTACACCAGTCATCATTTTATAGACCTCTATCATATCTTCCATTAACCATCTCTTTTCCAAGCTGAAAAGTCCCAGTCTTATTAATCTCTCCTCATATGGAAGCCATTCCATACCCCTAATCATTTTTGTTGCCCTTTTCTGAACCTTTTCCAATATATCTTTTTTGAGATGGGGCGACCACATCTGCACACAGAATTCAAGATATGGGTGTACCATGGATTTATATAGAGGCAACATGATATTTTCTGTTCTATCTATCCCTTTCTTAATTATTCCCAGCATTCTGTTTGCTTTTTTGATTGCCGCTGCATATTGAGTGGATGTTTTCAGAGAACTATCCACAATGACTCCAAGATCTCTTTCTTGAGTGGTAACATCTACTTTAGACCCCATCATTTTAGATGTATAGTTGGGATTATGTTTTCCAATGTGCATTAATTTGCATTTATCAACATTAAATTTCATTTGCCATTTTGTTGCCGAGTCACCCAGTTTTGAGAGATCCTTTTGTACCTCTTCACAGTCTGCCTGGGTCTTAACTATCTTTAGCAATTTTGTATCATCTGCAAATTTTGCCACCTCACTGTTTACCCCTTTTTCCAGATAATTTATGAATGTTAAATAGGACTGGTCCCAGAACAGACCGCTGGGGGACACCACTATTTACTTCTCTCCATTCTGAAAACAGACCATTTATACCTACCCTTTGTTTCCTATCTTTTAACCAATCCATGAGAGCAACTTCCCTCTTATCCCGTGGCAGCTTACTTTGTGCAAGAGCCTTTGGTGAGGGATCTTGTCAAAGGCTTTCTAAAAATCTAAGTACACTATATCCACTGGATCCCCTTGGTCCACATGCTTGTCGACCCCCTCAAAGAATTCTAGTAGATTTGTGAGGCATGATTTTCCTTTGCTAAAAACTATGTTAACTTGTTGGGGAAGAGTCATGTTCATCTATATGTCTGACAATATTGTTCTGGTACTGAAGTCAGGCTTACAGGCCTGTAATTGCTAGGATCACCTCTGGAGCCCTTTTTAAAAATTGGCATCACATTAGCTATCCTCCAGTCATCTGGTACAGAAGCTGATTTAAATGATAGGTTACAGACTACAGTTAGTACTTCTGCAATTTAACAGTGGAGTTCAGAACTCTTGGATGAATACCATCTGGTCCTGGTAACTTATTACTGTTTAATTTATCAGTTTGTTCCAAAACCTCCTCTAATGACACCTTAACCCGGGACAGTTCCTCAGATCTGTCACCTAAAAAGAACGACTCAGGTTTGGGAATATCCCTCACATCCTCAGCCGTGAAGACCGATGCAAAGAATTCATTTAGTTTCTCCACAATGGCCTTATCGTCCTTGAGTGCTCCTTTAGCACCTCAATCGTCCAGTGGCCCCACTGGTTGTTTAGCAGGCTTCCTGCTTTGGATGTACTTAAAAAAAATTATTTTTTTGAATCTTGGGCTAACTGTTCCTCAAATTATTTTTTGACCTTCCTAATTGTATGTTTACACTTAATTTGCCAGTGTTTATGCTCCTTTCTATTTTCCTCAATAGTATTTAACTTCCACTTTTTAAAGGATGCCTTTTTGCCTCTCATTGCTTCTTTTACTTTGTTGTTTAGCCATGGGGGCTCTTTTTTGGATCTCTTACCATGTTTTTTAATTTGGGGTATTGTATACATTTAAAGTTGAGCCTCTATTATGGTGTCTTTAAAAAGTTTCCACGCAGTTTGTAGAGATTTCACTTTTGGCACTGTACCCTTTACTTGGTGATGAAACACCTGTCTGTTCCTATCAACGATGGATACACAAAGTTATCCAAGATGAGATTCTCCATGAGGAGATTGGCAGATCTTTCATCCTGTCCACTATAGCCACAAATGGATTAGTCCTCTATATGTAGAATGTCAGAGCTTGTCTAAGACGAACATTCAATGTGTGTAGTCGTTCATTCCTATTTGTGTGAAGTTTTAGGTAAAACACAGGTAAGTAAATTGCTTGACTGCTATGAAAATCTGAAATTACTTTAAGGGAGGAAACTCAGATAAGGGCATAAGTACACCTTTAAAGAAGACAGTATGGTGGCTCCAATGTCAAGCCCCATAGTTCAGACACATTTCTGGCAGAAATGATTTCAGTTAGAAAAGCCACCTTCCAAGAGAGGTACAGTAAGGAGCTCATTGCTAAAGGTGGTCCCGTAAGTTTAGACGGGGCCAGGTTCAAGTCTCAAGTCTCACATGTGCAATCACTCTGTTGATCTAGTGCACCTCCCACTGCTTCTGTTGATTCCCTAGGTGCTGCTGGAGGACCACCAGGACCTGCTTAACTGCCCCCTGGAATTAAAGTGGAAATTCTGGTGACCAGCCTTGTCCCTTCGTATACCAACTTGGAGGGCAGACAATCTTTTAATAAATAAGGCTTGCGTATATTTAGGTTCCATTATCTAATTGTCCAAACTTAAAAAGTCCCAAAGTGCATTTAACACACACAAAATCCTTCCTCCTCCACTGAGACTATTCCTCAGCCTTTCTTCAGGGCTTAGCCTGCAGCCTCTCCCATCCACTGGGTTAAATACCCTTGCAATAGACTTGTTCACCCTCCTTCCCTAGGGTTAGTACGGGAATCCAATCACATGCTTTACTCTGGATTCTGGCAGAGGGCCCTGTACTGACCAGAGAGGTGTGCTCCTTTACTTGTGCTGTGGTTTTCTCTGAGCCACTTTCTATCCAGCCTTTTCAGTTCCTCTTGGGGTCTCTATCTCTTCCCCGATTAGTCATTTCTCTCCCAGGCCTCCCTGCCTAAAGTGATTTTTTTCACTGCTCTGAGCTTGTCTTAGCCCCAGGGTCCCCAGCTCACAGCGCAAGCCTCCTTCTTATACAGGTCACTTTTGTCTAGTTTCCTAAATCTGGATTTAGGTGCCTAACTAAGCATATAAGTTTGAAAATTTGGTTTAAATTTATTAGAATACAGTGGTTTTCAACTTTTTCATTTGCAGAACCCTAAAAAAATTCCTAATGGAGGTGCAGACCCTTTAGAAATCTACGACAGTCTGTGGACCCCCAGGGGAAAATGGGCCACAGGTTGAAAACCACTGGAATATATCATATATCAAGAAGAGCGCACCCTAGACTGCCATGTGGATGGGCAAATACCAGTCTTGGTCCCATGATCCTCAGGTTGACATACGGTGAGGGTACAACTCTGTATACTGCCACTGAGAACGAATGAAGAGCAGTGAGTAACAGAACAGCAACCCCTTTGGTCAACTAAGAACTGGCAACTGAGGACAAAAGTATGGGAGATTACATGAAATTGGCCCAGTAGAGGGAGGATGGGGATTTAAACCAGACAGGAAAATTTAAATACATCCGTACAGTTCTGAAAGGGATGCTGAGAAGCCATGGGGAAAGTATACATAGAAGAGAAAGGGAATTTGCAACAATATAATTCAGAACCAAATTCCAATCAGATCTTAAGATGAGAGCCCCCTAAATTACTTAGGCTGTGACTACCAGAGAGATTACTCTGAAACTTCTCTCCATACTGTCACAGCTGAGATCAGCAGTGATGCTCAAGCTGCATCACCCTTGCTATACTGGAGAGGGGGCTGTACACAGAGTGCTCTCTGAGTGCTCCAAGATTTTGGAATATGCTCTTCATTTGGATCTGAAATACCCCAAACTTAGTAAGTCTGAGGGCATGTTGCAAAAGCCATTTATTTGATAGGAAAATACCATCAGCTTTCCCCATAAAACCCTAACAGTAATGGTACAATGGAAAGGAGCTCTTCTGTTGCTTTTATTTACTGGCTGGCTGAGTTCATTCGTTAATGTTTATGGTTGTTTAATCTTGCTGCCAGGCTGAGTTTGTTATTTAACATGAGTTTTTAAAGCTGCAAGATGGCCATTATATTGTGAGAATAATTGTCAGGTGCCTAGAATTTTCTGTATGGGTTTTTATTTAACTTTGTTTTGTTTTGGCAATTGTTTAAATCTAACAAAAGAAATGAATCACATGTATATATTCAGTTTGAGTTTTATTTTTTAATAAAAGTCTAGCAACTCTAAGAAAACTTCTGAAATATTCTCAATTTGGATTAATGTAAAAAACACAAATTATTGTAGGTATAAGTTATTCTATGCATACATCCTATAGAGCACAAATGTATACTTATTAATTATTCAAAGAAGGAGATGGGGCAAATTGAACTCAGTTCAGCAAAAGCCCTTCTACTACCACACTTAGGAAAATTAGTCACATGGCAGCACAGTGTCTAGGTAATAATGATGACAGCTCTCTAGTGGACCTCATGTAGTTTTTAAACAGACTTTGTGAGGGTCAGCTGATCAGAAAATGCTTACAATCTGTGATATCTGGACTCAATGGTGAGCTGAACTCCAGCACCCTTGAACTGCCCCCAAATCAACACAGCCACCATGCCTTGTTCCTCACTGTCCCTTATGCATGCAATCCTCTATAAAACTAATTCATGAGGCCACTTCTCTGTCCTCTGAAATTTCTCTTAAAGAACCTATGCTGTGACACCATATGAAACTGGGCAGCTGACAATGGATAGGTTGCGGGGCTGTAGGGTTAAAAAGTTTAATATAATTAATGTACATAACTGGTTTGTATCACTCTTCCCTACTATTCATATGTCACTTAATTTAGAGAAAAAAAAATAATGCAATGGACCTAACAAAAAAAAAAAATATGCATATCACTCCCAAACCTCTCTGTTCCCATCCCCTGACCGCCCACCCCGGAACCTCCACCCCATCCAACCACCCCCTCCTCCCTGACTGCCCCCCAGAACCCCCACTCCCTTACCCAACCCCCCCCCCTGCTCCCTGCCCCCTTACCAGCAGCAGGAGCTTACAGCCGCAACACCCGGCCAGAGCCAGTGGGCAGCGGGAGAGGGGGAATAGCGGGAGAGGAGCTGAAGACTGGGCTCCCAGGCCAGGGGCTCAGGGGCTGGGTCGGATGTGGCCTGCAGGCCATAGTTTGCCCACGTCTGGTTTAAAAACATCCAAAATTATTGTACAATGTCAGTGTAGTAATTTGAGGTTTTGTGGGGGGGGGGGGGGAGGTTGTTTGTTTTTAAATCTGCTCTTGAGTTTCATTAAGAGGTAATCAGCTTGAAGTGATGCACCCAGCATTATATATGATGCATTTTGCTCCAGGTAAGACGGTAAAGCTACTCAGCATTCAAGAGCTCAAGATAGAATTTTAAACCAGAGAATATAGACCTTAACAGAATTTGATTTTGTATTTTGTGTGAGGCACCTAATTACGTATCTGTACATATGTTAAGTGACATGCAATTTATTTAATAGCTATTTTCATTTTCTATTAATAAATGTTGTACTGTAATTGTTTAAATAAGAGGCAACATCTATCATCTTAAAACACACACACACCCACAAAACATTGCTGTCTGTCAACTTTCTCCAATAGCACTACAACCTCAGAATTATTTGCAAAAATTACTGAAATAAAATTCTAAATGAGAATGTAGAATTACTCATGTCACACCTAAATCCACATACGTACATGGATTTTATACAAGAAGCTGTATTTACCTGACATGTGAAAGACATAGGGTGAAAGTAAAGTCCTGGCCCTGATGAAGTTAATGGCAAAACTACAATTGACTTTAATAGGTCCAGGATTTCACCCAGGATGGTCGGTAGTCCTAACAAAGGCAAGAGATACCAACTTTAAATGGTATTTCTACTTCAGGGAGCAGTTCTGATTATTTGAATTTGTTATGTCTTCCAATTGTGACTTCTATGTCCATGATCTTTCATAGACATGTTTTTTTTTCTAACAAATTAATATGAAGGTTTCATAAGAACTTCAAAATCACATTATACTTTAAATAGAAACCTCACAATAGGTGCACTAAAAATATTACAGCAAAGGTTGGCAGAGATACGAGCTAGTTAGAACCAACAAAAATCTGTGATTACAGAAAAAATATAAAAACAACAAGGAGTCTGGTGGCACCTTAAAGACTAACAGATTTATTTGGGCATAAGCTTTCGTGAGTAAAAACCTCACTTCTTCGGATGCATAGAGTGAAAGTTACAGATGCAGGCATTATATACTGACACATGGAGAGCAGGGAGTTACTTCACAAGTGGAGAACCAGTGTTGACAGAGCCAATTCAATCAGGGTGGATGTAGTCCACTCCCAATAATAGATGAGGAGGTGTCAATTCCAGGAGAGGAAAAGCTGCTTCTGTAGTGAGCCAGCCACTCCCAGTCCCTATTCAAGCCCAGATTAATGGTGTTGAATTTGCAAATGAATTTTAGTTCTGCTGTTTCTCTTTGAAGTCTGTTTCTGAAGTTTTTTTGTTCAATGATAGTGACTTTTAAATCTGTAATAGAATGACCAGGGAGATTGAAGTGTTCACTTACTGGCTTATGTATGTTACCATTCCTGATGTCCGATTTGTGTCCATTTATTCTTTTGCGGAGGGACTGTCCGGTTTGGCCAATGTACATGGCAGAGGGGCATTGCTGGCACATGATGGCATATATGACATTAGTGGATGTGCAGGTGAATGAGCCCCTGATGGTGTGGCTGATGTGGTTGGGTCCTGTGATGCTGTTTCCAGAGTAGATATGGGGACAGAGTAGGCAACGAGGTTTGCTACAGGGATAGGTTCCTGGGTTGATGTTTCTGTGGTGTGGTGTGTAGTTGCTGGTGAGTATTTGCTTCAGGTTGGGGGGTTGTCTGTAAGCGAGGACTGGCCTGCCTCCCAAGGTCTTTACTCACGAAAGCTTATGCCCAAATAAATCTGTTAGTCTTTAAGGTGCCACCAGACTCCTTGTTGTTTTTGTAGATACAGACTAACACGGCTACCCCCTGATACTTGACACCATGCAAGAAAAAATATATAGGCTGAAAATTGTTCTACAAGGCATCAGGTAAGATATCAAATACACTTCTATCATTATAAGCAATTAGGCAGTATCTTTTTTAAAGTGCTCTTTGATGTGAGATGTGCTATTTCCATGCATAAGCAATTCAAATATGGTCATTTTACATCTGTACTGCACTTTATCATCACTTCACTTATGTAAAAAAGAGAAAGTAACATTCTTTTATTTCTCTAATCCACAATTAAGAATTGTTGAGTCCTACATTTTCTCTAAAAACAAGTTTGCCCCTGAAGTAGACAACAGAAAAAAATCAAGTATATCATATTAAAAGTAAATATAAGCTTACCTAGCAGTGTACCAGAAATTCAGTAAATAGGAGGCTTAGGATTAGTAGCTAGGTGCAGGCCAATAAGAAGCCAATAGTGATAATGCATTAGATTTTATTTTGATTAGACTTTTATCCCAAACAAATTAAAATATGCAATTAATCAAAGGAAATTGGCAGGAAGTATGATTTCACATTATAAATATTAGCAAGGCAGACGAATCCTCAAAACAAAACTTAGAGAACACAGGAATTGTCATACCAAATCAGACACATGGTCCATCTAATCCACTTTGTTATTTCTCTGAGAGATGCTTCAGAGAATGGTGCAAGAAACGCTACATTAGGCAAATATGGGATAATCAGCTCCCCTATAAAGGTCTCCTCCAAATCTTTAATACTTAGAGATTGGCTTAATACTTGAAACATGAGGTTTTATAACCCTTCAGAAATGCTTTGCTAACATTAACTATTACAACTCTGGATCAGTGATACTCAGACTATGGCTTGTGAGCCGCAAGTGGCTCTTTAATGTATCTCCTGCAGCTCTTTGTAGCATATGATTTTAAAACACTCTGATGTAATTATTAACCAATATAAGTTATTAACCAATTGGGATGCTTTTAATATGTTAACCAATTATAGTTGAAAAAATACTACTACTTGGGTCAGTCATTTTGCTGTGAGATATATAAACTAAATATTTTCCCAGTCATACTGTTTAAATATGAATACATAGTACTATAGTAAATGAAAAATTTAAACTAGGGCTGTCAAGCGATTAAAAAAATTAATCGTGCTATTAATCATGTACACTTAATTCTGTGTTGTAATTAAAATTGATATATTTGAAAATTTAGAAAATCATCCAAAAATATTTAATAAATTTCAACTGGTTAACAGTGCAATTAATCGCAATTAATTTTTTTGAGTTAATCGTGTGAGTTAACTATGATTAATTGACAGTTTTAATTCAAACTACTGTGGCTCTTTTGGGTAACACTGATCACTAATTTGGCTCCTGAACCACTGATGTCTAAGTATCGCTGCTCTGGATATTCAGGTTATCCAGGTAAATCCCAATCCACCTGTGAATCTTGCTAAATTTCTGGTTTCAATGACATCTTGTAGCAATGAGTTTAACAGTCTAATTTCACATTGGGAGAATTAGTACTTCCTTTTATCAGTTTAGACTAAGTCTTAATTTCATTGAATGTCCCCTTGTTTTTGTGTTTTTTAGAGAGGGATAACAGAAGTTCCAATCTACCGCTTGTATACCATTCATTACACACCCCTCCACACACACCCCTCCACACACACACCCCACCCTTTTGTCTCCTTTCTAAAGTAAAACAATCCCTTTATTTTCACTCTCTCTTCATATGTGAGGTTTTCCATATTCCTAATTATTCTCATTGCCCTTCTTTGAAGACCCTCTAATTCTTCAATATCCTTTTAACATGGGATGGTCAATACTGCACACAGTATTCCAGATGAGGCCATGCCATTGATTTATAGAATAGCATTATATCTTTTTCTATATTATTCTCCATCCAGTTCCTTGCACATACTAACATTGTTTTTTTGACCACAGCTACACATTTTGCTGAGGCTTTTCATTGAGTGTCAGATCCATTTCCTGAGTTTATACAACAATGTAAATCCCTATAAAAGTTCACTAAAACATCTATTAGAAAGGAAAGGGGAATAAATGTCAGACAAATAGATAGCAAAGTTTTAATTTGACAAGTCATTGCCAAAACCAAAAATAAAGTACTGTTCACACTCAAAGTATGGAATTATCTCAATCATACGTACCTCACTGTACATTACTATCTGAGCTAATAAGAAAGACCTTGGCATTGCAGAAATCTAAGAACACATGGTATTTTTTATTTTTAATTAAGCTTAATTTTGCTCAGAAAGCACCATACAGGTTTGAAATATTAAAGATAAAATTGTAGTTTGCAAGCCAAGAATACTCTTTGATCTTGAGTACCACTGAACACATCAGGGAATACAAACACTTCTGTATTCTAAAGGAAGAAATTCCGAGCCCTGTGCGTGGTTTGAGCAGCTGGGCACATACACAGCTCTACAGAGTGGTTGTGGAATTCCTACATGGAAACAGCTTTGGCCAAAGAGCTTTTATGTGACCCATCTTCATGGAGGAGGAGGAAAAAAAACAAGAGGATACATACTGTGGCTATCCATGCCCTGTCCCCTGATTGCTGTGCATAGAGAGTTCACGCTGAGTGAGGCATGCAACCCCCTACTCCTCCTCCGGATCATATACATAATTTTCCCTGTTGTATGACAAAGTCAAGGTCACTATTACATTTACGATGGAGGCAGAAGATGGTTTCACAGCAGAGGATTTAACAGGAATACAAGTTATGTTCAGAATGCTGAATGAAGGATCAAACACATAGAATAGTCTTTTACAGATACCACTTCATCCTTGAGAAATTCATGTATTCTGTCACTGAAATATAGGATCCTAACTATATAGTTCTTCATCAACCCACAAAATAATGGTGTCGCACAAAATATACAAGAAACCACTAAATCATCACCTTCATAAAAAGACACCAACTTATTTGGGGCTATTGTAAGGGACCATACTAGACATCATCAGCCATGCCATTTTAATGGGGAAGATGTACCATTCTGCTGATTGACAGAAATGCAATGAATGTAATGTGCTCCCTAGCAACAGTTCTAATTGAGTGTGCCTTTTATGAAGGTGAATTCAGCTTTGATCATGTAATTAATCAAAGACAATTATAAAAATGTACCTAAAGCTCCATTCAGTAGTATAACTTTCTGAGCACAGTAGCTAAATAATTTTCAAGTTCTCCATTGCACTTGTTAGGCTCTTAGAACTTTTTAGAGCCCCAATTTGTTTGGATTGATGGAACTGTAGTGCAGAAACAAGAGTATATAGATTTCCAGTTTATTTACTTCTTGGAAAGACTTTTTCTGGACCAATCCATGAGTCACTGTCAAAGGAGACTCATTCTGGCTAGGAGATTTTGGCCTTTTGATTGATATGTCTGCCTGCCATTTATCCAAGGCCAGTTAATAAATTAACTCCATTATGCCAGATTGTTGGAGGTGAATTCCAGAAACTAATTTTACAGGTAGGAAATTCATTTTTTTTTTTTAAGACACTTGGTTAGTAAAGTGAAATCCCCTCGATTAGCACAAACCCCAGTGGAAACAATAATATTAAGTGGCTATCCCGATTGTGCTGGAAAGACAGTCACTTTAATTTCCAGTTTTGAAAATAACCATTGTACAAAGCATTAAATATTCGCATATGTGTATGAATAACATTCATATTGCAGTTACACCTAGACATCTTCAACCAGGCCATGGACTCACTATGCTAGGCACTATACTAACAACAGTAATGGACAATCCCTGTACTAAAGAGATTACAGTCTAAAAGACAAGTCACAACAAGCAAATGACATGTGGTTAGGAGTATATGACACTAAGGGTATGTCTACACTACGAAATTAGGTCGATTTTATAGAAGTTGATCTTTAGAAAGCGATTTTATACAGTCAATTGTATGTGTCCCCACTAAGCACATTAAGTCGGCAAGGTGCGTCCTCAATACCATAGCTAGCGTCGACTCACGGAGTGGTGCGCTGTGGGTAGCTATCCCACAGTCCCCACTGCCCATTGGAATTCTGGGTTAAGCTCTCAATGCCTGATGGAGCAAAAACATTGTCGCGGGTGGTTTTGGGTACATGTCGTCAGTTTCCCCTGCCTCCCTCCGTGAAAGCAACAGCATTCAATCTTTCGCGCCTTTTTTCCTGGGTTACCCATGCAGACACCATAGCATGGCAAGCATGGAGCCTGCTCAGCTCACTGCTGCTGTTGTGAGCATAGTAAACACCTCGCACATTATCCTGTAGTATGTGCAGAACCTGGGAAGGAGCCACCAGCACGAGGACAACTGTGAGGATGACATGGACATAGACGTTCCTGAAAGTACAGGATGTGGCAATTGAGACATCGTGGCAGCAGTGGGGCAGGTTGATACAGTGGAACGCCGATTCTGGGCCCGGCAAACAAGCACAGACTGGTGGGACCACATAGTGTTGCAGGTAATGGGATGATTCACAGTGGCTGCAAAACTTGTGCATGCGTAAGGCCACTTTCCTGGAACTTTGTGAGTTGCTTTCCCCTGCCCTGAAGCACAGGAATACCAAGATGAGAGCTGCCCTGACAGTTGAGAAGCGAGTAGTGATAGCCCTGTGGAAGCTTGCAATGCCTGACTGCTACCAGTCAGTCGGGAATCAATTTGGAGTGGGCAAATCTACTGTAGGGGCTGCTGTGATCCAAGTAGCCAAGGCAATCACTAACCTTCTGCTAGCAAGGGTAGTGACTCTGGGAAATGTGCAGGTCATAGTGGATGGCTTTGCTGCAATGGAGTTCCCTAACTGGGGTGGGATGGCAGATGAACACATATCCCTATCTTGGCATTGGACCACCTTGCCAACCAGTACGTAAACTGCAAGGGGTACTTCTCAATGGTGCTGCAAGCACAGGTGGATCACAAGGGACATTTCACCGACATCAACGTGGGATGGCTGGGAAAGGTGCAGGACACTCGCATCTTTAGGAACTCCAGGCTGTTCGAGCAGCTGCAAGAAGGTACTTGCAGACCAGAAAATTACTGTTGGGGTGTTGAAATGCCAATAGTTATCCTTGGAGACCCAGCCTACCCCTTGCTCCCATGGCTCATGAAGCCATACACAGGCAGCCTGGACAGTAGTAATGAGCAGTTCAACTGTAGGCTGAGCAAGTGCGGAATGGTGGTCGAATGTGCCTTTGGACATTTAAAAGCCCACTGGCACTGTTTGCTGACTAGGTTAGACCTCAGCTTAACCAGTATTCCCATTGTTATTGCTGCTTGCTGTGTGCTCCATAATATCTGAGAGACTAAGCGGGAGACGTTTATGGCGGGGTGGGAGGTTGAGGCAAGTCGCCTGGCGGCAGATTTTGAGCAGCCAGACACCAGGGTGATTAGAAGAGCACAGCTAGGCATGCTGCGCATCAGAGAGGCTTTGAAAAAGCCCGTCAGCGAGTACTGGGGGTGGTTCCTCCCTCCCCCCAAGCCTGGGAGCTGGGCAGGCTGGGGCCGGGTCACTCCATTTCCTGCAGGAAGGGGCCAGACCCCCTACCCGCCCGTAGGCCTGGGGCCAGCCCTGCCCCCACCCCCGCTGTCCCCCATGGAGGCCTGGGGCAGGGCCAGACACAGCCCCCCTGCGGAGGCCTGGGGCTGCGTAGGGCACCAAAATAGCTAGGGATGGCCCTGAATACAGCAGTCGATTTTAAGAGCCCTTTAGGTCGACAGAATGGGGTTGGTTGTGTAGACACATTGCTTATAAAATCGACCTGACGTGGCTAAATTCGACCTAACCACATAGTGTAGACCAGGGCTAACAAACATACAAAGTTTTGCACACAGTAGCCATGTGCCTCATACTTAGCCAATCAGTAACAGAAATCACAACTCATCACCTCCCTAACCATTGTCAGATGGCAGTTTTCTGTATGCATCATGCAAGAAATAAGTTTTGAAGAGGGACTTGAAGGAAGATAAGGTGGTGGCTTTACAGATTTTGATGGGAGTTTTTTCCCCCCCATACATAAGGGGTAGCATGGGAGAAAGCACAAAGCTGCCCATGGGAAAAGTGGACAAGTATACAGTCAAGTTGGTGGAGGACTAGCCTATGGAAGAATTTGAAATTTGGGGAAAGAAGTTGGTATTTGATACAGTGGAAGAGGTAGAGCCAAAGGAGGGACTTAAAAATGTGGGTGATATAGTCAGAGCCATGAACTCAAAAGATGACCTTAGGAGCTACATTTTGAGTGGACTGAGGTGGGAGGTTGGAGATATTAAGGGCAGAGAGGAGGCAACTGCAGTAAATTAATGTTTATGGTTTTCTTTCAACCCACGAAGATGCAATTGCCTGTACTGAATGAGATTTAACAAAAAAGAAGAGTGTGTTCCCCTTCTTTCAGATAAGGTTACAATATTGCTCTATCATTCCATCTTGCTAGGATAACATGAAAGCATGTTCTCCCCTCTTCCCCTCAAAAAAGAGTGAAGACTGACTTCTCCCCCGTCATTGTTTCTGGGCGAGAAGTCCATTGCCGAATAAGCAAAGGAAGGCACTGAGAAGAAACCTGCAATGTGGAGAACAAAAACAAGGATATGAGCCTCCCCAAATCCCTGGAGGACTTGAATCTGGAGGTAGGAATATGCAAATGGCTCTCTTGCTCTTAAACATCTAGGGGCTGCAGCTGCCAGTTTTAGAACCCAAACTCACAAGGAAAACTTCAATTGGAAAAATCTGGAAAGATAACTAGAGAAAAAATTACACAGAGAGAAGGATGCTTTGGATTGGCAAAGGCCACTCTGTGAGAAGACCCATTAACAAAGAGACAAAATTAGCCTACACATTTTCAAGAGTTGCTTACATTTATTGCAATTTTACAAGTATGAAAAAACGCAAATAGAAAAAAGTGCCTTCATTGTCAATCTACTCAATTTCTGAGCTACATTTTGAAACGAAAACAGAGAGCAATTTACTGATTTGGTTCTAATCAATAAAGTGAGTTAAAATTAACTGGAAGAAGTGCAGTGATTTCAGGGACAAGAACATCCATTTGTTCTGAATACAAATATTTGATAGCATTCAAATATTAGCATATATCAGCACACTAAAGACATAAGTGCAATATATAGTTCCACAGTAAACCTCTGCCTAGACTGTTTCAATTTAAGATTCAAATCGAATGAGAAGCTATTTTTTCTTACAGTTCTTTTTTGTGTTTGAGTGACCTCTTGTGGATGATTGTACAACAAAAACAAATTGTTCTTTGCGGGTTGCCTTGAATACTGAACTTTGCAAACTTTTATCAAAAGGTACTGAACTCCTCAAACAAGAAACAGAGGGACTTTGTGCATATAGAAATTTAGAAGGGATAATTTTTTTTTCCCTCTCAATGTGTGCATGAGTGTAATGTTTGGGAAATGTGCCAGACTGACAACCTGCAGACCGAAATCCTCTATTCACTGAATACACACGCACACACACACACACACACACACACACGTAGTTAAAGATTGACAATACTATCCCACCCAGGGGAATCAACCTTATCCTGAAGGGACTATTTCTAAGGGTAAGGAGATAGATTAAGTCTCTATGCCCATTCAGGTCTTGATCCTGCTCCTATTCAAGCCAATGAAAAAGCCCACGTTGACTTTAACCACGTGGATTCAAGCTCTTAACACCCTGGCCTCTCCACAAAGATTGTCAAAAAAAAGTACTAACCAGGGCCACCAATGTTAGGTTTTGTGATGTGGATAATCATTCTCTGGGAACTGGACTGAAACCAGTCACTTCATATTAGGTATAGTTTAGATCCCCCAACATGTTCTGGCTGGCTTCAGCCTGTTGTGACACCCCAGCATGCAACTTGCTTCATCAAGACAGCTATCTCAGAGTTCTAACTGAAGCATTAACTGGCTCATACAGAGACAAGGGGCATTATTTTTTAATACAATTCAGAGTGCAATTTTGAAAGGATTATTTTTAATATCTCAAGGGCATAGAATTATCATCAAACATCTCAAAACTGTGCCTTATGCTTCAGAAAACATCACTCAACCCCAGCATGAATTTGTGGTTACATCTCAACCACAGAGCCCTGCCGGAATATGCACTCAGCTCACATGGTAGCAGTGCAGGAGCTAGCCAATGTCAGTTTGAGGAAAATAAAGCAAAAATTCCCAGTATTAAAAAATATATTTTAAAAGTTATTGGTATTTATGTTCTTTGAAGTCAGACTGTCCAGCTTTGACACTGCTGTGATGACTCAATAGGCACCACAGCAGGCACCACTTAGAGCTCTGCAGGTCTAAAGATCTCTGACAGCTCTCGCCTACTCTTCCTCTACTGAGCCAGCCTTACTTTGTAAAGTCAACCAGGTCTTCGTACAGTTTAAAATGATTTTAAAATGTATTTATTTACAGATTACTTTGAAGACATCAAAATGTTTGCCCTGGATTCTGCTAGGATGGGTCAACTGACTGGTCTCACAATATGTTTATTAAAGCTGAACAATACTTTTAATCTGTAGGTGATTGAAAATAAAATTCTTTTTTGGGAAAAACGTATTTAGAATAAACTATCATTAGGGCTAGAGTAGCAAACATCTTATGAACAATCTTGTACATACAAGCTGGAGATGCATGTTCACATAGGATACATTTTCCCAGCTACTCTACCAGAAATATTAAAAATTATCTGATCCAGATGGCTCTGGAAATGACAATAGCTCTTCAGTTTGAATGTGCCCCAGATAAGTGTTTGGACCCAGGACAAACTACTGAACTGTTGCTGTTTGGAATTCATCCATACTCTCAAATCTATGGGCTTTTTGAATTTATACGGAAGATCACCAGAATGGGACACCGTCTGGACAAAAAGTAGTATTAGCTCTGTGCAACAACTGTTCAATTTCTTCCTTTAAAATCACTTAATGGAAGTATGTTTCATGAGTGTTTGTTATTCCACACTTTAGATGGGATAACATATCTGCTATACTAATTTGATGGGAAATGGCTGGCCATATGTGTTTTCAATAATAATCTACTGGATGTAAAGATTTCCTAGGCAAATACCTGAAACCAAAAACTGTATGTGTATCTTGGAACTATCCTTTAATGTCTCTGGTTTCATTAAAATAAAATCAATACAAATCAGAAAACATTGCCATATCTGAGAGAAATAAGTTAAAAGTGACATTGACATTGCAACCTGGAATTCAGGTAGGATGCAGTTGGTAACAGTGCAAGCTTTTGAAGTAATCTAGAGTCTTTCCCCTATTTCTGACATGTGATTTTACAAAAATATTGCCAGGAATTGTGGAATAAGATTCCAAATTACCCAATAGAATTCTCATCTTTCTCAGAAGACAAACATACATCACAAAATGCTATATCAAGATAATTATTATAATTACAGATAATAATGAAATGATTAGGCACAATGTTCTCTATGGTGCATTCAGAAGAAGGCACCTGGAATAAAAAAAATAAACTAGATATGTACACCTCTACCTCGATATAACGCTGTCCTCGGGAGCCAAAAAAATCTTACCGCGTTATAGGTGAAACAGCGTTATATTGAACTTGCTTTGATCCACCGGAGTGTGCAGCCCCGCCCCCCTCCGCCCCCGAGCACTGCTTTACCGCGTTATATCTGAATTCGTGTTATATCGGGTTGCATTATATCGAGGTAGCGGTGTAGTTAGCTATTGATTAACCAATGAGTGTGTGTGCCTAAAGTGCTAAAACTCTCTCCTGAAGCCAGATCTGTATAAGGAGGAGGTGTATTTGTGTTAAGAGAAATTTTAGCAGCTGTGCTGTTCATGTGCTGATGTCCACTGAATAACAGGAGATATGCATGAAAATCTCTTCAGTTGTTGAATTTCACTGTTTTTGTAGAAATCACATCAACTTTAAACACTTTAGATAAACATGAATGATTGGCTCCCACCAAGTTCAGGAGTTTTATGTACATGTGCCATATGCAAATAGTAAAATAAGAATGAAATGTATGTGTTTAACCAGTCTTCTGATTAAGTCATGTCAGCTATCCATCAATATGTAAACATTTATAAAGGATTCAAAAATGTAAATGGTATGGAATAAAATCATTTGTTTGTTTTCCATACTAAATGATTTTCCCTTGCACTATTATGTTCTGAAACGGGTGGTGGTGGTGGAGGAATGTCAAACTGAGTTCCATCCCTACATCCTTTTTCCACAATTTAGTTATCACATTTATTTTGTTTTCTTTAAAACAATAGTAATAATAATTACCTTTGAGGATAACTGACTATTCAGAAATCCATCATATATTTTTATATTATTCCAAAATTCAGTAAAGAAGTGTGATAGACTAGTAACAAATCATTGCAAAACTGAGCTTATGAAAAAGGCTGTAAATACTGCAGTTCTGCCAAAATATATTTGGAACAACCACAAGTATAGCATAAATATATTACAACATGGATGTATACATTTAGCTAATAGGATGCACTATGTGTCCATTTTCACATTTGGTGGGGAAATAAAGCAGAGTTCAATAAAAGCTGTGAAAATTTCTGAGTTTGCGAATAAAAATATCAATAGTCTTCTGAATGTTTGGCAACTTAAATAATCAAAAGGTAAGTTACCTCAGTAACAGGAACATTTTCTTTAAGTTCAGTTGTATGCAATGCCAGTAAAGCAATCACTCTGGCTACTTTGGCACGTCTGTGAATTAAATACATTTGTTAGCTTCATGAAAAAAAACAAAACAAAACAAAAAACAAGTTCAAGATCCTACTTTATTTATAATGGTGTATTGTACACAGAGTATACATTGTTAAGTGTATGCCGTTTTGAAGCACACTTTTACATTAGAAAAGCCCAGAATTTTTTTAGACACTTTATCCATTGCTCTTTAAAACAGCATTTTATTTCAGTAGCTCAATTGATTATGATTTAGGCAATTACCTGTGCAAAGTGTCATGAATCTCCCCTTCGTACAATAAAGTGTATGTTAGTATGAATATTATCTAAATTATTCATTAATCACACTCATCTACATTTGTTTAAAATACAGAAAAGCCATCATAAGTCATTTTAAATCTTTGACTCCAGTTGTCAAAATAGATTCCATTGCCAGAAATGAAGGGCATGTCAGAAAATTAACTTTAGATAAGAGTTAAAACTACCTTTTTAATTTTAAAAATAAGGAATAAAAAAAAGCTTTCTATAAAATAACCAGCAGAGGGCATTATTTCATTATAATTATTGACAAGTTTGCTTCAAAGAAAGCCTCTGTTATTATGGATATTATACTTAGTTATGGCAAGGGTCAGTTTGTTTGGGGATTTTTAATACACTACATCATAAACTACATTATAGAATTTGTAGATGTAATTTCAGATCCTTTATTTTTTCTACTCAGTTTTGCATATTATTGTTGAGAAAAAAATTATTTTCCTGAATAAATCTAACAGCACATCCAATTTGTAAAAGAAATTGAGAAAGATATTAAGTTATTCTTCCTTTGTCTAAATATCATTAATTAAATCTAATGAGGCAACTCTTAGAACACATTTATTTATTATTTTAAAAATAAGTAAAATCAAGCTAAAATTGGTAGTGGCTAAAATGTAATGGATCTTATTAGGCTTGAGGTACTGAAGAAATTCAAATCACTACACATACCACTATATTGTGTAATGTCTGTGGTCATTCCTCTTTCAAGGAAAACCATAGCAGATGTTTAAGTATGCCCTGTAAAATATTCAGCAACAATCAGCATTTGAATAAATTCATTTGTAATAAGTTGTTTGTTACTTACATATCCCAATTTGGAGCTGCCCGCAACTGTTGTATTAACAATGGGAACTAGAATAAGGAATAGATAAATACACATTTATTTCTCAAAAAATCCCTGTTCATGTATAAGAATAAAGATATAAGTCTTATGAAAATACATATTTAGATTTTTTTTAAATGTCTATTTTGTACTCTGACTACAAAAGACCTTGGGCGCTGTTCAAACCCATTGATTCAAAAGGATGTACTGACAGTTTGGGGGGAAAAAAAAGAATTTTTTTTAAGCTTTGCTTAAAACTATATTCCCAGATAAAAATAAATATATACTAGAAAAATTGTGATTGCCCACACACACACACACACACACAAAGGTAAACAGACTAGTGATAAAAATTTGAAATGGCTATTCATCTGAACTAAACCAACCAACCAACCAGCCTACAAATTCTCTGTTACTCTGCAATACAATTGTTTTGGCTAATATCAAGTCTAGTATCAACTGAGTATTCAACACACCATCTGGAAGGACTGTTTCCAGCCCTCTCACGGGCTCTACGATCTAATATGTCTCTGTCTCCAACTGTTATGATCTTATTTTGTCTAATGCATGTGTGGGGAAAACTCTGCCCTTATTACTCCACTATAATTGCAATTACTTTATTGAGGGCAGAATTTGACTTCAGTGGAGTCAGTGGCATACATGTAAATAAGGGGAAATTAGGCCATGATTAAAATTGGCCTTCAGTCAAAGAAAATAAACTGAAGGAAAAAAAATCTCAAAATTCAAAGCTATAAGTTTATTTTAAAAGGCAGCTTGTTATATAATAATTCTGAGAGTGTGTAGATCACTTCCATAGTTAAAATACAAAGAAGGGAAGTACAAGTTTTTGCTATTTTTGCATACCCAAGACTGAAAAATGAATTAAGCCACCACCCAGAGACCAGCAAAACGAATTGCCACATACAGTTTGTTTCCTTAATGGTTGTACATGTTTTAGAAAACATGTTTACCATCTATAAAGGTATGGTTAAGGAGGATTGTCTATAACATTTTCATATGCATATTTTTTCCCCAAAAGCAGTTTTCTGTGTTACAGCTTTTATAAATAACAATTTATAGCATCTTATAACATTTTGAGGTACTATTAATGCTGGAGACAGTTTAAATAATTATTAATTAACTCTATTAACTTAGTGAATCATAAGAAAAAAATTCATCTGGAGTCTAAAAGACAGACAATGCTCCATAACTTCTTTTCAAGAAATCTAATTGGTACATTTCATTGCTTTGTCCTTAATTGGCTGTACTGCATGTGTCTTTATACCAACAGTTCCTTAAAATAGAAGTAAAGGGCACCATTGCTAAAGGCAGCTGACTTTTGCTGCAATGGCTGGTATGTGAACCATGTTGACTCTCCGGGAACCTTACTACTTACCAGCTGTGAGCTGATTAACCTGGTTGCTACTTCCTTGTGGCCAGCCACAGTACAGAGATAGCATAGCAAATTCAATTTAGCTCGCATTGCCCCTGTGTTCTTCTCAGTGGAGTCAATCAATGAGCACATTTGTTGCAAAAAGTCATTCCAGTCCATTTCTTTCAGAGAGGATAGCTTCTCAACTGTACACAAAAAATGTCAGCAGCTGTTTAAAGATTATGAATTGCCATCTTTGATTTTACTTTTAAATACTAAAATATAGTTATGTCCACATGAACCAAAAAAACTTTTGGATCCAATCACAACTTTGATATTTACAACAATATTAAGGCAAATAATTTAATTATTTTATAGAATACAAAAGACCAAGAGAAAAAAGGGGGTACAACACAACAGGTGACGGTAAGTATACAAAACTATTTTCAAAGAGCAAAATCCATTAGGTTCTTATTCATAGTTTTGATTTGGTTCTTGCTTAGGTAAACCCACACTGCCTTCCCATGGATTAAAGGAAGTGATATTGTCCTCATTCATTCTTTAGTTTTTAATCAGATGTTGTCAATGGGAGTTCGCCAGAGCAACAATAAAGCAAAAATTAAGTAAAAGCCTGAGGAATTTGCTCAGAATCCAATTTATTTGAAGCATGTGTGCAGGTCTGCATCTGCTTAAATAGTTGTAGCATCAGGGCCTAAATGACTTAAACAAGGTCAGATCGCAGCTGGGATTAGAATTAATTTCATGACTCCCAATCCATTACTCACAACATGTCTACAAGGAAAGCCATGAAAATTCAATCAATCCGTAGAGCTAAGCAATCCTGTCCATTACTTCTTGCACCTCTAAAACAGAAAAAAAAATTTGTTTTAAATGGTATCTAGACATTTTCATAGTGAATGTGTTGATTGTTCTTGGCAATATTTAAGGGGACTAATTCTCTTCGGTTTTACACAAATTTTACTCTGGGACAACTCCACTGACTTCAAAGGCGGCACTCCTGATTTACACCAGCGTAAGCAGGGAGAGAATCAGACTTTAGGTATTTATTTTAACCTCAATTCTCATCTTTGAAAAGGAAAAGTTTAGCCCTCAGTGTTGGTATTCAGCACCAGGTTAAGCGTCTTTTTTACAAGATGTTCTAACACTAGCCAAACAGTTGTTTGCCAGCAAAAATTAAAAAGCTGCAAACTATATAGCTACAAACATAATCTTCCAGTTGTTAAATAAATTATATCCTTTGTATAGCAAATGACACTGGAATCCATTTGGAACGCGGATCAAGCTTTTCAGCTCCATAGTCACCAGATTCAAAGTTGGATGCTTAAAGACAGGTACCTCAATCTACATTCAGACACCTAAATAAGCAGTCTGGAATCCAAGAGATGTTAAGAACCTTTTGTTCCCTTTGAAGACAATGAAAGTTGTGTGTGCTAAGCACCTCTGAATAGCAGATCACTTATTTACATGCATACTGTATTTTGGCAAGTAAATGTCTACCTTTAATCACCCAAGTGTGAAAATTTTGGACTATGACTTTATCTTACAGAAAGTATTTGTTGCTGTTGTTTGGGGCCAAGGGATACTATATTTTATAACGATAACTTTCCAACAAAATCACTGCTCAATATACACATCATACCAAATGGAACAGAATCTTACATTATTCCTCACTCCCTACTCCCACCATACACAGCTGAGAAGCAAAAAAGGAACATATTTTTAGCTGAAATTAATCTTCAAACATAATATATTTTAACAATACCTCTGTAAATAGACCAAAAGGAAATATTCCAAAGGAACTAGTATTACACTCCTGATAACAATCAGCCTTTTGTTTTTATAAATAACTTCACTTGATGCCAAAAAAAAAAAATGACTTTATGCTGGGCATTAGAAGCATTTCATAATTATAGGCAGGACTTGTAGCACCATCTTTTGTTATGGTTCAGCAACTCTTCCCATTATAAGACCCTTATTAGTTACAAAACTTTAACCATTTGGGCTGAAATCTTCCATGTCAGATATCTGCCCCAAGCTGAAATTTTTCTGGAAAATTTCTGCCAAAACAACTCAACCCTTTCCAAGAATGTTTTGCCCAAGTTAAGAAATTCTGGCAACCTTTTAAAAAGTGTAGTGTCTCCATGCTTTGGAGCAGGGACTTGAAATGTGACTTTTGCTGTCCATGAAAATCCACCCAAATTTCATCAAATTATAAGCCTTTGGAAAAAAAATCTCAGTTTTCACATGCTCCATAAACGCTTCTTCAATTTTAGCAGCTAAAAATCTGCAAAGTTTCCAACCTCACTGCGCATGCTCTAGCCTCTCATAGCTTCTATTGCTCACCAGAATGCACATTCACCATCTCGGAAGAGCAACTGAGCATTTGCCAGTCCAATACTACAGGGATGTGAAGCTGGACTTTCCCTGTAACTGCTACTCTGGGGCAGGGTGGGGACAAGCAGGGAGCGTGTCTCTCCTGTGCTCTCAGTGACCCTTCTTGCTGGCACCTCAGCAGCATGGAGGAGTAAGCTGCCTAATCTGATTTGAGTAAGGACAAGAGCTAGACTGAGGATGAGGGAAAAGATAGATTGAGACATGGAGTCTAGTGATACTGGAACTAATGTGTGGGGAGAGAAACTGTTACTGGCAGCTGTAGGGGAAGAGGCTGGGACTAGTTGGTCAATGAAAGACTGGGACCGGGGGCACAAAGGCTCAGAAAAGTTGGGCAAGAAGACAGATGAGGGAAAATGGGGGGAGGAATCGGGAGTTATCTGTGTGAGAGTGAGAGCGCTGATCAAATGACGAGCCTGGAGATGGGGAGGACCCGGGACTGGCTGAAAAACAGGATTGGAAGTAAGAAACAGAGCAGGGGGAAAACTCAGAGAGCCTAGAGAGGGAGACTGGGACCCAGTGGGAGGCAGGAGGGAAGGGAAGATCAGGTCAAATGAAGAATCAAGAGGGGAGAAACTGGGACTGAAAAGAACAGTATGTGATTGTGTAATTATAGACTCAATTGTAATGCATATGCACAAGTGGGCTGAATTAAGGTTGCACAGGTAACCTTAATTCTGTCATTTCATAAGTTTCAAGTGCTTGACTTTGGAACCCTAATAGTGTTTTTAACGTTTTTAACTTGGTTTTCGTATGCAATTCAAACTTAATTTCCCCCAACATCTGACTGTGTTTTGCAAATAAATTTGATGCAACTAGAGCAAAAAACCCTTGTATAATGAATTCCTGTAATTAAAAAAAGTCACTGAATCATGCAGTTCACTGTGAATGGATGAACTTTTTCCCCTAGATTTAACAGCATAAAAGACACGGAGCTGAGTCACATGTGATCAGGCTCTCATGCACTCCAGCTGTCTGCTGGAAAATGTTGGGACTTTGATCAACACAGTTGAACACACTGACTCCCAAACCCTGGGAGAGTCCAGCCAAGATTTTCAAAAGGACAGGCTTCAAAGTCCTTATGGAGCCTTCTAAATAAAGTGATCTGATTTCAAAAGTCTAAGCAACGCCAAATGGAGAGAGTTATTCCACTGATGAAAAGCATACATATTGTATTCATTTATTTCCTAAAGGTTTTAAATAAAAAAATAAATACATTTCAGAGGCAACTAAAGTTTTCCATAGCTTTAGTGTAATAACTGGATTTGAGTGCTTATTTTTTTTTGGTTTGCTATTTTCTAAATAGGGCCTAATAAGTCTTGCTTTCTTGTAGGCTGAGCTCTGCAATTTGTGAATAATATATTCTCTTTGAAATAAGTATAAACACAATAGAAAATGATCTCAAACTTTCTTTCAAACATTTAATAGAACCAAACTACACGGTAAAACAATTACTAATTCTTCCTTGAATAGATGTATGCGATTCATTATCACCTAGGAAAGTTATGCATTTCAATCAACAGGAAACTATGACACTTCAGATGGAAAATTATGAAGAAAATGAAAACATGCTATGTAAGTATGTGCTGTCACATGAAGCACTTATACATTTTATCAACTTCAGCAGAACTCTACCTGAATGTGCTGGTATATGTAACATTTTTAAGTCAAATCTAACTGGTGCTTGTTTCATTATCTGGAAAAAAAAAACAAAAAACAGTAGTTTGATTCAAGCCTATTTTAGATTTTTTTAAAGCATTTGTAAATGTCTTTAAAGTAGAGAAACACAAACACAGACAAAGACAGACAAAAATATATTTAGCACATACACAATATACAAGCCACTCCTACCATTATAATTTAAGTGTCAATGAGAAACAGGCCTAGAACCCGGGCCCACAAGGTTCATGGGAGCAGCCATGCTCCACAACCCTCCACCCAGCAGCCTATCAGTAGCTTACCTGACATCCACGTAGCCCAGCCCCAGTACAAGGCGCCACCCCTGAGGTCCAATTGGCTGAGTCCCAAAGCAGCTGATTGGCCACTGGCTCTGCTTAAGTTAGCAGCAGCACCAGGAAGCTGTCCCAACAACTGGGCTCCACTCCCCTTTGGATCATGCCTTGTGTTTCGTGCTTGCTCCTTGATCGTCTGGCTTTCTGACCCAGCTTAATTGCTAACATCTGATTTATGGTTCCTGACCTCCAATTTGTCTCCCACCTCTGACTCCCTGGTATCCTGACCTAGCCTGACTCTGGTTCCAGATTCGTGGTTCTGATCTCCAGTTTGTCTCCTGCTTCTGACCTCCCAGTATCCCAACTCAGCTGTTTCTTGACTCTTGCCTCATGACTGTGGACTCTGGCTTTAGTAGGTCTGGCAGCCCACAACCCACACATGACAGCTTGTTCAGACCACTATAACCCTGTGGGACTGAGCTCAGTGCAAGAAGGATGGACCCAGCAGCACAACCACAGTCACCAGAAGTATCAGACTCGCCCAACGTGGCTAATCAAACACTGCAGGCTTAAGTTGCACAGCTGACCTCGGACAACCAGCAGCTGCAGGAGCAAGCAAGGCAAATCAGCACCAAGAACACTGCAAATACAGCCTGCTGCACCTTCCCCCAAACAGGGGGCCTGTGATATCTTGGCCTGAACAGTCTGGTAGTTCCAGGGTTTAATGAACCAATGCCATCTTCTGTTTCTGATGTGTCCTCAGACCTAAGCCTCTGACCCAGCCAAGGTGGCCTTGGTACTTGGCATGCTGACAGGAAGTGCATTAGATTACCCCCCTCTCCTTCTCCCCCCCTCCCCCCACTGGAAGGCCATACCCCAAGTGCTGTCAAACTGGGCCACCTTTCTCCAATTGATGTCAGGCATCTTTGATGACCTTCACCAAGCTCAAACAGGGCCAGGCTGTTCACAACTGGATAGTCCCCGCAATGTGCATGGCCTGCAATGTTTTTTAGGCTTCTCAAACTTCTACCAGAGGTTCATTTAGAATTTTTCAAAACACAAGCCAAGCCCCTTACTGCCACACTCCAGAAAAACACGCAGTTCCATTGGTCACCCAAGGCCTAGCACATATTCAAGCAGTCAAAGCTTGCCTTCACCGTAGCTCCAGTATTGGCCTAGCCAGGTGCAATGCAAGCTTTTGTTGGGGAAGCAGATGTCTTTAGTATGTCAATCAGGGCAGTCCTCTCCCAAAGGCAAATACTGCACCTCATCACGTACTACTTGAGGAAGCTCACCCACGCTGAGCAAAACTACAAAATCTTCAACAAGAGCTCCTGGCAATTAAAAATCACCTTCGAAGAGAAGCAACAGTACTTGGAAAGGGCCTACCATCAGGTTCAAGTGTTCACGGACCATAAGAACCAGCGATTCCTGCACAGGGCTAAGTCCCTAAACCAAAGACAGTTCCAGTGCCCTATTCTTCTCCTGGTTAAACTTTACCTTGACCTACTGCCCAGAAATGGCAAGGTTGACATCTTGTCCCAAAGATATGGCTCTGACCCATGAGGTCTCAGTTTGGAATCCAAATTACAGTGTATACATCTCACTGTTTCCATATCCATATCGAATCAATTCATTGGGGATGGGGGGAGGAGGAGTGCGGGGGAAGAAATCAGCCAAGTGTTTTCCTCAATAACCTCTCATTTATATTGGCCAAAATCAGAGTTCCCACTGAAGGCAGAAGCAGATTTTTAAAATTCACAATTAACATTAGGCTTGATTAACTACCAGAGATTGTAGAAAACTCTGCTAAAGTATCATGTCCTTTTATTCCCTGGTGTTTACCTGAGAGTAATATTTACCTGGCAAACTGCTCTCAAACAAATGGTGGAGCCAAAGTTGTGGTAAAAGAAATTTTTTTCCAGGAAAATGTCTCAGAGACATTGACAAAAAGTCAGGCTCTGTCATGAAAACAACAAAACAAAAACAAAACCTACTTGATCAATCATTAAATGTCACCTGCTCCTGGGCCTATCATGGTATACCACAGGACATTTTGGACTGGACTTGAGTTTAAACCAGGTTAACTAGAATCATGTTTAAAACTGGCCTTTACTGGAAAGATTCTAACACAGTTTCACTGGCCAGTGAATTCATGGATGAAATGCACTATCAACAACTTTACAAAGACAAGACAGGGACAAATGGACTCACCAGTCAAATCAAGTGTAGTTTTAAATAATGGAAAAAAATTCTTTCAAACACTATCCTTAAAAGCCAACTATTTAGATTGTTATAAGGAGGTGATAATAGGGGGACTTAAAATGGTGAAACCAAGGCCTGGTCTACACTATGACTTTAATTCGGATTTAGCAGCGTTAAATCGAATTAACCCTGCACCCGTCCACACAACTAAGCCATTTATTTCGAAATAAAGGGCTCTTTAAATCGATTTCTGTATTCCACCCTGATGAGCGGAGTAGCGCCAAAATCGATATTGTCATTTCGAATTAGGGTTCATGTGGCCGCAATTCGATGGTATTGGCCTCCGGGAGCTGTCCCACAGTGCACCATTGTGACCGCTCTGGACAGCAATCTGAACTCGGATGCACTGGCCAGGTAGACAGGAAAAGCCCCACGAACATTTGAATTTCATTTCCTGTTTGCCCCGCGTGGAGAGCACAGGTGACCACAGATAGCTCAGCTCATCAGCACAGGTAACCATGCAGGCCAATAATCGAAAAAGAGCACCAGCATGGACCGTACGGGAGGTACTGGATCTGATCGCTATATGGGGAGAGGATTCAGTGCTAGCAGAACTTCGTTCGAAAAGACGAAATGCCAAAACTTTTGAAAAAATCTCCAAGGGCATGATGGAGAGAGGCCACAATAGGGACTCAGATCAGTGCCGCATGAAAGTCAAGGAGCTCAGACAAGCCTATTAAAAAACGAAGGAGGCAAACGGTTGCTCCGGGTCAGAGCCACCGACATGCCGCTTCTACGCCGAGCTGCATGCAGTTCTGGGGGGGGGGGCGCCCCCACTACCCCACCTCTGACTGTGGATTCCGAGGCGGGGATAATCTCATCAGCTACACCTGAGGATTCTGCGGACGGGGAAGAGGAGGAGGAGGATGAGGACGAGCTTGCAGAGAGCACCCAGCACTCCGTTCTCCCCAACAACCAGGATCTTTTTCTCAGCCTGACTGAAGTACCCTCCCAACCCAATATCCAAGATCATGACCCCATGGGAAGGGACCTCAGGTGAGTTTACCTTTTAAAATATAAAACTTGCTTTTAAAACAAGCGTTTTTTAATGATTACTTTGCCCTGAGGACTTGGGATGCATTCGCGGCCAGTACAGCTACTGGAAAAGTCTGTTAACGTGTCTGGGGATGGAGCGGAAATCCTCCAGGGACATCTCCATGAAGCTCTCCTGGAGGTACTCCAAAAGCCTTGCCAGAAGGTTTCTGGGCAGTGCAGCCTTATTCTGTCCTCCATGGTAGGACACTTGACCGCGCCATGCTTGCAGCAAGTAATCTGGTATCATTGCATGACAAAGCCTGGCAGCGTATGGTCCCGGTGTTTGCTGGCATTCAAGCAACATCCGTTCTTTATCTCGCTGTGTAATCCTCAGGAGAGTGATATTGCTCATGGTAACCTGGTTGAAATATGGGAATTTAATTAAGGGGACAGAGGTGGCCGTTCCTACTGGGCTGTTTGCCTGTGACTGAAAAGAAATCCTTCCCTGCAGTTAGCCAAGTGCGGGGGGGGGGGGGGGGGGGGGGGGGGAATTGGCCCTGAGCTTTTCGCGTTTGGCTAGCAGGGATCTTCTCTGTTACCAGCCACGCGGTGGGGGGAGGGGTACAGCGATCATCCCAGATAATTCATGGCGGGGGGGGGGGGTTACTTTGGTTTCTGCAGGGATCTTCCCTGATACCAGCCACGCGGTGGGGGGAGCGATAAAGCGATCATCCAGAGAATTGGATGGCGGGGGGGGTTAGTTTGTTTTCTGCTGCTGAAGGTTAACAGGAAAACCGCAGCAGTCAACGGGCTTTGCTTGGTATGTGGGAAAGGAGGGCGCAGAAGCCGAAAGACAATGGCTTACAATGGCAGCATGCAACCTGAATTCTGTTGCCCGGACCTGCGTCTGTGATCTCTAACACCAAAGCCACAAGCACTCAATATTAAGATGGAAAATGCGACCTTGTACTGAAATCTCATGTGCTATGTAATGTGAATAGTGTTGTTCACCATGAAAGAGTATAAGCATTGTTCTGTAAAATGTATCATTTTAAAAACTTCTCTCCTTTTTTTCAACCCTCCCTCCAGCAGCTGCAAATTTTTCAAGCCTCCCTCCTCCGTCCCGAAGGCTATCTCAGATAAGGCGACGGAGAAAGAGGACGCGAGACGAGATGTTCACGGAAATAATGGAATGCACCCGCAGTGAAAGAGCTCATTTGAATGAGTGGAAGGACACGGTATCTAAATTTAGGAAAGATGCCAGTGAACGTGAGGTCATGAGGGACGCTCGAGATGAGAGGTGGCAGGCTGCAACGCTGGGGCTGCTGCGTGATCAAACGGACATGCTCCGGCGTCTGGTGGAGCTTCAGGAATGGCAGCAGGATAACAGACTGCCGCTGCAGCCGCTGTATAACCTCCCTCCCCCCTCACCATGTTCCATATCCTCCTCACCCAGACGTGTAAGAACACGGGGGGGGAGGGGAGAGGCTCCGTTCACCCTCCCACTCCACCCCAGTGGACAGCCCAACCAAAAGGCTGTCATTATATTGAATTTTTTCAGTGGCCTTTTACTTCTCTATTATCCTCCTCCCAAACCTCACCCAGATTACCTTGTTGGTTCTCTCCCTATGTTTATAATCAATTAATAAAGAATACATGATTTTTAAACGATAGTGACTTTATTTCCTTTGAAAGCAAGCTGGGGGAAGCGGGAGGGTGGGTTCCTTACAGAGAATGAGTCAATAAAGGGGGCGGGTTTTCATGAAGGAGAAACAAACAGAAATTTCACACTGTAGCCTGACCAGTCATGAAAGTGGTTTTCAAAGCTTCTCTGATGCACAGCACTTCCTGGTGTGCTCTTCTAATTGCCCTGGTGTCTGGCTGCGCGTAATCAGCAGCCAGGCGATTTGCCTCAGCCTCCCACCCCGCCATAAAGGTCTCCCCGTTACTTTCACAGAGATTGTGGAGCACACAGCAAGCAGAAATAACAATGGGGAGATTGGTTTGGCTGAGGTCTGAGCGAGTCAGTAACGATCGCCAGCGACCTTTTAAACGGCCAAATGCACATTCTACCACCATTTCTGCACTTGCTCAGCCTGTAGTTGAACAGCTCCTGACTCCTGTCCAGGCTGCCTGTGTATGGCTTCATGAGCCATGGTATTAAGGGTAGGCTGGGTCCCCAAGAATAACTATTGGCATTTCAACATCCCCAATGGTTATTTTCTGGTCCGGGAAGTAAGTCCCTTCCTGCAGCCGTTTAAACAGATTAGTGTTCCTGAAGACGTGAGCGTCATGAACCCTTCCCGGCCAGCCCACATTGATGTTGGAGAAACGTCCCTTGTGATCCACAAGTGCTTGCAGCACCACTGAAAAGTACCCCTTGCGGTTTATGTACTGGGTACCCTGGTGCTCCGGTGTCAAGATAGGGATATGGGTTCCATCTATCGCCCCACCACAGTTAGGGAATCCCATTGCAGCAAAGCCATCCACTATGACTTGCACATTTCCCAGAGTCACTACCTTTCGTAGCAGCACCTCAGTGATTGCTTTGGCTACTTGCATCACAGCAGCCCCCACAGTAGATTTGTCCATTCCAAATTGATTCCCGACTGACCGGTAGCTGTCTGGTGTTGCAAGCTTCCACAGGGCTATCACCACTCGCTTCTCAACTGTGAGGGCTGCTCTCATCTTGGTATTCTGGCGCTTCAGGGCAGGGGAAAGCAAGCCACAAAGTTCGAAGCAAGTGCCCTTATGCATGCGAAAGTTTCGCAGCCACTGGGAATCGTGCCACACCTGCAACACTATGCGGTCCCACCAGTCTGTGCTTGTTTCCCGGACCCAGAATCGGCGTTCCATGGCTATAACCTGCCCCATTAGCAGCATGATTTCCAAAGCACCGGGTCCCGCGGTTTGATAGAATTCCATGTCCATATCCTCATCACTCTCGCTGCCGTAGCCTACTCCTCGCCGCCTGGTTTTGCAGGTTCTGGTTCAGCATAAACTGCACGATAACGCGCGAGGTGTTTACAATGTTCATGACTGCTGTCTTGAGCTGAGCGGGCTCCATGCTTGCCATGGTATGGCGTCTGCACTATTCACCCAGGAAAAAGGCGCAAAACGGTTGTCTGCCATTGCTTCCCTGGAGAGGGGGGATATACCCAGAACTACCCGCGACAATGTTTTTGGCCCCATCAGGCATTGTGATCTCAGCCCAGAATTCCAATGGGTGGAGGAGACTGCGGGAACTCTGGGATAGCTACCCACAGTGCAGTGCTCCAGAAATCAACGCTAGCCCCGGTACATGGACACACACCACCGATTTAATGTGCTTAGTGTGGCCGCATACATTCGACTTTATACAATCTGTTTCCAAAATTCAAATTATATAAATTTGGATTAATCCCGTAGTGTGGACATACCCCAAGGAACAGAAACTATTAAAAACAAAGGGGTTTTGTTTATTTTTCAGTTTAAAGCATAGATCTTTTTAGTAAGTACAGACTGTAAGCAATAGCCTTTCCACAGTTAGAAAGGCAGCTGCCTCCGGTACAAAATATTTCAGTCCAAACACCTGCAATTAATTAAAGTTGTTTAAAATAACGATTTTTTTTGTACATAGAAGCCATCACACCATTCAGCACAAGTGGTAGTCTCTGCTCAAGACTCTCTGTACTAGAAGAGAAGGAGTTTTCCAGATCAGGTGCCATAGCAGAGAATTGTGAACATTTGTCCAGTGTTGCCTACAATTTTAGTCTCTCGTTTTCAGAAATATTCAATTCATATTTTTTAGAAAAATTAATCATATGTCTAAACCCTGCCAATTTTTCTGCACCCTGCAAACATCACGCAACAGAAGTCCATGTGAAAATCTAAATCCTAGTGTAAAAGGATTAGTATCCAGTGAGAAGACATCTAAATCTACAAAGTTTCATTTTAATAAGCATACCTTTAAATAAATATCTGTCGAGACTAGATATTACTGGCGTTTAATAAGTGAAGGCAAGATATCAAAAGGTAAATCTGCAAGGGCACCAAATGCAACATTTAGTATCTTCCACTAATTGTTGGAAACCCTTTCAGATTAATATTTGATCCCCAAATAAATCAGTTCTCCATACTGACTGTATAATATGGCCATACAAAAGTGCAGAAATCTTTTCAAAAGGCTTAGCAGATGACTGGGTGGAGCGGTTTATGATGAAAACAAAAAAGGAAAGGAAAAGAGTGGTCATCCTGTTTAAAGATGTATCTGTGCAATAAATTGCACAGCAAGTTCCTTAATCTATTCTTTAGTATCTTACTTTGCCATACCTTTGGATTGTCAATAATAGGGGTTACAAAAAGGTCAGATTCTGTGTAGATGAGCTCTTTCATCTTGGACTCCATGTCCTGCTGGCTTGAGTGTACATTTTTACCCTAGAACAAGAACATAAATACAGTAGTCAGGTTTGTAAGAAAAAAGTTTTCAAAATTTTTGCTGCAATATTTCTTTTAAACACTACCAAACTGCATTGTATGGATAACGCAGCAAATACTCTGTGTTTGTATTATTTGCTTTACGGGAGTGAATAGATTCCTTAACTAAGATCAGGTCCCACTGTGCTAGGCACTATACAAACATACAGTAAGAGAAAGATGCTGATCCAATAGTAATAGACAAGCCAGACAAAGGGTGCTGAGACACAAGGAGATTACGTGACTTGCCCAAGTTCTAAAAATCTTTCCAGAATCAGGGCCTTATATTCATTATCCGCACCCCAGTTACTGCAGCACATTCTATTACCATATTTTTTTTTTTTTTTTAAATTCCCACCAACCTACAGACACACTTTTCTTAAATCTTTCATGAAATAGCAGGTATTTACATGCCAATTATATGGTTTATGCATTTCTTATTACTCAGTGAACATGTTTGTATGGACAATGCCCATTACTTTGTCCAGTACATCTTTTTAATGTTCATTGGGTGGGGGAGGGGGAATGAAATTTTATTTACACACCCCACCATGTCCAATTACCAACACCACCATTTTTGAAAAATGTATTCAGGTGCTTAACTTTACACACCGTAAATAGTCCCATTCAGAGTCAATGTGTATAAATCTTTGAAGGATTAGAGCCCAAAATTTCAACAGTATTGGCCTTTTTAAAAATAAAGAAAAGAAAGTTGGGAACTTACAATCAACAGTTATATAAATGATTAGAATAATATTGTCTCTAAAATCCTATTTAAATTATATCCTTTTCTTTTATGAGACTTAGTTTTATTAATCAAACTGCATTTATGACATTTATGAGAAAATTGGAGCTATTATTCTCTCCCTAAAGTATATTTACTCAATACACTAGAAATTACCACCAACTATCAGCTATGTTTTATGATCTGTAATTAAAATAATATTAACATACTCTTTTTGAGCAGCAAAGGTTGATAAATAAAAATAAAAATACATTATTTCAGACATAGGTATGTGTTAGTTTTTTCCCCCCTCGTTTTAAAACAAACAAAAGTTAAAACTGCCACATTAAATTGAAAAAAATATAATCAGAAAATATAAGTATCAAGAATATAACAGCTTTAAAATCCCCACCTTTTACAAGTCATACAAAATGATAAAATAAGAGGAGTAGTCTTACAATTTATATATTTTGTAAGAAATATTTACATGTGAAAATTAACATTAGACATTCCAATAATAACTTTAAGAGTAAAAAGAACAGGAGTACTTGTGACACCTTAGAGACTAACAAATTTATTAGAGCATAAGCTTTCGTGGACTACAGCCCACTTCTTCGGATGCATATACTGTATATGCATCCGAAGAAGTGGGCTGTACTGCACGAAAGCTTATGCTCTAATAAATTTGTTAGTCTCTAAGGTGCCACAAGTACTCCTGTTCTTTTTGCGGATACAGACTAACACGGCTGCTACTCTGAAACCTTAAGAGTAACTCATATTTCTTTTTTCCCTACGCAATGCAGTTACTCACTAATGTGTTTAATAACTATTGTATGTTATACAAAATGACTAATATAAAGATAACACATTATACTTATATTATAAAATATTTTAGAAATTGTACATAATATAAGGTATATCAATTGTAGATCAGTAATAGATACAAAAAGATATCTTTCTGCAATATCGATAGTACATAATTAACTAAAATGTTAGTATTCTGAAATTTAAGGTGTATTGCACACACCTCTTTCAAGACAGAGGCGGGGAGTTGTTTGGGCCCTGCCCCAGCCCAGAACCTGCACCCAGCACCTGAACTCTGTCCCAGAGCCTGCACCCCCACCCCCTTCCCACACACCCTCTCCTGCCCCCAAACTCCCTCCCAGACCCTGCACCCATACTCCCTCCCAGAGCCAGCACCCCTCACCCCCTTCTGAACCCTCACCCCTTGCCACAGCCCAGAGCCTACACCCAAACTCTGTCCCAGAGCCTGCACCCCTCACCCCCTCATGTACCCCCAGAGCCTGCACCCAGCACCCAAACTCCATCCCAGATCCTGTACCTCAGGCCCCCCTCCCCCACCCAAACTCCCTCCCAGAGCCCAACCTCTCACCCCTTCTGCACCCAAACTCCCTCCCAGAGCCTGCACCCCAATTCCCTGCCCCATCCCAGGGCCTGAACCCCAGACCTCCTCCCCCCACCCAAACTCCCTCCCAGAGCCTTAGGCAGGTGGGGTGCGGGTTCTGGACACCACCAAAATTTCTATAAATCTGCCACCCCTGATTAAAGATACAGTTTATGTAGTCTGAATTTAGTTACTGTAGTAGATACATTAGTCCTCTTTCCACCGAATATGTGTTAAACCATCTTTCTATAACTCAGAACTTGAAATGTTACATTTCTTGAGAGCTGTCTCTTACAGGTCAGAGTTAACACTGTTCTTGAAATATCTACTGTTAGTTTTCATACATACATTAACTAAAAAAATCTTGCATCAGCTGTAACAATATTGAAACTTTCTTTATATTACCTTATCTTTTCTATATATTTTTTCAATGTTAGATTTTCTTTTTTTTAAATTATAACACTCCTGGTAATAATGTTTTCTAATGTTTGTGTAACATCCTACAGTAACCTTATTGCCCTTTTTATTTAATTAATGTATGTATTGGTCTGGCAATCTCTTTTATTTCTCTTAATTAAGGGGCAAGAGATGCTGAGCTCCCAAAGTTTGAGCTAGTGCAGGGGCAAGTTTGGCCTCTGGTGTAATTAACAGCAGCCCTGAGAATTGATCTTAAAATTCTGTAAATGTGTAGATTTGGGGATTTTTTGTTTTTAATTTCAAGGGGGAACGGAGTGCAAGTTGGCTTTATAATGGAATCCAGGTTGCAATCTTAACTATGGAAATATCTCTCACAATAATATACTTCTCACCTTTGTCAAGCATAAAGTTCTTTGTTCTGAATTCTGAGTTAAGGCAGCAGCAGCACTATTCATTTCTACTGCAGTGCTAGTCCTCGGAGTGGGACGAGAGCTGAAAGACATTATACAAAAATTAAAGAGTGCTGATTAGCTTTCATGGATTACAAGACATTCTGGATTATGAAACCTCTACATAATTCCCATTTGTGAGGGGAAAGTGTCATGGCTAACAGGCACAATATTTGTTCCATCAACCCAATATATACTTCCTGTTTTTAAATCCCCCATAATAGTTTGCTTTTTCCCCCCCCACCATCAACCCTCCAAACCAAAGGACGTAGTCATATTCAAATCCCATCTCCTAAATGTGACAATATCTCAAGGCGATTAACTTGCTGGATTGCAATGCACTTTATACTGTTCTCAGCTCTAAACAGCCAGCAGTCAGAATGGAAGAAGTATTGAAACTGACAAGTATTCTGATGGTTTTTGTATTAATTCTTCTCATTTTCAAAATACTGTTTGTTCATAACATTTTTACAAAGTCACCAAGAAGATTAGGAGGACACACAAGGAGAGACCAGGGTGTTGTGATAAAAACAAATTCACTGATTAACCAAGCTGGGTGTTTGGATTTTTACCCCAATGTAATCCTTGCTTTAGACAGATCTTTCTACTAGATTAGTGAATGGTGAGGGAGGCTGTTTCTGAAACAAGCAAGTTTCTGCTTCATGTGGACAGAAACTAAGCCTCTTATATCAAAAATGAATCCCTCCTGCCTTGCGGCAAATGAAAAACACACACAAAATAGGCCCTCACCAACTAAAACTCATCATTTCAGTTTTTATTTAATGGCTCCTGGGGCACATTGCACAAATAGCACACATAGAGACTGATAGCCTGTGCAGCACAACTGACAGGTCTTTGCAGACACTATTTGTTGGCCTGGCTGAAACTGCAAGTTTCAAACACTCCATCCTATTAAGAAGAAATTAAAAATTGCTTAAGTGGTAAAGAGCATTTGTGCATACATAAAGCAAGAATAGAAGTAATGAATAACAGATAAACTTAAATTTTTCTAATCCTGTTTAGCAAAACAGCCCAGAGACTACAAGATATTGCTATGAAAAACAGTAAAATAAAGCAATATTTAAATCGTGGGCTCCAACATCTCAAGGGTTTCTTTATACTAACTACCTAAACACAATTTTCCATACAGACTCATGAGCCAATCTGCTTGCGTACAAATACTGCAGTCCAGCCTGCGCTCTTTTAATTAAAAAATAACATTTAAGAAGATACTTCATACATTTTTTTCTTTTCTAATTATTGCTCTTTAGTTTGTCATACCTAAGAAGAAATATGGACTCATTTGATTCACCACCAGGTGCACTTTTAGGCTGCAACTCAGATGGATTTTCTGTTAAAAACAAAAACAAAAAAACATGGAACTCATATTCATTTAAAGATTAAGAGGAATAAAATTTATGGAACAGGTATACTGCTGGGATTACAAGGCTGATCAGATTTACAGAACACACTCATCTGAAATGAGACAATATTAGCAATACATAATCTTACCTAGTTTGAAAGATTTATTAAGTTGCTTATCTGCTCGTGAGGATGACATGTCATTTGAATTTTTATGGGTATCCAATGGGTCCTTGGTATCTCTAGATACAAACAACTCCGTCGTTTCACTGTTGTTTAATAAGACATGCTAGTTAGACACTAGTTACTTAACACATTTCAAAAAATCAATACGATAGTGTTTTTATATTTGCACTAGTGTTCGCAATAGTGATAGATAAGTTTCAAGAGACAAGATTCAAGATACATCCGTGCTACGAAAGTATTGTAACAAAATTTTTAAAACATTTTTATAAATTAAAATAAAAATACAAATAATGACCAGAAAACAGTTTTTTTAATAGTAAAAAGGATATTTCTCTACTTATATTTATTATAAAAATGTTATTTTCACTGAACATATTGTACCTTGAGCTTATGTCCCGGCTATTTGCGGAATCACCATCATATCTGTTGAAAGCATCTTTCCAGAATGGATGCTGTAACAGGTCTGTCCAGTTCAATCTTTGTAATACAATAGAATAAAGATACTGAAACAGCACTGCAATATAGTACCATGATTTAATATTCTATGAATCTCTCAGTGACTGACAAACCTGTCATTATGTAACAATGTAATCATACCATTTATAAGTCACAAGCCCAGCAAAATAGATATTTTAACTGCTTTCTTCTCCCACTTTCAAAACAAGTTTGGACTGATTTTAAATTTTATATGATTCTAAAATTGCCATCATTACCATTATCCTGGTGTGTGTGTTTGTTTAGTACTGATTATCAGAGTAATTTAATCAAAACACTCAGCAGAAATCTTTGTATGAGAACAATATTAATTAACTACAACATATTCGAAACAGACAGTTACATCTTTTTGCAGATGTAATCTGCAAAATGTCATGAATTCAGTATTGCAATAGTCATCGCTTTTCGGAAGAGGAGAAGACATAATATGTGATTAATTGTCCTGGATTAGACCGCTTTACCTCTTTTGAGGATCCTTTTGAAGCAAACCATCCAGCAAACTAAGGAAGTGTGAAGAAGGTTTGGGGAGAGCAGAACCTGTAAACAGAAAAACTTCAAATAATAAAATGAATTTAGCCTAAAACTAGAATGATTACATGAATAATAGAAGAAATATAGAGTTCATATATAGGTCCTGTTCCTGCTAGTCACTAAAGACAAGGGATATACAGGGGTACAGTGGTCTGTCTACTTGTATATGATAACACAACCAGAACCTAAGACAGCACATGCAACAGAAGCTTCCAGTAACTAAGCAGCAGTAATTTTAAAAGTTTCTAAAAGGAAATATTCACATTGGGACGATTCTCATACAGTATAAAAGAAATAGTTACTCGCCCTGTGCAGTAAATGTAGTTCCTCTAGATGTGTCCCTCTATGGGTGCCCCACCTTAGGTGCATTTGCACCCCCTGTGTGTTTGATTGGAAATTTCTCATGGCAGTGTCCGTTTAGCCCATGCATGTATGCTAGTCAGCCTCGTGCCATTGTTATATAACATGGCATGGATGGACCACCCTCAGTTCCTTCTCTACAGCAAAGCCCTATAGCAGAGAAGGTGGAGTGCGGGTAATGGAGCATCCATAGAGACCACATCTTGAAGAACTGCAGTTACTGCACAGGGTGAGAAACCATTTATTATTATTCTTTGAGTAGTATACCTATGGGTGCGCCACTCAAAGGGGGGCTACTCAATAACCACTTAAAGGAGGAGGAGGGGGCTTTGGAGTCGAGTCCAGTATGGGAGAAAGTACTTCTGATACGGTGTTTGACTCCGCTGTAGAGTCACAAGTTATTGCACAGTGTTCAGCGAACGTATGTATAGAAGCTCAAGTAGCAGCTTTACATATTTCAGTAATGGACACCTTTTTGAGAAATGCCATACAAGTGGAAATGAATTTCATACAGTGAGTTCGTATGTCCGAAAGTGTTTGAATATTATGCGATTTGTAGCAATTAATTCAATCAGATATCCACTTGGAAAGTCTTTGATTAGAGATTGCAGATCCATTGAGCTATCTGTGAGTGAGACAAACAATTTGGGGTCTTTCTGAAGGGTTTAGAGTTCTATCCTGACAGAAGGCCAGGGCTCTCTTGACATCAAGGGTGTGCAACAATGCCTCTTGTTTATCTAGGTGAGGTTTAGGGTGGAAGACTGGCAGGTGAATAGACTGATTAATACGGAATTCAGAGGAGACTGTTACCCACAGTTTTCAGAACCCAAAGCAGAGGTAATTTAACTGTTTCTCTCCAGAACATGTCAGGAATAAATCATTGGGGACACAGTTCCTTCCTCTGTCTGATAAATGATTGGTAGAAACAAGAGTGCTTTTACATAAAACTACTCTTTTATTAGGTCTCAAGCGCGCGCACACACACACGCGCACACACACACACACACTAGCAGTAGGTTCAGAACACCCCAAACATTTATATAGACTGAGATGGGTTCGAAATGATTAGCAACCAGGCTGGGGGCCCTCCTTCCGTCCAGCTGCTGGGAAGTTTAGGTGTCAGCTCCTTGCCTAAAGAAAAGTTTCCTCAGACTGCTCCGAAGCATGCTTTCTAAGTAACTCTATAGATTTTCTCCGGACAAAGCACATAGGCTGTTATGAGTTATTTCCATCGCAACAGCCAACAACAATTCATTATTATCCACATCATCAAAGCAGCTTCAGGAAAAAAAAAGAAAAAAACATCTTACGAACAGATAACCAGAATCAAGGTCAGTTTTCCACACTCCCCACCACCACCACCACCACCGAATCTGTCCTTTTCACTTTATATATCCCAGTCAGTAAAACTGCAGCTTGCAGCTTTTTGTCTGCCTAAGCAAGGCCAGATTTTTCTCCTGACTTTATGGTGTCCTCGATTCTAGCTGCCGGGGAGGGGGAGGGGAGGGAGAGGCTAAGTGCACAAGATGACTGCAGATTATATCAAATCCAGGTTTCTCACAACAATGTTAGGTAGAAATTTGACCTTATCCTTAAAAAATACTGTGAAAGGAGGGCATGCCATACAGGCTCTAATTTCCCCAACCTGTCTTGCTGACATGATGGCTATCAGGAATGCCATTTTCACTGATAAATGGAGAAACAAGCAGGTAGCCATCAGTTTAAATGGTGGTCTTGTAAGGCATTTAAGAACTAGATTGAGTTCCCAAACCGGAGTATGATGCTTAACTGACAGAAAGAGATTTCCGAGCCCCCTTAGGAACCTCACTGTCGTTGGGTGAGCAAAACAGGAAGGAATAAAGGGTGGGAATAACGCTCTGCTGGAGAATATAAAGCCATGATGGACTCCAATGGAGCTCAGCGATAGCCCTAAACTTTTTAGAGTTAGGACACAGTCTATTAGGACACGCAGCAATGAGGTTGTCAGTGGAATACGTCTGAGGTCACACCAATAGACAAGTCTTGTCCATTTTTAAGAGTATGGGTAGAAGATCGTTTTCTGGTGTGTAATACTATTATTCTTACCTCCTCAAGGCAGGTTGTCTCTAATCCCATGAACCATTAATCAACCATGCTTTGAGATTAAGAACTTTGAGGTTGGGATGTAGGATCTTTCTGCCTTCCTGGAAGAGGAGAAGAAGACTGGCCTGCAGAGTGATCAGTGAGCAAACAGCCAGCAGTTTTATGTAAGGAAACCATGTGTGTCAGGGCCAGCTCAGAAATATTAGGATGACTCTGGCTTTGTCTTCTTTTATTTTCAGTAGAACTTTGGCTATTAGAGGAGTCAGTGGGAATGCATAGAGGTGATCAGATGACCAATGAAGGTGAAAGGCAACCCCAGGGATTGGTGACCGAGCCTGCCTTTGGAGCAAAACTGGGCACATTTCTTGTTTATCACTGTGGCGAACAAGTCTATCTGGGGCGTGCCCCATTGCCAGAATATGTGGTAGAACATGCTGAAATGTATTTTCCCACTCGTAATCTTAGAAGAAGTGCCTGCTAAATGTATCTGTGATCACATTCTGAACCCCTGGAAGACAACGACTTGATTGCGTATGCACAGGTTACAAAGTTTGACAGCCTCTGCACAGAGGGAGGGGGATCTTGCTCCTCCCTGCCAGTTGATATAAAACAAAGATTTGGGGGCTGTGCTGAATTGTATTGCTATGTCAGAAAGGGCCACAAATCTGTGC
The DNA here is from genome assembly GCF_027887155.1 of Malaclemys terrapin pileata. Lineage (NCBI taxonomy): Eukaryota > Metazoa > Chordata > Testudines > Emydidae > Malaclemys > Malaclemys terrapin. The sequence continues at coordinate 205,871,678 of NC_071506.1, read as the reverse complement.
AGTGCTTTGGCTCTTGCTGTTACTAAATGGAGATGAGCTCCTATGAATTCCAAGTTTTGTATATGGGTCAGAGTGAATTTTTGAATGTTCAATTGTAGGCCCAATTTGAGGAAGAGATCTATGGCTTCAAAAGTTACCCATGAAGTGACCCTTCAGCAGCCAATCATCCAGGTAAGAGGCCACTAAAATACTTTTCCTGCGGAGCTGAGCCACTACTACTGACATGACCTTCAGAAAGACCCTCGGGGCAGATCACAGGCCAAAAAGGAGCATCCTGTACTGAAAGTTGTCCTGGCCAATAGTAACACATAGGAATCATTTGTGAGATGGGTGGATCGCAATGTGGAAATATGCATCCAGAAAGTCAAGGGCTGAGAAACAATTCCTTTGATCTAGTGACAGAATTATCATCTGCAAATGTCACCATTTTGAATTTTGGTGCTTTCACATAAGTGTTGAATAACCTCAAATCTAGGATGGGTCTCTAACTGCCATTCTTTTTTTGGTACCAGGAAGTACCTTAAATAAAATCCCTTTCCTCTGTGCTGCATGAGAACTGGTTCTATAACACCCAAGTATAGAAGAGAGTCCATTTCTACACGAAGCAAGCTCTCATGAGAGGAGTCCCTAAAGAGGCATTGGGCAGGGGGGTTGATTGGTGGAAGGGTCGTAAAGTGGATGGAGTACTCTGGGAAGATGACCTCCAAAACCCACTTGTTTGTGGAGATAGACTCTGAAACCTGCCTGAAGTGGTAAAAGGTGGTCGCTGAAGGGAGGAAAACTGCTGAATTGGTGCAGCTGGTAAGGATGAGGATGGTCATTCAAGACCTCAATCAGCCCATCAAAATTGCTGCTTGGAGCTGGAAGGGTACAAGGTCAAAGGCTGAGAGGTGGATGGTTTCAGTCTCTGGAATTTTAGTCTCTTTTGATGTGGTTCATACAACCTCTAGGAGGTTGGGAATTGCACAGGATGGGATCTCTGAGCCATCTGTGTCTTGCTAAACCTTCTCTATACACCTGCCTATAAGAGAACGCAAACTAACCCTGGAGTCCTTTAACCTGCTCAGAGATTCATCTATACTATCTGCAAACAGTTTAGACCCACTGAAAGGGAAGTCTTCCACTGTATTCTGGACTTCTTTTGGAAATCTGGAGCCAGAAGTCCCTCTCACAATTACCACCATAGAGATTGAATGGGTAGCAGTATCAGCAGCACAGAGTAAGGCTTGTAGTTAAGTTCTGGAAGGCAGCTGGCCGTCCACAATAAATTGCCTGGAATTGCTCTCTACACATTGCCAGTAAGCGGTCAACAGAAGATTTCAGCTTGGTGCAATTTATATGATATTTCACCATTAATGTCTAGTACTTGGCAATTCTAAATTGTAAGGAGACTAATTAATAAGATTTTCTACCAAGTAGGTCTAAATGCTTCTGATCTTTGTCATAAGCATAGATTTAGTGTGGTGCTGCCTTCCCCATTTGTTAACTGTATCGACCACAAAGAATTAGGAGAGCAATGAGAAAATAAAAACCTCAAGTGTTTTGCTAGAAAGTAATATTTCTTATCTGCGCTCTTGCATGTAGGTGAAATAGTAGATGAGGTGTGTCCAGAAGGGCCACGTTGATGGGCAAGGCTACGCGGGCAAATGAGACTGTCTGAAAGATGTCAAGCAGCTTATGATTCTTTAGCCTCAAGAGGGATCTGCAAGGAGTCAGCAATTTTCTTGACCAGATCCTGAAACTGCTTAAAATCATTCTCCAAGGATGGAGGACAAGGCATAACTGCTTCATTCGGAGATGAAGAGGAGATGTTGGTCGGAAGAGAGACCTCCTTCATCAATTCCATCTTTCTGCTCCTCAAAGGTTTCTTCTTGAGGATCAGGTCACCTAGTGAGGTCAGCAGATGAAGGCTGCCTATCTCTGAGCAACAAAGAACTGGGCACCTCAGCCAGGTCTTGGGGAAAAACAAAACTCCTGAGGTAACAAGCATGCTGTTGGTACCGAGTCCGTGGTTTGCAGAGAGGTACTGTGAATCTTGTCTGATACAAGAGAAATGCAGTAGGAACCCAAGCAGGCTTCTTTGATAACAAGGAAGCAGAGGAAGAGCTATTCTTGCCACCTTGGTCTGCCGATGGTCCCAACGATCCCTCCACACCCGAGGTTTTGCCATCTTTCGGCTAACAATGGCCTTGGTACCTGAGGAACCAGCAGCCTCAAAGGTACCAGATTGGAGAGCAGAACATGCTGACCTGGTTGAAGACTCCAACAACCTCGTCTTTTTTGAGGTCGATTCCCTACCTGGTGAACTCAGGGCATGATCTTTGGAAGACTTATGAGAGGTCTTCCTCTTAGATGCCCTCGAGGAGCATGGCTTAGAAATAGTGGAGGCAGCAGACTTGCTTGGAGACTGGTGTACAGGAGGGGTCCCTTGGCCTGGGTCAGAAGATGGATGCAGCGAGATCACTGTAATGAGGAGATCTCCCTTTTTTTTCTGGCTCTAGATTTCAATGTCAGACAGAAGTTACCCTTCTGGGAATGTGCGATTCCCTGAGACAAACAATGCACTGGGAGTACCCATCACTTACCAAGATTGCCTCCTGGCACGACAGACATTTGAAACTAGGAGAACCAGGTATAACTTCCCAGTGAACAAGAACTACCTTATCTACTCACTAACATCTATCTATTTAATATATGAGAAGTTTTTCTTCTTATAATTTTTTTTAAACTAAGAAGCTAAAGCTACTACTGCTTACTAACTACCGGTAATTACGCTAATACTAAGACCTACTAGAAGTGAAGCACTAGAATAAAAACTGGGGCACAGCTGAAGTAATCTCAACAGGGACAACTGCCAGAGCTCCATCTCAGGCTGAGGCAGTTGCGAAGCAACTGAGGGTGATTTGCCTGTGCACTGCTACGTAGCACTCACAGGATATGTCACAAACTAGCATGCATGCACAGGCCGAACGCACATTGCTATGAAAAGTCTCCAATCAATAGCACAGGGGATGCAAGTGCAAACATAGGACACTACTCAAAGAAGAATAACCCATTATTTATAGAACAAAGGACTAAACTGTATGCTATATACAATTAGTTTTAATTAACCATGCCTTAAAATTAATTTTAAAAATAAATTCAGAAACACTGAATGAATCCAAAGTCCTAAATAGGACCTTTTTGCATTTTAAAGGATGCTTAAGAAGAAAAATTCTGCCCTCAAAATAACTCTCTCTGAATCCAATTAAAATTGTGCACAGGTGCACAAGGGTAGAATTTCATCCTTCAAGGAATTCTTTCCCAAAATCTAGAGTTGATCATATCTGATAATTGACCAGGTGTTTCAATTCCCTGTACCACAGAGGGATTTCATGTATTGAATTTAAAAACACATTCATATACAGGATCATATTCTGAGCTCCTACGATGAACAGAAATCCCGTTGAATCCACTGAAAATTGTACACGTAGATGAAGGGCAGGATGGCCCATAGTATATAAATTATTCAAAATAAATGATTTGTCCTGAGAAAGACTACACCTAATTTTACAATTAATGTTTATTTTATCAAATGAGACCTAAAACACAAATTCTAAGTGACTCATGAGTACAGTTCCATATGCAATATTCTAGCACCATACAATGATAGGACAGCAACTGTACAAAATTTTGCTACAGCATGGAGCCCTAAGGGCTCAGATAAGTCCGTTTTTACACTGTTGTGTGTGTTGTTTCAAAGTATGTTCTTTACTGTGTAGTCTCTGGGTATAAGTGCCTTTAGGCTAAGGGAAATATTCAGTACTTACTGCTGCAGTAGACAGAATTCAGAGATTTTATTTGCAGTTCACATTTAATTAGGGTTGCCAGTTTTGGCTGGCCATATTCCTGGAAGTTTCATTTCATGACATAATCTTTAATTAAAAATTAATCTTGAATTCCTAGAGACTCCAAGACAATCTTAGAGGGTTAGCAACTCTACGTTTAATACACATACAGTGGACGGAAGAGGAATGTGTAGCAGGCAAGAGATCAAGCAGCTCCAAATCCACTTTAAATTGTCTGCATCATTCACCACTTTCCCAAGATCATTTTCATACCTCAGGTTAACAGGCACAACTCTCACTGATTCAACTAGTCACTACAGAATACCAGATTAGTATACTCAGTTTGCAAACTAAATGAATGCTAAAATCAGTGCAAATTACACTGCTTTGCCACTTGTACCCACCTACATCCATTTGCTGATCAAGTTACATCTGCTATGTTATTTAAATTACAATTTATGTCCACTGTTTCAACCCTGTATTTTTACTTTGAAACCACACTTCTTCACACACAAAGGCATTTGAGAACAAGTTCATAGCAAGTTTTAGAAATTTTACTAAACCGTTTTTTGCATCAGAGCAAAAAAATTCTGAATTCCTTCATTAACTTGACAAAAAATGCTGCTTCGTCTTGCTTTGAGAACTCAATGTAGTCAATGTAATTTAAAAATAAAATGCTGTTTGGTGTGAAAAACAAGTATCAGAAATTTAAACCTAAAAGAATTATTCTTCATTAAATTAGAGCCATCTGAAAATAGTGGCTTATAAAGAAAGTGCCTACTCAACTAACATGATACTATTGCAACAGGATTCTATAATGTCAAGTTAGTAAAGTAATGGCTTAATATGAAATGTAGCAACATATTTCCCTCTAGAAAATTGCTTTTATTCTTAATATTTAACTTTATATGAAGTATCCATTTGCCCAGTGGGCAATAAACCAAAAGAACAGAACAGTTAAACTCCAAAATGAGACTAGCTCTAATATTCAGTTTTAGGGATAGAAATTTCTAATAATTCTGCTAATAAAAGTTTAATTTAATGAGAAAATACACTTCTGCAATAAAGAATTTTAAGCAGAATATTCTTTGCAAACCAAAATATTATCAACATAAGAAACATAACAAACAAAACTGACTACTACATTCTAAGCTTTACTCTAGTTTGACTCATTTAACTATAAAAAACCTTACCTTTAGGTTTAGGTGGCAAAGGATTTTCATATAAAATCTGTTCAATTAATTCAGAAAAGCTTTCAGAGAAGAATGGAGGTCTTCCTATAAGTATAAGTAGATTCACTTAATTCTATCGAACTTGATTAAACTGCAAAATAATTGTTACTAAATAATCTCATTCAAGAAGCAAGTATTGTCAATCTGAACTCAAATTTAACAAATTAATGTCAGTTTAAATACAAATACCCTTGGTGGTGAGAGCCAGTGAGCAATGAGGAATGCAGAACAAAACATGGGCAGGACAGCCATTAAGAATGCCCCTTCATGTCTTGTGTCCCAAAATGGGTCTCCATGGTAGCCCCAGATGCCAGCAGAGTGGATAATGAGGACAGCAAGACCCACATCTATGTTAATCCAATACGCTCGCATACTGTGTACGTTGCCACAGGAAGACTGGGCTACAACCCTGCAACCTAGTTTGAAGGAGATTTCACCTTCCCAGATGCTCCCTTCCCACTCCCCTTCCCCTTACTCTTCACTAAGCCAAAGTAGTGCAATTTTAAAGGTAAAATTCACTTTAGCTGTTTAAAAGAACAAATTAATGCATTTGGTAAATTGTTTTAATGCTTAAGAGCATAAAACCCTTGAATGATAGAATGGGAGCTCAAACCTTTATTATAATTTAGCAAATTATAATTCTGAGCACTAGAGGCAGTTAAAACCATATATTATAATTATACTATAACTCAGATCTTAGTGACATTAGCTCAGTTGATTATTTTACAAAGTTCCTAAATAATTGGAAGTCTTTATAGTGTACCAAAAACTCTGACACTTGTGATAATTTGGAAAAATGATAGATAGAAACACAACCTGAAAACATTTCGTAAAGCAAACAGCCCAAAGACCACAGATCACTAGCTATGGAGAAGTCAGCTCCCTTTATTGCTTCTGGAGCGGTGTATACAGGCGATCCTACAAAATAAAACACATAAGGCAACTTGGACTATCCATTCAGCATTTATACAATTCAGAATTTTAAAAAACGCCACCGTGTCAATCCTCCCACCTTACCTCTGGTGTATGCATTATCTCCATTTAAAGATAAATGCTGAACCTCAGTTTCCCTAAGTACTTGCTCAGTGGCACAAAGAATGTCAATGTCAGATTTGGGATAGAAAGTCAGGAATTTGAATTATAGTCCTGTGATCACAATCTTACCTCTCATTAGACAACTATCCTCACTTCATTCGGATATACCTTTTCAGTGGGATTGTGGAAACTATTTTGTTGTTTATATTTCTATTTCACTTCCTATTTCACTACACATAACCTGAGAAGAACATCTACTTTTTTGTGCTGAAAATTTTTAATGTACCTAGAGAAAGGTCCAAGTCAGAGTCGATGCCTAGATTAGGGGATGGAGTGATGGACAGAATTGTGGTATTGTCCACAGTGATTGAGAAAGGAAGTAGGGGAGGGCTTGAACGAATGACTAAACATCTATGAGAAGATGTCTGAGACAGAGGTTAAGATTTTAGTTTGGACAGATGGAGACAAGAATGAAGAAGAGAGGCAGATCTGTGAGTCATCAGCATGGCCACTGGTAATTGAATTTGTGTTTACAGATGAGATTACCAGAGATCAAGTTTAGAGGGAGAAGCGAAAGGGACAAGGCATGAGCCCTGTGGAGCCCGCATAGAAAACTGGCAGGGGAATGAGGCTAATCCCCTAAAGGGCACTCTGAAGAAGCAGTAAGAGAGGTTGGAGGAGAACCAGAAGAGAACTGAGTCATGGAAGCCAAGGGAGGTCAAAATTTCAAGAAGAGAACATGGGTGATGGAGTCAAAGGTAGCTGACAGGTCAATGAGGACAGAGTGCAGATTCTGAGCTTTAGCTAGGAAGACATCACTAGGGACTTTTGCGAGAGTGATTTCAGTGGACTGCAAGGAGCAGAAGCTTGATGGGAAAGGGTTTAGGATGGAACTCCGGACAACAATTGCAGGTATATTGTCAATGAACTAAGACAAACGGGGGAAGGGAGATGGGGCAGTAGTTGTCTGGGTTAAAGAAAAGAGTAAGGAAGGAGATGAGAGAGAAGGCAGACCAGAAGATGGTTTGGGGTCACTGAGCCAAGAGGTCAGGTTAGAGAACAGACAAGAAGCTTCTGCATCTGTGATGGGGAGAAGGAGGAGAGAGTTGTGGGAGGGATGGGAAGGTCACATTGTATTTTGTCAGTTTTCTCTTGGAAGAAGTCAGCAAGAGCCTGTAGAGAGAGAGAAGTGGAGGCAGAAGGAGGGGATGATGAGATATTATATACACATATATATAAAAATAGACCATTTATAGTGGTTTGCCTTTGCGGTTTTTCCACCTTCCTTTGAAGCATCCGATACTGAATAGTCTACTTAAATACTTTTTATAATATGCCTGAATATAAATCATGAATAATGTTTCATATGCAAAAGATATAACATACCTGTCTGCCAATTAACCTCAACATAGGAGGAATAAACATAGAAAGTTTATTATCCATCAGTATTATACCATAGTCACTAAGGGTTACACAAAGTCAACAATTTTTTCAGTTCCATCCTCCTTCAAGAGCACATATTGGTTTCTTTTATCCTTAGGTTTTGGTTTGTAAGAGAGGATAGGTTGTTAACTACACACACACACAATTACAGTCATTCTGATAAAGATATATCAAAGAGGTTGTTGTTTCTTCCTGAATACAGTAGCTTCATCATCATTCTTATTTCTTGCAATACGGAGCTTCATTAAGAAAGAGTGAAATTTACACAAGCAGGAGACAAAACTTATTGTCAATAGTTCACTTGTTCCTAATAAGTATTGTGATTGTGGCAGATCAGCATTGTGAAGAGAGAGAAGCGGTCTCTGAAATAGTCCAATCCCATAGCATAGAGCAGGGGTTTTCAAACTGGGGGTTGGGACCCCTCAGGGTTCATGAAGTTATTACATGGGGGGTTGTGAGCTGTCAACCTCCAACCTCCCAAACACCACTTGCCTCCAGCATTTATAATGGTGTTAAATATATTAAAAAGTGTGTTTAATTTATGGGGAGGGGTTCGGACTCAGAGGCTTGCTGTGTGAAAGGGGTCGCCAGTAAAAAAGGTTTGAGACCCACGGGCATAGAGGGTTTTGAAGATTAAGTACCGAAATTTAAATTTGTTCTCATACTTGGTGGCATCTCAATTACTGCACTTATAATGCATTTGTATGAACCAGACTTTTTGAGTGAAAAGGCTGCTGCATTCTGGAACTGCAAAAGTTTCTTTAATGACCAGAGTTGATTCCTAAGTACAAGGCACTGCAATAGTCAAGCCTACTGTAAAAAGATATGTTTCACAGTTGCCAGGTCAGCACCCAGTGGGAGGATGGAAAGTCTCCTGGCCAGTAACAGATGGAAGAATATACTTCAAGCCACTGTTACTAAATGGACACCCAATAGCAGTTTGAAGTCCATATTGAAGGCACTAGCAGCCCAAGTTGTTTTTTTAACTGAATTCCTAGTAGCTTCATATATATGTTAAACGAAAGGGTGACTGAATTAACCCTGTCATACCCCACAGGCGAGGCCCTTTGATTATATAACTATCTATCCCAAATTAACTTCCAAGTTCTCTGAGATGTAAATGGAGCACACATACTCTAAATCAACTCCACCTCCTACTAGTGGTAGGATCAAATATGATACCATAGATCATAGAGTGTTGCTACTGAAGATACCTGACAGACTTTAAAAGTATCAGCATAGACATGCTGCCTCAACCTTGGCTAGGAGGACAGCACAGTCCCAGTCCACCAAAGTCTTTTCTTCACTGCACTCTGGGAAGCCCAGTATGCTAGTTCTCTCTGCTGTCCAACTGAGCGAGACATATCTTCACTTCATTCCAAGTATGGAAAACATGGAACGATGAAATATGCAAAAGAATCCTGAGGGACGTTACCAAGGTTCTGTCAACTGAAGTTCAGTGAGCTAGAGAAGTATTTAACATAATTTTTAGGGCTGTTGACTAATTGCAGTTAACTCATGCGATTAACTCAAAAAAATTAATCATGATTAATCGCAGCTTTAATTGCACTTTTAAACAATAGAATACCAATTGGAATTGATTACATATATTCTCACTGTAAAAAAAGAAATAGTATTTTTCAATTCCCCCATTACAAGTACTGTAGTGCAATCTCTATCATGAAAGTTGAACTTACAAAGGTAGAATTATGAACAAAAATAACTGCATTCAAAAACAAAACAATGTAAAACTTTAGAGCCTAAAAGTCCACTCAGTCCTATTTCTTGTTCAGCCAATCGCTCAGACAAACAAGCGTGTTCACATTTGTGGGAGATAATGCTGCCCGTTTCTTGTTTACAATGTCACCTGAATGTGAGAACAGGCATCCTCATGGCACTGTTGTAGCTGGCATTGCAAGATATTTACGTGCCAGATGTGCTAAAGATTCGTATGTCCCTTCATGCTTCAACCACCATTCCAGTGCAAACATTTCTAATAAATAATACAAAGTAAGCACTGTACACTTTGTATTCTGTGTGGTAATTGAAATCAATATATTTGAAAATGTAGAAAACATCAAAAATATTTAAATAAATGGTATTCTATTATTAACACAATTAATTGTGCTATTAAACGTGTCTAATTGCTTGACAGCCCTAATAATTTTATATCATGATCAGATGGGTTAGAATTGATTTTCTGTCCTCCCATTTAAACAGATTTGATATCTCCTTAGCCACATCACGTAGGCAAATATACCACACAATGATGTTTGGTCCTCTCTAGAAGATTTTAATTTAAAGAAAAAACAAAAACAAAACAAATCTGCTGAAGGGACTATTTTTTATGTTCTACTGATTGTGGAGTGCAAAATTTAAATCTCTTAAGGATAAAGATCTTCTGTTTATTAGGCACATTTGTGTCTATAATTAGCTTAATGCTACTTATTTCAGTACTTCTCAGAAGCTGTACACTATTGGCAACCTCATAACATCTTCCCTTGCTTTACCATAGTTCCAACCGTCATTTCCACATACACCAGCTTTCACCATATCGCTGGAGCTCAACAGGCTCTAAATAAAGAATCGCATTTTGCTGTGTTAGCAGTCATCTAAAATGGATTTATTTATATTTCTATAGATGGTGCTCCATATATGAGGTACCCCCATATGAAAGTTCAAATGGTTACTCTAAATGTTTACAAAATCATATGGTTTGCACTTAATCGAGGAAATGAGAAATGTATAAATAGCCAACTCTATTTTAGTTTTAGTTTTCCCATTCGTCTGTATCAAATACAGAAGCACAACCTAAAATAAATAATAAACCAACCAACCCAAATTTAATAAGAGTTAATTTTTCTAGTTAATTAAGCCTTTTGCTCCATTTAAAGTCTGTTATCCATCTGATCATTTTGTTTTAAAAACAACTCCTGAAAATTGGTTTATTATTTTATATAAAAAAAAGAAAAAAAATTGAAACAGCAGCACACCAGCCATTGAAATTACTGAAAACCCACCAATGCCAGCGGGAAATGACTCAGAGCTGTATGTTTGTACAGTAAAAGTTGCATTTCAGAGATGTGATGTTACATCTACAACACTCATTGTAAAAACCAACCACTCTCACTTGTACAGCCACACTGTAAGTTTATATAATTACAGTAATATTAATTCAGCTTCACTGTTCCTATACTTGAATACCTTGATCTGGGCTTCAGTTCAAGGATACCTTGAAGACTATTCAGAACAGGTACACTAAAATGATAATACAGTCTTTATTACTTCTTATCACAAATGTATGTTATGCTGTATGTTTGCTAAACTTGGTTTTGTATTGTTATGAAGGTTGAAAACATGACTATGTGTACGTAAAACTCTGTTTTTTCTCTATGTACCTGTCACACATCACTTAAAAGTGCTGGTTAGCAATCTTCCCTGTACTTAAGGATACCAATGATGGTCTGTGCTACCAAAATCTTGCTTACATGAGACTAAGGATAGGTCTACACTGGAGCTAAAAGCTGTAATTTCCAGCTTGAGGAGACATACCTGCACCAGCTTTGATTGAGTTAACATGCTAAAAATTGAAGTGTAGCCACAGCGGCGCAAATGTGGGAGGGACTAATTATCCCCAGCATGAACCTATGGTCTCAGACAGGATTGGACTCTGAGCAGCTTGCCGCTCCTGTGGCTACACTTCTATTTTTAGTGCATTAGCTCAATCAGAGCTAGCATGGGTATGTCCCCTCAAGCTAGAATGGGAGCTGCGGGAAGCGGTGGCCCGGCCTGCGCCGCTTTCTCGCAGCTCCCATTGGACGAGAACAGTGAACCGCGGACACTGGTAGCTGTGAGCAGCTGTACCTGTGGATGCTCAGGTAAACAAAGTGTCCCACAGCCCAACAGGGGCTTACCCTGAACAAGCCGCAAACCAAGTTTGGGAACCCCTGACTTAAGCTAACGGTAACATTAATTACAATGGGGAGAAGAGGTAAAATAGTCACCTGAAGCAATAGCTGTATGTACAGATAACTTAGTAGTAACTTATTTAACAATTGCCTTTCACAATTAAATTTTATGTACTCTGATTTTTGTAACAGGTAGTGTAGCTTGTTTTGTGGTTTGTACCATATGCAAATTCCCATAATGTTTCCCATTACATTGTCAGACACGGTCAAAACATTTTATTTTGTTTAGTTCTAAAAAAACCTCTACATTAGTAATAGAAAAACCAAGCATTCTTAATTCCTGCATCCACAAAAAGAATAGTTACAAAAGACCACAATTTTAAGTTTATGGCAGAGAAAATAAGACCCCCGTCATCTCAACAGGGTTTAAAATCAAAACATTTTTAAAACATTTCATTATGCCTCACTGAGTTTAGTTAATTTTGACTGGATAAAATATATACTATATGCTGTACCTTTGAGTTTATTTTTCAAGTTTCTTTGTGGAGTGCTTTCACAGCCATCACCATCTCCTTCCTCTGATCCAATTAAAGCAAAAAATTCTTCCAAATTTTCACCCTCTGCTTTAGCCAGGCAAAAATTATTGAACTTCAGTGTGCCAGGCCCTTCCAGAAGTATCTACAGAGGTAAACAAAAGTGAACACCAAGTTGTTTCTCTTACATATAAAGGACTGTTTCAAGAAGCTGAATTTTCCAGTCCAACCTATCTAAGATTGCAGTTTTGATCAAGTCTCATTACCATTAAAAGTATTTATATGGCCCTGTAGTGGGGCAGCTGCCCCACTCCTATAGAACAGGGGTTAAAAACAGCCCTGGAGAGGGCTGTGGCTGTGAAAAAGGCTAGGCTAGATTGGGGAAGGAGCCACGGCCCAATCAGGCCACAGCTCACCCTATAAAAGGGCTGTGAACCAGGAGCTCAAAAAAGAGACTCCCTCTAGCTTCTGAGAGAGAAGGACTGGGCTGCCTGGGAGCTGAGAAGGGTACCTGGGGTGGAGCAGTGCTGGGCAAGGGCAGAGGGAGCTGAGGAGCTCCAGCCTGGTAAAACCCCAGCCTGCAGGCCCTGCTAAAAGGCCAGAAACGGTACTGGGGCTGCAGAGGGGCAGCCCAGACATAGGCAAAGGCAGCAGATCCAACCCCCCCTTGCTGATGATGAGTGGTTTACAGACTGCGGTCTGCCCCAGTGAGCGGGGGCTAGTTGGTGACTGGCAGTAGCCACTGAGGCAAGGTGGGGATAGAGGTTCCCCTGGATGGGAAGACCCAGATAGTGGGTTACTGCTGGGGCAGAACCCTGATGTAAAGGGCACAGGGGTCCGGGAGGGACACGGGGCCAGCGGCAGGCGAGACACTGGCCTACAGAGGGCGCTCTGGGATAGAAGAGCTAATTCCTGAGCTGACCAGCAGGAGGCACCACGCCGGTGAGTCTCACCCCATCACAGGCCCTCAACACAGTAATAGCTGAATGCCTCCCACAAGGGGCGGGGGGGACTACAATGACCTCCTTTTTTCATAGCCATCAAAAGGTGGCTTTTTTATTTTAGACAGATCTGGGCAGAGGGCTTTTTGGTTTTGTTTTAAATGAGCCTGTGACAATGAAAATGATATCGTGGGAAAGCATGGAAAAAGGTTTTGCACTTGCTCTGCATGCAGCAAGTTAGCAATCATTCTTGGTTCCAAAATCTTGTTCCAGCTCCTGTGAAGGTTCCATCTCCTGAAGTCATTAGTCTCCTCTACTGGGCAACAGCTATGTTGTTTTAGCGGAACATAGCTGTCATGGGAGGTTGTGGTTACACAGAAAGAGGTAATATCACAATAGCCAGGACCAATTCTATGCAGGACTCTGAAAATAAGGATGACTACTTTGAATTGGACTACGTGTTCAAAGGAGTAATTCCACATACATTACTCTGCAGCAAAGATAAAAAGTGATGCATCTTTCAACATGTGTGCATATTAAAGTTTGTTAGACTAGTGTTTAAAACATTTAACATTTAATTTCCAAAATATGGAAGCTAGAGTTGATTAAAAGGATTATCCACATAGCAACCAGATTCTGAGAAACATTTTACCTATTCATCAACCTGGCTTAACAGTAAATTAGTAGCTTTAAAGGAAATACAAGCTTTCCAATTCTGTTGTATTCCATTCATGTCTCAATGTCCTGCCATCAGATACACAAATGGGCAGCACTATATTTCTTATGAAGTCATCTACTAACTTTGCGCATATATCCACAGTTGCTAATTTTTACAAGGAACTTGGCAATGCAGAAAATGTCATCACACAGTAGAGAGTCTGATCGAGAGCAGAGTCAATATATTAAGCAAAAATAAAAAATGTTTATTGTGGTCATACTTTGATTCACTATGCACATTTTAGGAAAAACATGAGGGTTTTACTAGACTAAACTCAAAAACTAAGGGAAAGATGGGCAGTCCTGTTTTAGGAAACAATTACAATAGGTTGATCATTCATTTATGCAACGTTTGGTAACAACTTCCCATGGAGTTCTCAAAGCAGACAACCAACTTTAGTCTCCAATTGCTATTTTACACAATAATTTATATACTATAGGCAGTATTAATTTTGACTAAGTCATTGTTTTTTATACTGACTTTTTTTAACGTTTTAAAATATTGTGTGTCATGAAGGATTACCAAGAAACTAAGAAATATGTGGTTTCCTAGTGTAGACAAGGTATGACAGAATGCTATAAAAACAATGGGACTCCTAAATGAATAATGAAAATCCTTTATTGACTCATCTTTTTATACTGCAGCATGGAAGCAGATACTATACTCTCAGACACTCATTCTCAGCTGCAGAGTGGTACAGCAGAGAGAAAATAAACTAATTAGACTGTAAGGTATTCAGGACATACACTTGTCTCTTACTATGTTCATGCACAACACATAACACCTGGCCTCCAACCTTGAGTCGGGCCTCTGGATATTAGCATAATACAAATAATAATTTCTGAAATTGTAATGATATCTTTGACATAATATAAGATGTTACTCATTACCTTTCCAGGTGTGAGTTCACAGAAGATAATTCCAAGGTCATGAATGTGATGTAATCCAGTAACCAAATCAATACCAAATTCTCTCACCACATCTTCAGGTAGATGTTCATCTTGCGCAATAACCATTTCTAGTGAACCACCTGAAATGTATTCACACAGAATCCCTTATGACAGTTGTATATCAAGAAAAGGCCAGACCAATAGTCTACTGTGATATTACAGCCTCTTAAAAGAAAAAAAGTTAAAAGGAAAATACAAAACAATTGAAAAAAAATAAATGTTTGTCTATCTTCAATTGCTTTGTGACTCTCCAACAGCCACAAGTTTCAAAATGTATATAAAATAACCTATTACTTGTCAGCACTAAAGAACTACTTCACCCAATTGTTTTTGGCCCCTGGAAAAACTGAGGCATGGAAACATTATTCTCATATACTCACTGTACATCCTCTACACGTAATCACTGAAACATGGGCAAATTTTGAAAATAAGACCCATGTCATCTAATTTGTCTATATAGATCACTAAAACTGAAAAGAGTTCACCACTAACATCAATAATGACCACTTCTGTCAAAGAGTTCCTATTTTATGAAGTTGTGTTAGTCTGTATCCGCAAAAAGAACAGGAGTACTTGTGGCACCTTAGAGACTAACAAATTTATTAGAAATCGATCAATTCTCTACATTTATTTACATATTTTAGTACTCAAATGAAATTATAACCCTGCATACATCTATGTAGCATGATTTATATCAGACTTCACCTTTTATACAATAATCTTCAGCTTTTTCTAGATCAACATTACCGAAAAGTGACAGACCAAACAATTCCGTTTAATTTTCATGAACAAATGGATTTGTTTAGTTATACCATACCATTAACTTATTATGGTAATGACCATAAAAGAAGGTTAACATTATACTGGGGGTTTTTTTTGTTTTTTTTTTTTGGGGGGGGGGGGGTGGTAATTAGAATGTTACAAGAAAACTCTTCTTCAGAAATCAAGATGGCTTTTAACTGTTTATATTCTACCTATGGCCAGATTTTTATTAATTCTTTATTAAAATAAAAATAATTCTATTCTATAACATCTCCTCTAAGACTTCAGAAGTGGAATGTCTTCCTGTGAATTCTTCCAAAACTAGAGAGATATTAGCTTTATATACAATTTTTTAGTATAACTGTCTAGAGAACAATAACTTCAAAAAGTTATATTGTAAAATCAGTAAGAAATGGTTACTTATTAATAACTGGTTCTTCAAGATGTGATGCAGAAATGTATTCCACTTAAGTATGGGCATGCACACACCTAAGTGGAATACACAGCTGCATCTATTCTAAGAAGAATTAATGTTAATGTATCTACAGCTTTGGAACAGCTCTTGCAGCAGTGTGCCAGATGAAATGGGGCTCAAGACCTGAGCACTTTCAAAGTGCTAATGTACTCTGGTCTATCTCCAGAGGCAAGGGATCCCTTGTAAAGAATTTGAAGAGAATCAAAATCAGAGAAATGAAATTAGTGGATTCAGTTGTTCTTTTCTTTTACCTCCCCTACTCCACAATTCCTTAAGTGAACTTCATACCATGAAAGAAGTTGGATTAGAAGCATTGAAGAATGAAATCATCTATCCACCGAATAGATACAGTATAGGTAGCAGTAGAGGCAAGCTTACTACACTGCCCTGCCAATGTGCACCAAACCCATCCAGAAAAAAAAAAAAAAAAAAAAAACACTTCTTGACATGAGAGAGTACTTTACCAAAGGTGTCAATTAGCATTAGGTGTGACAGCGGTCAGTAAGGCTCTATTGTTTGCCAGAGATTTGAAGAATTGTTTTTAATCAACTGCATTGCAATAAGCAAATTTTGCTGCTTTTATTAGACTATTTCTGACTTCCAATTAGAAGTCAGTACATGAGAGGTCTGAAGTAATGGGTACATTTAAGGTTCCAGTGCTGCAAAGACATATGTATGTGCTTAACTTTACACACAGCAAGTAGTCCCACTGGCTTCAATGGGACCACTCACATGCATTAAGTTAAACACTGAGCAAATGTTTACAGGATTGGAGCCTAATTTACTTTCTACTATTAATGTTATGCTTTCAAAACTACATACATATAAACCATACACAAAAAGTTATGTTAAAAAGCACAATAAGACTGCAGTCAAGCACTTAAAAGTTTGGAACTGCTAGAATTAACCTTATTTCAGCCCCTTTCTGCATATACAGGTACATTATGATTAAGGTTACGTTTTAGTCATGGGTATTTTTAGTAAAAGTCATGGACAGGTCATAGGCAGTAAACAAAAATTCACAGCCCGTGACCTATCCATGACTTTTACTATTTACCCGTAACTTGGGCTGGGGCCCCCGGGTGCTCGGGGTGGGGAATGGGAGGGGCCGTGGTCTGGAGGCACCGTGGGTGCTGGGGGAATGGCCCATGACTCCTGCTGGTGCAGGGGATGAGGGGGAGGAAGGAGGGGAGTTGGCAGGACTGGTAATATCCCTACCCGGCTCAGCGTGTCTCTGCAGCTCCTAGCAGGAGGGAAGGCCAGGGGGATCCGCACACTGCCCCCGCCGAGCTCCGGTTCCGTAGCTCCCATTGGCCGAGAACCGCAGCCAATGAGAGCTGCGGAGGCAGTGCAAGCAAGTAGGCACAGCATGCAGAGTCCCCTCAGCCTAGGGCAGGAGTTGCAGTGTCATGCTGGCTGCTTCCAGGGAGCCTCCCCGAGAGGTGAAAGTGGGTCAGTGCAGCATACCGGTCAGAAGTGGCCGCTGGTATGGGCCTGTAAGCAGCCGAGGGGGGGTGGGGACAAAAAGGGCAGCTGCTCTGGGGCCCCAGCGATTTGAAAGGGCCTGACGCTCCCGGCAGCTGTTGCTGCTACTGCAGCATCAGCTGGACCCCTGGGCCCTTTAAAAGGCTGCCGGAGTCCTGGGCAGCACAGGCTGGGCAGTGCAGAAGGGCTGGCTGGGGGGAAGCTGACCCCTGAGCCCCGCCCCTTCCGCACGAGGCCTCACCCATTCCAGGAGCCCGGAGCCAGGCCCCCGTATTGGTAAGTCTTATGTTACTTTCACCCCTGGTCTCCCCACGCCCTCAGGTAAGCGCCACCCTGCATCCCCCCTTTCTCCTGCCCCAGCCCTGAACTCCCTCCCACACCCAAACTGCTGCTGGCCCAGGGACTGTCTTAATTAGGATACAGTCTTTAATTACATGATCACATGTTATTTTTTCCCACAGGACCCCAGTTCAGCCTGCAGGACACATGCGGCCCAATTAACACACAGCTGCAGCCCAGCTCAGCTGTGCACTAAAGGCCATGGGTATGCCTGGGGTCGCAGGTTCACAGCTGCCCAGGGGGAGGGGTCTGGAGTGCCCTGATGCCTACCGTGGGGGCGGGCTCCTGGCCAGCCCTGTGGGGTTGGGGGGTCCCCACTGGCACTGCACAGTCCAGGGCAGCCGGCCCACCCTGCAGGTTCCAGGGCAGCGGGGAATTGGGGTAGGGCAGGGGTCCTGGGCAGCCGTCTGGTCCCGCAAGCTCCAGGGCAGCCGTGTGGCAGGGGACTGAATCAGGCAGCCGGCCCTGTCCGTGTGGCAGGGGGCCTGCGGTCCAGGCAGCTGGCCGACCCCTGGGGGCAGCGACCCGTGCGGCAGGAGTCCGGAGTCCATAGTCGAAATCTGGGCTGCCACTGTCCCTGTGGCCCAGGTTATGCATTGTGAGCCACATATGCAGTCCATAATGTGTAATATGTTGAGAATCACTGAGTTATACAAACCTCATATTGGGCCTGAAAGAGATAAAGGACAATACTGAGCCCACATAGCCCCACCCTTTCAAATACAGGCGCCAGCTTCCAATTTTCCCCAGGAGTGCTCAACCACCACTCAGCCCCAGGCCCTGTCCTCACTCCACCCCTTCCCCCAACCTTGCTTCTTCCTGCCCCAGGCCTGGCCCCCACTCCACCCCTTCCCCCAAGGGTACGCCCCTTCCCACCCAGTCCCACTCCCTCCACCAAGCACACCCATACCCACTCCTCCACCTCCCTCCCAGCACCTCCTGCACACCATGGAACACCTGATCTGCGGTGGGTAGGAGGCGCTGGGAGGGAGGGGGAGGAGTTGATCAGCGGGGCCACCCGCGGGTGGGGAGCTTGGCTGCCGGTGGGTGCTAAGCACCTGCTAATTTTTTTTTCTGTCGGTGTTCCAGCCCTGGAGCACCCACAGAGTCGGCCCCTATGCCTCCAGGCCTGCAGAGCATGCTCCAACTGGAAAAGAAGTTTAAATGAAAGCTCCCCAGTTCAGTCAAGGAGAGGAAAACAGACCTACGCTAAGGGATCCTGGACAAGGGTGCTGAAGAAGTCTCCCTGTGAGACCAATAAGGGGAGGACCAATAAGGGGAGAAGATACTTTCAAATCTGTGGAGGAAGGTTTTTTGTCTGTGTCTCCCAGAGTCAAAAAGGAACCAGGGCAGGGAAAATACATCTCCCTAAGTCATATCTAAGCTGAGCATCTAATATTGCAGAAATAGTAAGTAATAGCAAAGAAATGCGTTAGGTTATCTTTTGTTTTAGCTTGTGAATTTTCCCTGTGGTAAGAGGGAGGTTTATCCCTGTTTTTGTAACTTTAAAGTTTTGCCTAGGGGGAAATCCTCTATGTTTTTGAATCTTTTGTTATTCTGTAAAGTACTTACCATCCTGATTTTACAAAGGTGATTCTTTTACCTTTTCTTTAATTAAAATTCTTCTTTTAAGAACCCAATTGATTTTTCATTGTTCTTAAGATCCAAGGGTTTGGGTCTGTGTTCACCTGAACCAATTGGTGAGGATAATATTCTCAAGCCTTCCCCAGGAAAGGGGGTGCAGGTCTTGGGGGAATATTTTGGGGGAATAGTACTCCAAGTGGTCCTTTCCCTGTGAAATAAAATTATTCTACTTAACTGCCAGGGGGCAAATTTGTCATGTACACATGGGAGAAAGTAGAAGGGAAACATGCAGCGTCAGCTATGGATAGTTTTAACTCAGGAAGTTCCTTCGAGAGGAAATGTAGCCAAATTCCAACCCTGCAGACAATGGAACTTTCTGTGCCTGCGTCCTGTAGATAACTACCTGCTTGGTTTGCAAAATAACCCAAGGGTGAGGAGGCAAGTAGATGAACAATAAGGAGTCATAAGAGGGGCAGATACATATAGCTTGCTAATTATGTATGGTAATGATAGCAAATTTTGGCCAATCGTAGAGCGACAGACTATCATAGTCAACTGCATATAATACTTTGGTGTAAGTGTTTTCAGCGTTCTTGCTGACTTATGAGCTCGAACCCAATTGCAATTGAAATAAATGGATCGCCCCTCCAGGGCTCCTTGGTTGACTAGCTGTGTCCATCTCTCCTTATTCCTCAGCTGGAACGAACAGAAATTTCTACTACATGTGATTCTTTGTCTAAATCACTTGGTGGTGGCAGCATACTGTTCAAGGCAAGGTGGATTTTGTGCCTTGGGAAAGTTTTTAACCTAAGCTGGCAAAAATAAGCTTAGGGGGTCTTTCATGTGGATCCCCACATCTGTACCCCAGAGTTCAGAGTGGGGAAGGAACCTTAACAACCCACTAGACCACCTGGTCTTCCAAAGGCTCTGTTACAGTCCTCTTCAGCCCTGGGCTGGAACATGGCTCCATGAGGACAGATTCTTCAGAGAATTTAGCTGCTAAAATTGAAAAAGTCTCTACCGAGCACGTGCAAATTACCATTTTTCAAAAGCTTTTAACTTCATCAAATTTGGGAGATTTTTTTTACCGGGGCAGCAAGAGGCATATCCTTGATACAAAGGTCACCCCCCACCAAATTTCAAGACCTTGCTCTAAAGCATGGGGGCATTAGACCTTTTCAAATAAAAGGTTGCCAAAATAGTTAATAATAATAATAATAATAATAAATAAATTTTCCACTAGCCTCATCCTTGGAAACAGCAAACATTTTGGCTGAAATTTTCCCAAAAAATTCAATATGAGGCAGACATACACCATGGAAAATTTCAGCCCAAACAGTTATATGTTGGCAAAATTACTAAAAACTGAAAACAAGATCTGAACTGTTAGACAACTTTAATAAAAGGTGGTGCTTCTAGCACCATTAACAATACACATCCTTCTAAGCAAACATTTTACTGCAGTCTAAAAAAATCTTGCAATATCAGGGCACCTTTCTAGTATGGTATAGTGTTTTTAAAAAGATTTACTTCTGTACTTTTATGACAGAAAATATTTAACATAAGAGAAACCTATTTTAGATCAACGTTGAACCCACTGAAGTATCTGGATGTTGATCAACAGTAGCCAATATCTGCTCAACCATTTCCTCCAGATGATAAAAGGAAGAGTATGAGAACTATCTCCGCATTATTTCCCAGATTCCTGAACCTTATAGTGATTTGCTTTATAAATTTGTTTTGTGCTGTTTTAATAATTGATACATTCCTTCAAAACAACTCAGTAACCCCAGAAACTCATTAAATGACAGTACCAAATCCTTAAGCTCCTGTTTTAAAGTTTTGTTTTTAAACCACTTTATCTATTTTAGAAGACTGCATAGAAAATAGTCCAACTCAATAGGGCCAAAAATGCAGAGAAAAATATTGGAAGGGGCAGCACAACAAAATTTATACTGGATCTGATCAAGAAAAAAAATACAGGTCTGTTGCATCTCAGGCGCATTTAACATGTGTGGTTTCAGCTTTACGCGGTCGGCAAAAACAAAAAAGAGAAAAATAACAATTTAAATACTGTTTCTGTAGTGTGGGCGATTCTGCCCGCCATTACACTCAATGTAATTTTGACTATACGCGATTTTCGCTTTAGGCGCTGACTGTGGAACGTAACCCCAGCGTAAGATGAGACAGACCTGTACTCAATCATGTTGTTACAAGAGAGAGATGTTGGATATTCAAAATGGAATCAATTTTCCACACTTCAAAAGCAATTTTCAAACCTGAACAAATTTAATGAAGGACCTAAGGCTTGTTCTACTTAAAAATATGGTAACTAAGATTTTTTAGAAAAATCATGATTATGTTAAGCCTTAGTAGAAACTGTACGATTGCTAGGTAAGAAATAATTAATACTCTCTCTATTTAACAAAAGGCTGCTGTTCAAGGGTGAACATATTTGCCAACAAATTAGACTAGAAAAATATGCCAAAGTTTTCAAACTTAGGTGTATAAAGTTAGTCACTCCACTCCATAATCATACACTTGATTAAAAGTGGCCTGGTTTTGTCAGAAGTGTTGAGAATCTGCAGCCCCCATTTTCAGTGGCATTTGAAGCTTTATAGCACTTCAGGGACAGAAAGTTTCTTTTATTTAGGTCCTTACTAGGAAGCCAACTTTAGGCATCCAAATTTCAAATTTTGACCTCAGTATCTTGCCCACTTATTTCTCTCAAACATGGAAATAATGCTATCCTAGAGTTCAAACCATAACAACTGGATAAAGCCCTTCCATAAACCTTTTTTTGATAACATGGAGATAACCTAGTACAGACCCAAGAACCACCCAGTTCACAAAGTACAGAGCAGTCTTTGGGTTCACTCAGCTCCCAAATTAGTGTCTTAACATAAAAGAAAGGATGTTTCAAGTCAACTGGAAGAGACGGCTTAATTCATCTAAAACTATCCAGCAGACTCCCGTTTAGAGTCAGAAAAAGGAAAGTGAAGCAATATCTTCCATCTGGTCAAATTTATGTTTTAGGTTTATTGGCATATTTTCTATTATTTTAATTCTGCATAAAATATTTAGGAAAGTACCAAAAGCAGATAGAAATCTAACCTTTCCTTGAACAACTTTTATCTATTCATCCCCTTCAAGAATTCATAGTGCTGCTCTGCAAGTTGCAGCAATAGCATCACCTGCCAAGCTATTTAAATCCAATTATATTATTTCATATCAATTAACTCTTGAAACACACATTGAAGTGGAAGAGAATACGACTGGAGGCATTTTTCTAGGAATCCAGTTTTAAATTATTTCTATATGCTAACTTTCTACTAAAGTTTCTGATCTTTCATTTATATTTTTAAATAGATTGTCAGGAAAAAGTTAAAATTTACATTTTGCATAAACTTTTTTCTGTTATAAATTTATGATGTGAAATTCCCATTTCATATAATTTTACTTAGTTAGCCTCTCTTACCTGTGCATAATTCCACTACAAGCCAGAGATGGTTGCTTGTTTCATACCATTCATGAAATGTTACTATGTTCTTGTGTCTAATGTCATGTGTAAGACGAACCTGTAACAGAATATTTGTATATTTTATTTGGAGAGCTGCATTCAGCTATTAGTGTTTCAGGGGGGGAAAATGCAATACAAAGTAATTCTGGATTCCTTTCTCCCTATATTGCTAGCTTTTCAAATGCCACCAAATTTTTAAGAGGTCACATTCCTACTCAAATCATACAATCAGAAATATAGAGGGAAGATACCTTTCGGCACAGGCCTCCCCCAACTTCCCTGTGTTCAGAAGTACAGTCAATTTTCCTCAAACCAGTTCAACTGGTTAACAAAAAACAACAGTTTAAGAAAGAAGGCCAGGGTCAGCATAGCGATCTAGTGACAGAAGAAAACACTCCTATGTTATAGATCAGAGTTCAGGGTCAAAGTTACGTCCCTAGTTTCTGTGCCAGTGAGAGATGAAAGTGTGAAAGAAGCAGGTACAGTGAGTCCTGGAGAAGGAAAGAGTTTTCCATCATTCTTGAGTAATCCCCTCTGGCCAACCAAATATCACTGAGAGGTGCCCAGGAGCTACATTTATGTTGAAAGATGGGTTAAGTCCAATAAAATGTGTTTCACAGCTTTGAAGGAGAGGAGGGGAAATGGCAGAAATTTTTCCATTCCCCCTTTAAAAAAAAAAAAAAAAAAGGAAGAAAGCCTAAATGTGCAACGTCTAGTGTAGTTTGTGGTAGAAGAATTGCTGGATATGCTCAATACAAAAAGTAACAAAATATTCTGAGCATCTTTAACCAAGGATATAGCTTCCTAGTCACTCAGTAAGTGCTGATTATTGAAACAATAAGAGAAAGTACTTAAGAAAAATGTACATATGGGAGAGGAGGAGGCTCGTATTTCAACTGACTTGTATTCTCCCAGTGAATACTGCAGTAACAAAGTAAACCCAATCACTACATTTATGACAGCTTCTCTGACCAGCACAAAGTTAACCTCTTACGAGCAGATGTGTTTACATATGTGCTAAAAAAGGTAGGGGCTTCAGGAGGAATCCATGACTTCACATCTACAAAGAAAACCCATTTAAGATAAGGGAATTTGGAAGCTAAAAGCTTAAAACATCACTATAAATTGACACACATAGAAGGTAGGTCAGGTAATGTCTTTTATTGGACCAACTTCTATTGGTGGAATGTACATGCTTTTGAGCTCCACTAGGGTGACCAGACAGCAACTGTGAAAAAATCGTGACGGGGGTAATAGATGCCTACATAAGACAAAGCCCCAAATATCAGGATTGTCCCTATAAAATCAGGACATCAGGTCTGTGGAGCTTAGGGTGACCAGAAAAAGAGCTCTGTCTAGCTTGAAAGCTTCTACCTTCCACAAACAGACATTGGTCCAATCATGGATATTGTCTCACTTGCTTTGACCAAC
Source organism: Malaclemys terrapin pileata (assembly GCF_027887155.1). Taxonomy (NCBI): domain Eukaryota; kingdom Metazoa; phylum Chordata; order Testudines; family Emydidae; genus Malaclemys; species Malaclemys terrapin. The sequence goes on along the minus strand of NC_071506.1, from coordinate 205,847,495 downwards.
AAGGCTACAATAACAGTGCAAACAACTAGAAAATTGTGATGAATTAATTGTATGTGAAGTAGTACCTGGTATTCTTTGTGTCTGTATTTGTGCTACTGGAAAATTTGTATCTACATTTCCCTACAGAAATAGTAATAAACATTATTCTTACCCAGTTGGTTATTTCAGCTCTTTTGCATTTATCAGTGCAAAGAATAGCAACAAAATTAATAGTGCCTTTTCTTCTTCCTTTATAAACAACTGTCTTGCTTCCTCTTCCAATCTCTTCATATAAAATAAAGTTATCCATGTTTAAGATGCTTTACATCCAACAAATTAAGAAATGGCTTGTTTTCATCACTAACAAACACCACCTTGAAAGAAAGAAATACAAAAATTTCTTAAATGTAAATATGTAATCATTATTTTCTTAATTCTTAAGATATGGCGTTTAATACAAAAAGGTATCATTCATGTGATTAGCAATTATGACTGACCTTACAGAAAGATTATAAACAAGACCTCCCACAACAAAGTCTAATCAACATTTTACACATAAGATAATATAAGAGTCACAATATTAAACTCCAAACTGCAAATTCAAAACAAAACAAAGCCCTGTCGTATAAGTACTCTATGGCCATGACATTACTAGGGAATTTTGGTACTACTACTACCAGTTCATCTACCTTGGCACTAGCCCTAATGGAGACAGGGACCCCAACAGCTTCCAATGTTTTTACCACATCAGTTAAACCTGCTAAGAACCAGTGGTAGCACTTATGAGTGGGAATTTCTTGAAATTCCCTAGTGTAGACAAAGATAATGGGAAGTTACATTTACTAACTGAACTGGTTTTGTGTTTTGAGACTCAAGGCAATTCCACATAAGCTAACTTTTATTTTTCCCCATCAGTTCTATCATTTTCTGACTTAGAAATCTAGATAATACAGTATTATCACTTTCAAAGAAAAATGTACCATTTATTAGTAATCCTAAATGTAGTCTCATTTGTACATCAGAAAGAATGTAAGTGATTCACCATGTTTAGTAAGAAGCAAAGCAGACATTTTTAATGTGTATTTATTTTCTGTATCTAAGCACATATAAGTAATAGGAGCTATTCTTTCTTGGTCTGAGTGAGCCTTTACTTTGAATTTCAAACAGAACTGGTAGTGAAATATAACTATAACGAAAATACTGATTTGTAATTCTGCTTCTCTGAAAACAGCTTTCTAAGAAGATTCTCATTCCCTGGCTTTAGATTTCCACTATTTAAGACAATGAAAGTATCAGCTCTACAACAGGGATTTATTTTGTTTCTTAAAAGAGTAAAATACTGCTTTAAAAAAATCCCAAGAGACTATCCTCTGTAGGAAATGTAATCCATAAATGGGGGGGGGGGGAGGGAGAACACCCACACTTAGGCCAACTTCAAGTGAGGGACATCCCAAAATAAAATAAAAACTTTTGTGATGGGAGATTTTGGCCTCCTCTACTTGGGAAACAAACTCTGGAGATTCGATTCCAAAATGGGATTCCCTCCTGGACGCAGAATGTAAGCAGCAATATTCTGTGCATGCATAGAGAGAAGAAATGTACAGAGAGACCTGCTTTGCAGTTGTCAGAAGGGAGATTGCTTTAGGACAGGCAGTGGTGACAACCTTGTCTCTCATCAACTGAATTTTGATGTCTTCCTGTTTCAGGCCAGCTATGTAATGATAAAAAATATGCACTCAGACACGATTTAGTCCTCCTGGTAATTACTATAAAAGAAAGTTAGGTGGATTTTTCAAGTGCTTTAGTCTGCCCAAAAGACCATCTGACTTCAAGGTCCTGGGAAAGGAGCTGCAAGCGTGAGAACAGTGGAAGGATGATAGGCTTATTAAAGTTATTACCCTTCGGACGAATCTTGGACGAGTAAAACTTTAAATAAGGTGGTTGAGTCATTAGGGCCTAAAATACACTCACTCTACAAGCTGAAATTCCTGCCACCAGGGAAAAAAAAGAATCCATGTAAGAATCTTAAGCTCACAGGAATTTAATATTTCAAAAGGAGCTTTCATCAGATCACATTAATATCCTACAATATAGGGGGTGAGATATTTGCAAGAATCAGACTTCGCATGGAAGTGCAATCAAACAGACCTATAGGTATGTATCAGAGGCACCGGCTCTCACCTCATATTACTTACATCAAAGGAGGCTACACAGTTTTCCCATTCCAGATCTGCAGCCTCATGCATAAGATTCTTAAGCTCCTGGAGTTTCTGTTGGGGAACACAACTGACCAGGATGTAGGACTTTTCCCCCAAAGGTCTAACTGACCCTTGCCATGAAGTCACTGTGGTTCACAGCTTCAAAGATTGTAGCCACAAAGTAACAAAGAAGAATCCCAGTTCTGCAGCTCATGATTTTGCCCCCATTCCCATCCCAGTACTATAAATGTGGTGGGTCTTCTCTCTAGCAAGAAGCTCTCATGAGCAGGGTGAGAGACATAGCCAGCAGCATCTTCAGGGAAAATATTTTTTCCTCAATCATCTGAGAGAATGAAGCAGTTGTGTGGTATCTGCCACATCTTAACCAGATGGTCCAAAATAAGGTGCAAGGATACAGCAATACTATTGGTGAGAGGTTCCTGGCACAGGTAACTCTCTTAAGGCCTTTATAGATTATTGGGCCAGCTGAAGATCAGTTTTTCTTCAACAGCTTCTGCAGAAAAACTGGCCAAAATCAGAATCCTCGCCTGTGAAATCAATACTAGTATTCCTCAGTAATAGAGGTGTATTTGGCAAGAGATACATGTTCTGGCTCATCTGAATCCAAAGACCAGCAATAGCTGCATCATAGCCTCTAACACAGATGGGGAGGGGCATTGTCAGGGCTAGAAATTCTTGCTTCAACAGTGCCAACTCTGGGGCACATGCATTGGCCTTGAAACAAGAGGCCACATCAAGCAGTCAAACAAACTGCCCATATAGAATTAAAGGAATGTCTGAAGAATGGCACTGTAGGATTTGTGGTACCCTTTCAGCTTGGCATAAAAATTCTCTCTGTTAAAGCAGCAAAGAAAACAGGAAGAAAAGCATGCAGAAATGCCCAAAATAACAGATTTAGAACCGTAACAGATCTGATTGGAAGATAGGATTAGGACACTAAGATACCTAATGAAATCAGCTTGCATCCAGAAGGGCTGGATTCGCAACCATCCTGACTCTGCTCCTGTGGGGAGCTTCTTCTCTGGCAACAGTTAAACCTGATCTAAGTGGAACATCTGGAGGGCAGGAGTCATACCCCATATGGACAGCACATGCTGGTCAGAAAAAGTCTGGCTCATAGAAAAATGTTGAAAATCCCTTGTGTAGACTTTCTGAGCCCCCCTCAACATGCTATAAAAACTCCACAGCCCACCTGTGCCACAACTGTTTTTCTGCATATAAAAGCAAGGGCCAATGTTAGGGGGTAGCAAACAGGGCAGTTGCCTGGGGCCCCACACTACAGAGAGCCCCCACAAAGCTACATTGCTCAGGCTTCAGCTTCAACCCCAAGTGACAAGGTTCAGGGCCCTGGGCTTCAGACCCATGCAGGGGGACATCGGCTTTCTGCCCTGGGCCCCAGTGAGTCTAATGCTGGCCCTATTTGGCAGACCCCCTTAAGCCTGCTTGCAGCCCCCCAGGGGGTCCAAACCTCTAGCTAAGAACCACTGGTCTACACTCAAGACTTTAAAGTCTTTACCAGGTAGGAGAGTTTCCCCAGTCTCATGCTGGTGAGCTAAAATCCAGGAGCGAGGTTCCATAGGGACTGTTAGGGAAAACTGAAACTAGTTTTTTTTTTTTTTTTAAATTAAAAAGTCTCCAATATATGCAACTAACAAAGCTGTTCCAATTCTTCACCAGATTCATGGGCTAGCATAATTACATCCCCACCTTTCCCCCGTTAGCGCGTTCACATGTAAACGGTTGGTGGCAGGGATAATCAGCCAGAACCCTAACACTGACCGGGGTCTTTGGGTGCCACCATATCCTACGTATTCAATAGTAACTGATCCCAGACTATTATTTAAACAGTTCATCAATCCCACCATTTAATTTATTTGCTCCGAGCCCTCGCCCTGTTAAGCCTGACTCGACCATTCACGGATGGCGGCCAAGCCCAGAGCTCCCCACAGGCTGCTGGAGGGCCCCGGTGCTGGCGGTGGCAGCCCTACCACTCAGGGCATTTCACCCCCTCTTGAGCCCATGCAGCCGCGCTGCCAGGAACAAGTGCCGTAACAAGGGCGAGGCGAGTGAGGCACTTGCCTCGGGCGCAAAGCTGAGGGGCGCAGAAAAAGACAAATTAAGTTTTTTTATTCTTATTATTTTATGAAAAATTATAATCACATAATATGCACATTGTGTCATGACAAATGTACAATGTAAATGGAAAATAAATAGAATACACCCTACAGTAATTATAAAGCATTGGTTCTCAAACTGGGGGTTGCAACCCCTCAGGGGGTCATGACCCAGTTATGTGGGGGGTAGCGAGGCCCAACCCCTGTGTGGAGCTGCGGGGCTACGAGCCCCAACCCAGGCACGCGACTGTGAGCCCCAACCCCAGGCTGTGAACCCTGACCCCGACCCCTGCGCCAGGCTGAGAGCCCCAACCCCAGTTCATGATGCACACCTTATATGTATTAGTTGATTTTGTACATGGATCTTATGATTAAAATAAATAAACGTTCTATTATTATTATTTACGTATTTTTCTTTTTTTTTTTTTTTTTTTTTTTTTTTTTTTACACAAAGTAACGTCTATGAAATTATATGGAGGGGGGAGGGCACAAAAATAGCTAGTTACGGCTCTGCCAGGAACTATCCTGCTCGGGTCCCCTATGGCGGGCTCGCCGCCCACCGCGGAGACCCTCGGGCGGGGAGGGGGCAGTCAGACCGACCCCTGCTGCCTCCAGCGGTGCGCGCCCCCCTTCTCTGCAGGGACCCGCGCCCAGCGGGCAGCGGCCCGGCTCCGAAGCGCGCCGGGAGAGGGCAGAAGCGGGACAGCACGTGCGGGGGGTACCTGACGCCGGGGAAGGGGAGGCCGCCGCGGGGAAGTAACGAGACGCTGCTGCGCTGCCACCATCAACCGAAATCCTCGAGCCCCGCCCCCACCCAGGGGCCGCTCCACCGCGGCTGGCCGGGGGAGCCGGCCCGGCGGCGCGTGCCCGGGGCTCCGGAACGACAGACGCTACCCCCAGGAATCGCACCGCGGCCAGAACCGGCCCCGGCCCAGGGGAGAGGACGAGTCCGGCAGCGGGAGACCCCGAGCCGCTTGCAGAGTACCCGGCGGCACCCCCTCCACCTCCTGTGGTCTGAGCCAGCCCCGCCCCCGTATCTAAGATACAGCGTCGGACGCCGGAAACAGAACGGAGCAACGATTGGCCACACAAATGCGTACGTATAAAGAGGCGGGGCTTCCAAACGCGCTTGGCCCTGCTGAGCGGTTCCGGCTGATGTTTGCTTGGGCCTGGGCAACTGTCTGCTGGGCGCCAGCTGTTTCCTTCCCAGCACCCCTGGCCCTGCCTGCTCCTGCCCTTGTTCCCCCCTCTCCTGCTGTTGCTGCTGCCAGGGCACTCACGGGCTTGTGTGCTGGCCTGGGGTGCTGAGAGCCATTGAACTAAACGAGGAGTCCTTGTGGCACCTTAGAGACTAACAAATTTATTTGGGCATAAGCTTTCGTGGGCTAGAACCCACTTCATCAGATGCATGGAGTAAAAAAGAAAAGAGCAGGTATAAATACATGAAAGGATGGGGGTTGCTTTACCAAGTGTTAGGTCAGTCTAACAAAATAAATCAATTAACAGCAGGATACCAAGGGAAGAAAAATAACTTTTGAAGTGGTAAGAGAGTGGCCCATTACAGACAGTTCACAAGGTGTGAGTAACAGTAGGGAGAAATTAGTATTGGGGACATTAAGTTTAAGTTTTGTAATGACCCAACCACTCCCACTCTTTATTCAGGTCTAATTTGAATAAACTGTAACCCTGCATATAATAGAAACCTACAGGCACCACCCCCGCAGCTCCCATAGGCCATGGTTCCAGGCCAATGGGAGCTGCAAAGCCAACACTCTGGGTGGAGGCAGCCCGCAGAGCTGCCTGGCCCCACCTCTGCCTAACAGCTGAGTGAGAGGGATGTCGCTGCTTCCGGGGAGCCCCCCAGGTAAGCACTGCCCAGAGCCCAACTCACCCCATCCCACACCCAAACTCTGCTGCCGGGGGGGGCGATGGCATAGTGGCCCAAGAAACTGCCCCAGCAGCAGCTGGTGCACCTAGTGCTGGGGCTGCCTGAGCTTCCCCTGTACTAAGCTCACTGGCTGCTGTAGAAGTCATGGAGCTCACGAATTCCATGACCTCTATGACAAACTTGCAGCCTTACGCGTCATACATATAATTTAACAACTTTTTAATTTTTTACTATTAACTTGTTTGGGAACTAAGGTATTTTCCTCTGAGTTTGGGAGGGTTGTTTATCCATGCTTTAGTGTTCTATGGAGTTTCATGTATGCTTTGCAAGTGGGGTTGATGCAGGAGAAAATGCGAGACTTTCTTATGACTATAAGAGACTGCCTCAAACTTGATTCTTCAGATGGTGTGGTGTTTTGAGAGTCTGTTCTGATATCCGTTTGGTCACTTATTGGCCTGTGTTCCTTCCATGTCTTGCTGATTGAGTCTCAGTTGAGTGTATATTTCACCATCCTCCAAGTCCATGTTTATGTTGTCTTTGTAATGGGTGAATGTATTTGTGGTTTCATTGAAATATATTTCATCCATTGCTACATTATCTGAAGGAGGATTTATCTTTAACTTGCACATTTAACTTGCTTCCAAGAACAGTACATGTTTTCTCCTGAGAAAGTAATCTGATCTTGACAGGGTCTTCTGTTTGTAATTCTAGGAAATATTTAACTTGTTGGTTCACCAGATCTCTGGGATTAAAACCATGAGATTTAATATCTAAATGACACCTTGATCTTTCTGGATCTTCAGTTGGCAAACTACAACGGAGAATTCTACAATTGGTCTTGAATGCTGTTCTTAAAGGAATATTGTGTTCTTTGACTATTTTAAAGAGTCCATAAAAGAAATTGCACTACAATCAAAGAATGAGGAATGTGCGGAAAAAGTCAATATTGGTCTCGGAAAAAGTCAGTGTTGGTCACTGAAAAATACACTAGAGAAGACTGAATATTATTAGCTGGAATATAGGAGTCTGTGTCAGAAGGATGAGTAAGGGAACAAAATATAGAATGAATGAGTGTGGTAAAGAGAGCAAGGAGAAGACCGTGTGAGGCAAGAAGGGAAGAGGGACTGAGAAGCATATTGAAGGACTGGGAGAGAAAGTGGAGAAATAACAGGAAGCCATCTTTTTCACTTTAAATATCTAGTCATCTCAATTTAGTTACCGGAATGAGAGTGACTATGCAAATGAGGTGATGTAATGGTAAGTATGGGAGGGAATATATATACCTGTGTTACACCTCTAAGCACATCCAGCATGAAATAGATGTTTTGTAGGGCTTGTGAGAAAGCCCTATTTCTGTTGCTTCAGGCTTTGACAGGATAATGTGGCTACCGATCAGCCTCTGAGGTGACAATTGGGCCCTCCAGCTGTTATCCTTTTAAATAGTAAAGCTTACCTCCAAACTAAGAATAATACTATTAATATTTGAAAGCATTTTATGTTATTAAACTTTTATATAATAATTAACTGATTAATTCTTACAACACCACTGTGAACTAATAAGTAACTAAGGATTATTATCGCTATTTGATAGATAGAAAAGATGAGGCTCAGTAATCTACTTTGTAGTTGCTATCCTGTCAAATTCATGAGCTTCCTAGTACCTTGCTATGCATCATCCCTACCTCCTTCATTGAACGTGTGCTAGAAAATCTGATTGTTAAAACAAGTGTTAACTAACAGGATATTAGACATGACTTAGTACTCAGGGTAGACAAGAATTGTGGTGTTTAACCTCCAGTCAGCTTTAACTCTAGTTAAAGTCTTGGACTGGCTGTTAAGCATGTTAATTAACATGTGTTCCAACAAAAGGTAAGTTTCCAGTATAAGCAAGGTCCAAGTTAGCCACATATGCAGCTGTGCCGCTCAGTATTCCTTCATTTATAACACTGGTAAAACTAGCTGAAAAGTCATACTGAATGTACTGTGCATGCACAAAGTGTTTTTTTCAAACCCTCAGTATTCAACCAAATCACAATCAGTTTTCACCAGCAGGGTCAAAGGCACTTATCCTCAGTAAAAATGTTATTTTTCTTCCAAATTTCAGCTTCCCACCCCCAATTTCCACATTAGATCTGTGCATAAAAGAGAGTTACATTTATTCATAAGAGAATGGTGAAGGTCTCTTTATTTTTATTACTCTCCTCTTGCCCAAAAACAACTGAAACATTTTTTTTAATTAAACATAAAAATTCATTTTTGGGCAGAGAACAAGCCCAGAACATTTTAGCCTGAAAAATTAATGTTTCAAAAAGCTATGAGTACCTGGAGGCAGAGGATTATAATGGAAATGTGAATGCAATCTTAATTCTACTTAGCGTGTAAGTTATTTAGCTCAAAAATGTATTTTTATTTTGTGTTCGTATAACATCTGCACAATGGGTTCCTGGTCCATGACTGAAGCTCCTACCATTAGCGCTATACAGATTCTTTATTAAACATTATAGCTACCACTCCAGCTGTAACACCTTTCTCTAATTCTTGGGGAAGTTTACATCTAAGCTATAGATGCAGACAAATCAACTCCAAGCTTGAAGTGATTCATAGAATCATATCTTACTTGCATCTGAAGAAGTGAGGTTCTTACCCACGAAAGCTTATGCTCCCAATACTTCTGTTAGTCTTAAAGGTGCCACAGGACCTGCTGTTGCTTTTTACAGATTCAGACTAACATGGCTACCCCTCTGATCATAGAATCATAGAATATCAGGGCTGGAAGGGACCTCAGGAGGTCATCTAGTCCAACCCCCTGCTCAAAGCAGGACCAATCCTGCTGAGTGATACTTTACTTTCCAACTGTCTGGAGGGTAAAGCCTAAACCTAAAGGACTTCATATATTTGGAGAAGGAAGAGAGAACCACAGCAGTGAAAGCATTGTCCTAGGCACGACAGCAGTCACAGGAATACAGTGTTGTTGGGCACTTGAACATCTAGTTGTTTTGCTTGAGCTCTGAAAGTGATGTTTCATCTCTTGAGTTATAAACTGCTCTTTGCTTGTTCCATCTAATTTTAAGAAGTGTACAAACTTGTCAATAAATTAGACTAGGAATAGAGGAACTTTGTATTTGTGTCAACCCATTTATCTCTCAGTGAGAAAATAACTCACTTCTGGAATCCAATTTTTCCGGATTACTCAAGTGCATGGCATGGGAATAACATCATCATGCTTTACCACCACCCAACACACTCCTATAATACTGTAACAAATCTGTGCCTGCCTAGAAACTTCACAGTTGTCACTGTATCAGAGGGGTAGCCATGTTAGTCTGAATCTGTAAAAAGCAACAGAGGGTCCTGTGGCACCTTTGAGACTAACAGAAGTACTGGGAGCATAAGCTTTCGTGGGTAAGAACCTCACTTCTTCAGATGCAAGTTGTCACTGTCACAATGCTGCACACTGGGGTCATTCTAAACTTTATGGCAATAGTGGGACAATACTCAGATCTTTCTTCCTCCTTCCAAAGCACAGGCTCTTAATATTTGGCCTAAAGTATAATAATCTCCATTAGCAGTATAGCACTATGATAAACAACTGAAGTGCTGATCCCTTCCAGCAGAGGATAGTGATACAACTAGCCATTTATTTACAGTACTGTCCAGGGGTGTTAACTGTTTTACATTTGCTACAGTGTTTTAGTATCAGAATTCTGGAATACTGTTTGTACTCTTGGTTTTATTCAGAATTAGACCCCATGGTTCAGTGATCTAAAGATCAAGTTTGTAAAGCCTAGATTATCTGAAACCATGTGACTGCCATCTCACTATCATCTGAGAGCCTTCTGAGAAAAATAAATTTATTTCCTCTATTTGGGTCTTTTGAATGAGAACTTTTAAAACAATCCTGTGTGCTCTGCATGGACATTAGTGATAGGGATTTGCCTTTGCTGTCCTAGGCCAAACGTTTCCTCTCCTCTAGCTGTTATGCTCTGCTGTTTGGCTCTCTCTTTCTACCTCAAATAGCTGTTTTTCAGTGGTGCTAATGCATGCAGGGCCCGGATCCCTCAAGGATTTATGTGCATGCTTAACTGTACCCCTTGCAAGTAATCCTATGTTGTAGTCACCCATGGGACTATTCACAGCATCTAAAGTTAAACATACATGTATGTGAGTCTTTGCAGGATTGGATAGATAGGTCCCAGTGCTGCAGGCTAATCTTTGCAAATGGGATGGAACCTTGCACCACAATGGAGCCCCTCACTCAGACAGATGCAGGAGCTCACCAGCATACATCAGCTTGGAGCATGAGTTGTATTGTACTTCGGGATGACATGTGCGTATAGATATTATTCAGGTCAAGCTAACACAATGTAGCACCTTCAAATCAATTTCTTTCCGCCCCGAATAAACACCTTAAAAGGGCACTATCGGGTTTAAAACAGTTTCAAGAGTATTTTCACCGTAATAAGGTTGATTATTAACACTGAAAGAATTTTTAACGTCCAGTTACTTTTAGTTACGATCACTATTGTGCCTTTTATGAGCGAGGGGCCTTGAACAAACTATTCTATTTCGTTTTGTATTGATAGTAGCCTCCAGGGTCTTACAAACGGACACAACGATGAATGTTTCGGATACAAATGCTCCCTTCGGGATGTTTATTTAAAAACAACAACAACCACCCGCTTTTCACGGAACTATTTTAAACCCCTCTGTCCCGTTAGCCCCGGGCATCGGTAAGCTGTCCTACGGCTTCCCAGCCCCTCGCACTTTGATTCTCTTTTATAGAAGTTAAGAGTGGAGCCAGATTGTCCCGCTGATGCCTCCGCCAGAGCTTGAAGGTCACTTCCTCCGTCCAACGGGTGCGCTCCGCGTGTGCTGTGTATTGGAAGCAGTTGCCTGGATACTCCCCGCACACAGTCCCCACCCCCCGCAGCAGCCGCCGGCGGCAGGGCCTGTGTGAGATGAGGTAATGGGCGGGGGAAGATGAGCGAGCCGGGCAGCGACTGAGGAACAAGCTCGGGGCCCGGCGGAGACTGGAGCGCGATGGTGAGAGAAGCAGCCGGCGCCGCCCGTGCCTTTGGCTGCTGAAGCGCCCCCTCCCGAGCCGCGGGGCCAGGGTGCAGGGACCCGAGCCGCTCAGCGCAGCCGCGCACAGTTGCATTTGGGATCCCGGCCCCAGGACGCTGCAAGCCCCAGGCGGAGGCGAGGATCCCGGTCCATAGTCCCAGCGCGACGGCGTAGCTCAGCACACGGCCGGGAGGGGAGGACAGCGGGCGCCAGCCCATCACATAGCCCGGCCGGAGTAGGGCGTCAGGGTCCCGGATCGCGCTGCGGACACTGCCCGTCAGCAGCAGCAGCCACCCCAGGGGGGCTTCTCCCACGTGCGCTGCGGGCCGGCTGCCTGTATGTTGCCGTGGGCGGGTAATCGCGGGCAGGGAGGTGCTTGCGGTCCCCCCGCTCCAGCGTCCCCCCGCCTTTCCCTGTGTGCAGCCTGAAAGCAGGAGGCGGCTGAAGCACCGTCAGCCGCGGCCAAGGGGAAGCCGAGCGGCCCTTCTCCCCGGCCCCGCCGCCCATGGGCAGCTGCAAGCATCACGCCCGGCGGGGAACCCACAGGCACTAGCAACAGCAGCGCGGCGCAAAGGGAAACCCCTGCAGCTGCCCGCCCAGCAGCGGCTATTGCGCGGGCAATCCGGTGAGTGGCTCTTACTCGTCATTTGCAATCACTGCTGGTGCATTTGGGAGAGGGGTATCACGGGCATACCCACCCCCCGCGCGCTTGGTGAACCCCGTGGAGTTTCCTAGCCGGTTTCGCGCTATTTGGGTGTCTTGTTTTGTTTGCCCTTCACTTCCTCTCCCGGCGGCGGCGGCGGCGCTGGCGGTCCCTCTTGCGCTGCGGTTTGGAGGGGCGCGAACCCACTGATTGCTCCTGTGGCTCCTGGCCTCTTCCTGCCAGGGCTCAGGTGAAGAGGCGCAGCCGGGAGGCTGGATGGCTGTGCAGATGTCCTTCTCAGCGCCTTAGGAAGCGGCAAAGGGGCCTTCTGCATTAGTTCGCAGCCAGCATGGTGTCGCTCTGTTCCTTGAACCGCTACTGTAAATCATATGACACGGGGCCGACCTTCAAGGAGCCCTCTTTTGAAATAGATAGAACAGCGTCTCTGGCTTTCTGTGCTCCTTGGCACCTCCCTTCAGGAAGAACACAGTTTAATTCTATTCTGTGTTTACCTAACCTGAAACACAAGAGTTGCTAGCAAAATTGGGCCTTGTGAATTATTTACAGGCAGGTTGATGTTGCTTCTGTGTTTGTCAGTAAAGAGGATCTGTATTTGTGCAAATACTCCTCCACAATTCGTGAAGCTTTTAAATATTAACCTAAGATCCTTCATTTTTAGGCTGGTGGTAATTACCAAAGTTCATGCACTCTTATACATTTCTCAGTGCTCAGAAGTGTGCCTCTCTTTAAAATGTTAAACCATCTCCAAACATTCTGTCTAGTCAAGTATATTTTTATGGGGTGGGGGAAGAATGTCCTAAAGAAACTGGTACATCTGTTAAAGGGCTGGAACCCTGACTTCTTCCTTCCTCACCATGCACACCTGTTCATGAGTAGGTGGAATTAAGGTCATCATGTAGAACTTGATGTTTCTTTCAGAATCTGTAACCTTACTTTAGCCTGCCTTTCAGAAAACAGCCAGGAAATGTGTTATAACCAGCTCCAGGGTTCATAACCATGTTTCACAACTATGTTTTAAATATGGTTACTTTTGTAATCTACATTAGGTCTCCAGCCCTGTCCATGGTGGAGCTGAACTGTGTTAGCCAGGATTGTGTTTAAATACTGTATGGTTGTTGCTAGCAGTGTTCTTGAACAGTTTCCCTGATTGCCATGGACAGGGATATTTTCCCAACTGCTTGGGTACCATGTTTGCCAAACCATATATTCCCCAGGTACTTTGTAACATGGTTATAATTCAGGTCACAAACCAAAACAGTCCCTGTGTTAGAATCATGCTAGCAATAAGTGTTTAAACAGGGTTGAAGCTATTGCTCTTCTGGTCTCAGTGATTGTCTCTTTGCTAGGAAAACAGATGTATTCGTAACTTGGGGTGAAATCCTAGTGAAGACAAAGCAGATTGAATTCAAGATTAAGTTTCCCTGGTATAGATAGGAGCTAACTTTCCACTGAAGTTTGTTCTTTGTTTTTAAAGTTCCAGTCCTTGTAGTTGCACGGGTATGTTTGACAATGGACTTAGAATCATGGAAACTGCAGTGGATCAAGATTGGACCCATATGGTGTAACCAGGGTTTGACCCTGGTTTAGGAAGCCTTATTTGGCATAGTCCGACATAATAGTGTATCATCCATATTCGCATATCCACACATGTAAACAGATGCATTATTGTTGGCATGTTTGGCATGATTTTCAGATATGCTGATTACCTACCACTCCCATTGAAATCAGCAGGTATTGCAAATTCTTAGCACCTTTGAAAATCAAGCCAGCTTAATCTGGAACCATATGTATTGAAGTAATAGCAGCAAGTGATGATGTATGAGCTTCTTATGCATCTTAACAGGATATTAACCTAGCACCTAAGTATCAGTTAGTGACCCTCCATGTTTGTGGAAATGCAGACAGGAATTGATTGACTAAAAGGAATTTGAACTTTCCACTAGCACATAAGTGTAATTGCTCTTTGACAGTTAAGGAAGCAAAATCAGATTAAGAAACCTGGTCTAATATTCAGCTTATTACTGCTGTCATTCTTAGTTCCTAACTCAGCCTCTGTTCCTTCTGCTGCTTCTTAGTACCTAACTCTCCACTGCTTTCTTACAGGAGTGAGACTCCATGATCAGGCCTGCTGCTCTCCCAGATTATCCCATCCCATCTCCTAGAACTGGAAGGGACCTTGAAAGGTCATTGAAGTCCAGCCCCCTGCCTTCACTAGCAGGACCAAGTACTGATTTTGCCCTAGATCCCTCAGTGGCCCCCTCAAGGATTGAACTCGCAACCCTGGGTTTAGCAAGCCAATGCTCAAACCACTGAGCTATCCCCCCGTGTGATCCTAGCTCTTTCCACATCCTTGGATGTGGCTTCCTTTTGAGTCCTGACACGTTGTGCCCCACTTGCTTGTGGGCTAGAAGAACAAGATTTGAACAAAACAATGAATGTATAATTACATGATAAATGGGCTTAAAAAAAAACAACAACCCTGCACCTGACCTATACTAGCATTTTCACAGGTGGAGCTGCATCAATGTGGGACCAATTGTGGGAAAGTGCTGAAACTTCCCATTGTAGATTGCATGGCAGAGAACAAACCAGATTTTCAAAATAACTCAGCTGCCGTTTAAGCACCTAAATTAAATAGTCAAAATGGGAGCTGCTGGGAGCAGAGTACTCTTGAAAATTTAGTCTTAAGTGCAGCTTAGCAGTGGAATGGATAAATTGATACCTATGTGGCAGCAAAGGTAAGAAGACTTAAAACCAAAACTGCTGTCTTGTTTTTAACAGGCAGCATTAAGGAGCAAGGGAGATTGAGAGGCAGCAGGAAGGGGGGAGGGGAATATTGTTTTTCAACAATCAAGTTCACACTTACACGTACCAATCAGATTTCTACACTAGCATTTTTCAGGAAATCACTCACTGATGGGAGTGCTAATATGTACAGGATATGGGCATTTTTTACCAGTCATCTGGATCTGCACACTGTCTTCTGTCACTGGTGGACGTGCAGTGGTAGGAGATATACCAATATACATTAGTTAAGTATAGACACAGTTGTTTGTGTGCGAGTGTTCATAACTAAATTTCAACAATGGGCATTTTGCCAAGGAAAGCCTGAAAAATCCAGATATTGGTACACTTTTGGAATTTCAAATCTTGAAAAAATACCTTGGCTGTTTCATTTACCATAAATTGGTGCTTCCTTTGATACTAGTCTGATTACCTAAAAATATGGGGCCAAATTCTCCACAGGTATAACTCAGGTGATTTCCATGGAGTTACATCACTGAAGAATTTGGCCTAGTGTTTTGCCTGTTTTCATGGGAATTCCTTACCAGTGTATGAAGGAATATGTAAGTGTGATATCCTACTTCTATGATTTCTCATATGAAACTAAAAACATAACAGGACTTTTAACATGTTGACCATGGTAGTAGTGTACACTATTCAAAAAGATTATAACTCAGTGAATTTTGGAAAGCAAATTTCCATTCTTCCTCTGTGGAAGGTTTACCTACACCACAAAGATCCAGATGAAAGAATGAATGCACTTAAACTGACCAAATATGTTGGTAACTCCTCCCAGTGAAATAGAGAATAACACAGATGCTGTAGTAGATGGATTTTTGCTTGTGTGTGGCCTATCAGTTCTTGAAAGGAATAGATTCCGTTAGAAACTGCAGATTAAATAGGGCTTCATAGAGATCATAAAAATATAACATGAAAAAGATACGGTATTTCAGCCAAAAGCAATGTTCACTCACAATGTACTAAACTTCTTAATAGTGGAAATCTAAAATTTTTTTGCAACCTAAAATACTTATGTCTTGAAGGTACAATTATGGGCCCCAATCCTGCAGTTGGAGCCTCATTGGCAGACCCCTTACTTCACTGGAGCTCTGCGCTGTCATGAATGTCCACCTGAATCCAATTGCAGGTTCAGGGCTGGAGAGCAAAATACAATCTCAAGAATGAACCTCTGGTTAATTTATACTTTTTAAAATAATATTTAGAATCTAATGCAAAGCCAGTTTGCTTAGTACTTAGCTTGATACAGAGTTCTTTAGGCAAGGTAATAGTTACATCACTATTGTAAAAATCCTAGTAGCTTTTTTTTTTTTTTTCTGGTGCTACAGGAACGAACATATTTTACACCTAGCTAGATTCTGTGGCCCTTTAAGAATGTAGAATGTGTATACTATAGTTAGCATCATGTAACCTATATTTGTAGATCTGTGCTCAGGCCACATAGTTCTTTCTTAAGGTGCAGTTATGGGATAGGTTCACATTTGTAAACTGATCAAGGGGTATAAGAAAATTTGCATTGCATATATTAATTCATGAGCCACATCATAAAAATTTTTTCTAAGAATTAACACCCAACTCCTTGACTGAAATTGGCCTCACTGTATTTGATCTCTTATTTGTTCATTGTAATGGACCCTATTGATTACAGTGCAAAAAGTCATGTTATATAGTGAGCCTGCTTATGTCTGTTCAGTTAAGAAGCTTATTGATAGCACAAAGAGATTAGCTGAGAGATAATTCTTAGGTTCAATTATGTTGACAGATTTGTCTCAGTTTAAATCAGTTGGTAACTATACTGGAGGTGATTGTCTTTGTCTTGTCTTACCAACCTTCTTGGGCAGAGCAGTTTTCTAACTGCATAGCATTTTGAGACGTTGTAAACTTCAAACAATTCTGTGAGTCACTTAGGCCTTGTCTACACTGCCACTTTACAGCGCTGCGACTTTCTCGCTCAGGGGTGTGAAAAACACCCCCCTGAGTGCTGCAAGTTGCAGCCCTGTAAAGTGGCAGTGTAGACAGTGCACCAGTGCTGAGAGTTATTCCCCTCGTGGAGGTGGTTTTTTAGCACTCTAATGTTGCTAGTAAAGACATGCCGTTAGTAATATCCCAAGGAAACATGAATATCTCTTTCTGGTGGATAAAATATACAGGAGGCTGGAAGTTTCCATTTCCTTTTAGAAAGCTCTTCATTTAAAGTCACATTAAGGAGAATGAGAGAGGACGAAGCAGCAGGAGTTGCTAGAGAGAGCTCCTGTCCCTTTAGATTAAGGTTCATTGTAACCCTAAACAAGACCCCATAGCTCTATGCACTGCACAAACACAAAACAAAAATTGAGCCCCCTCCCCAAAATGTTTTGGCAGCATATTATATAAGAGTAAATCTGCTCTCTGGACCACTTGAGGCTAAGAGCACTGTGAGCAACATACTCCTTTGCTGTGTGTTGGGGAGAACACATATTGCTCTCTAGCCATGTATCTTCTGAAGCATTGATAAACTGTGGAGAGAGCCACATCCAGTCCTCCATGTCTTGATATAAGGTTTCTGTACTCATGGGCCTTTGAGGAAGGATCAAGTAAAGGTCTTGGAAACCATTTCTCCAAAGAGTAGCGAGAGACTGTAAATAAAGGGGAGTAGGGGAAAAATGCAGAGAAATAAAGGGGAAAGAGAAATACATGAAATCTAAGGGGTGGGAGAAGAGAAACATAAAGGAACTAGAAAAAAGACATGATTTGTTTGTTTGTTTTTTAAAGCAACGGTACTTTTTGCTACTTTCAGCAAACAAATTAATAACTTAGAATCCCCACCAGCTCTCCACATAGGACACTCGTTAGGAGGAAAGATCTATTCAACAAAAAATAACATGAAATTGAATCCCTGTGATTCAAACAAGTAAATGAAACCTGAGACGCTATTTATGAATAGTATCAGGGGGTAGCCGTGTTAGTCTGTATCTACAAAAACAACAAGGAGTCTGGTGGCACCTTAAAGACTAACAGATTTATCTGGGCATAAGCTTTTGTGGGTAAAAACCTCACTTCTTCAGATGCATAGAGTGAAAGTTACAGATGCAGGCATTATAGGAGTAGGCACTTCTCTACAGAGGAAAAAGGACAGTAAGCTAAGTGCCTACTTCTATAATGCCTGCATCTGTAACTTTCACTCTATGCATCTGAAGAAGTGACGTTTTTACCCACGAAAGCTTATGCCCAAATAAATCTGTTAGTCTTTAAGGTGCCACCAGACTCCTTGTTGTATTTATGAATAGTATAACTTATACTGAAAATGATTTAATACAAATTGAAGATGTAAAGTAAGCTAAAAAAGCTCTTTGTTTCTTGCTTCATTAGAAATAAAAGGAAAGCATCTACCAAATGGAAAAATTCATAATTGGTAGGGGAAGAAATGATCTCCATGCTATTGTGTGTGTGTGTGTGTGTGTGTGTGTGTGTGTGTGTGTGTGTATATTGAGGAGTGGCACTGATATTTGTTGTTTTGAGAGGCTAGAGTGGTTAACATAGGTCAGGGCCGGTGAGTGCCCTTTCTGACTTTTAGCAGGGTGTTTATTTGAATGTGCAATGTAAATACCATAAAACAACTTTTAATAAAATGTTAGACTTGAGATTTTAATCTTATGAAAGTCAGGAAACGGTGGCCCCACAGCAACCATAACATGGTCTCCTTGGGAGTATTATGCTGCAGTTATGGTTAGAAAATTGATTTTTTTAAAATGATATCCCCATACTCAACATCTGCTCCTTGTGGGAATTGAGAGCTTTCTAATTACTTTACTAGCAAAAGTAGCAAAAAAGTTATTTTACTCAGTACTTACAGAATCTGTGCTTTTATTAGCTGTGTTGATGCATAGCCCAGAAAAAGCACAGACATTTTCAAATCCCAGATTATAATTTCAAGACTGGGAGGTGGAACCACCTTCTCCCCCTTTACTTGTAAGCTGAGCGCATTTGACCTGGAATCATTGATACATACAAACCTGAGAACTTCATGATGCCATTTTTACAGAGCTGCTGCTGTGTGTAGTTCCTTTTTAAGTATTAAAATTAACACCATATGCTACAATACAAAGTACAACACATATGCAAAATATGCAATTCAGATTTGTGTAAACATATCACCCTGATGTTCTGCTCACCACACTGGAATTCTGACAATTCAGGAGCCTTTGGCTGATTTTATGATGTCCTAAATAGGATGGGTCTTGGATCACTTATCTCTGTGTAACTATGACCAATCACAGCAGCTCCTCAGGATCTTTGGAACTGTTGATGAAGAGTGGGACTCATGGGAATGGGATGACACAGTTTTCTCAGAGTGCAGGCCATTTCTGTAGAACTCCCTTTGCACAGCAGCGATCACAAATCTCACCTCTTTCAGAAAGAAGTGGGAGACTTAGCTATTTGCATTAACCTTTCCACAGTAATGTGCACTTCTGGGAATTAGCAACTAGCCTAAGAAATGCGGGTTGTTTTTTTGTTTTGTTTGTTTGTTTGTTTTTTTAATTTTAATTCACCAAATCAATCTTATGAGGAAGAGGAATTAAAATCTAAGTACCAATGACTATTCTGTGGGGCCTTGTTCATGCAAATGAACCTTCATGTTCTCAGGAACCTGCCTGTACAGAGGTCATGGCAGGGTAAGGGCTCATCTGGCTATAGTTTGTATTTTGTAATCTTGTCAGGTTCGTGATACTGTTTTGACAAGCATGGTGTAAAATGATGTCTCCATACTCAACCGCTGCTACTTGTGGGAATTGAGAGCTTTCTAGATAGGTTTAATTATGGTTGCTGTGAGACCATATAACTATCAAATATAAAGCAGTTTGAAGTCTACTTTAAATGCAACATTTGATTATCTAAAATGTTCATAACCCTGGGTTACTTTCCTTATCTCAAGACTTTTACTCTAATGGCTGCTACAGAAGCATTCTAGCTCTATCATTCTGAGGACAGAATAAAGCTCAGATACTGAAATCATCTATCTGAATGGTAGTTCGTTCTCATCAAAGTTGCCTTAGCCATAAGCCTTTCTGTCTCCCACGATTGGCATGCTTTCTGTTTAAGACCAGACAGAGAGAGTGGAGCAACTCAGCTCTAAGTAATTGCCATTTGTGCAGTATTAGAACAATGTAGCCCCCTCAACAGCAGCATGGATGAAATTAGTGCAACGCCCATGCCTCCTCTTACTATCGGGAGATTTGATGTTGCATATTTAATAATAAACATTTATGTTCTAGCAGCCAAAGGCCCCAACTGGAGTTGGAGTCCCATTGTGTTTAAGCACTGAATGAGCAGAGAAGAGAGACAATTCCTGCCATGAAGGGTCTATTGTTTGCAGTGGTGGTGGGTGGGTCTCAGGATATTAGAGAGGCAAGGTGGGTTTGGTAATATCTTTGACTGGACCAACTTCTGTTGGTGAAAGAGACAAGATTTCCAGTTACATAGAGCTCTTCTTCAGTGCTGGGAAAGGTACTGTCAGCAAATGTCTATGCTGTAATTAAAAGCCCATGTGAGCTGACTCAGGCTTGTGGGACTTAGGGTAAGGGCCTGTTTAACTGCGCCTTGAATGTTTGGGGTTGACCCGGAACCTGGGCTCTAGGACCCTGCAAAGTGGGAGGGTCCCAGAGCATGGGCTGCAGCCTGAGTCTGAACTTCTACACCACAGTTAAATAGCCCTTTAGCCCAAGTCATCTGCATGGGCCAGCCGCAGGTGTTTAATTACAGTGTAGACATACAAGATGTGATAGATTGTTTAGCATAAGTAGTTAATACACATTCTAAGGGGACCATTCAAGGTGGCCCATTAGCACTCTTTTAATCATAGGACAAAAAAGGGGAGTTAGTGGGTTACAGATTGTTGTAATAAGCCATAAATCCATGGTATTAAGACCACGATTTTTAGTGTCTAGCAAAGATATGAATTTAAGCTCCCAGTCTCATCTTTTGAAGGTGTTCTGCAGGTTTCCTTTGAGGACAAGGACTGAGAGGTCATATATGTAATGATTGTTTTGTGAAAAGTGTTCTTCCATAGGTGATGTGGTGTTTTTTGTTTTGTATCATTTTTCTGTGTGTTCATTTGACAATGTAGTGATTGTCTGGTCTCACCCACAGAGTTGTTACTGCGGCATTTAGTGCCCTGGATGAGGTTCACCATGTGTTGAGATAGGCATGTGTAGGACCCATGGATTTTGAAAGGTGTTGTGGGTGGTATTGATCAGGGATCTTCCACATGTTTTCCAAGATGCTGTGACCTTTAAGAAAAGAAACTGATATGAGACTTATGGCATTAATAAATAAATAAATAACTCAAAACTACCTAACAGGGCATTTCTTATCCCTGTTTTTATGGTAATCTCCAGAGATGGGTGAGGTGGCAGAAGAGACTAAATTACATAAATTTCTTTAATCCAGAGGTAGGCAACCTATGGCATGCGTGCCGAAGGCAGCACGCGAGCTGACTGTCAGTGGCACTCACGCTGCCCGGGTCCTGGCCACCGGTCGGGGGGTGAGGGGGGTCTGCATTTTAATTTAATTTTAAATGAACCTTCTTAAACATTTTAAAAAAACCTTATTTACTTTACATACAACAATAGTTTAGTAATATGTTATAGACTTATAGAAAGAGACCTTCTAAAAATGTTAAAATGTATTACTGGCACGCAAAAGCTTAAATCAGGGTGAATAAATTAAGACTCGGCACACCACTTCTGAAACTTTGCCGACCCCTGCTTTAATCTGTAAGGGAGAAATTTCCTAACTTTTTTAAATAAAATGTTCATATCTGCCTGTTAAACTGATCCTACTTAGACAATTTCCCCTCCTTCCCCCTCCCCTGGAACAAGCAGTATTGTGGGTTGAAACCAGCATCTCTGAGAAGTTTATTCACAGATTTCATGATAGAGAATGGATATAAATTGAAGTTGACAACTGGTGGAGCTGTTATTGATGTAAGGGATGGCTGTGATACAGTGTGGCATATCAAGTTCTAACAAAACTATCAGAAATGGTCCCTTGATACAGTCCAAACTGTTAGATTGCTGGTTACTAACTTTACAGCTGTTAGACTTTGCAGCATGTTCAGAAAGTTATATTTTCTCCTTGGCACTTGGGGAGGTGGTTATTGAGGGCAGATGTAAATGCAAACTTGCACTGAAATAATAAAGGGGCGAATTAAAACTGGTTAGTCTTTTCAGTGCAATTCTGTGTTAAACACTCTTACTTCAGAACAAAAGTAGCTAAGGCCAATAACAAACTGAGTAACTAAAACACATTAGTTGCTTCTGTTTCAAAATAAGAATGTCCACACACAGTTAAAAAGGTTGTAATTTATACTTGTTTCAGTGCAAATCTTTATGATGAAAAGCCCTGAAATGCCTGCTGTGAAGGGGGGAGGGGTTAGTTTTGTTTTGCTGGCGTTTAAGAGCTAATTCAACAGTCCGCTGTGTGATAGTCAAACAAAATGACTGTGGGATTTTAACTCATGTGAAGATGCTCAGAACTTGGGATGGAGCCTTATACAATGTTTTAAATCTAAAATGTACTTCAGAATGAACCATTAACTAGATATATAAATTTAAGATGATGTTAAACACCATTCTTAAGTGATATCCTGGTTACACAGAAACAAGTCAGACCGTGTATATGACGTGTTATCTCTCTTTTTCCCATAACACTCTGGAACTCCTGACACTTTGAGCTTGTCTCTAAGTGGTGACCTCTGGATTCTAACAATTTCTTATGGAGATGCAGGGTAATCTCAGCCTGACAAAATGTCAGCAGTTACTTTCACTTTCACAGTATTTGACAATTTGACCTTCAGGTTAAGGGATCTCCTCTGTCAGGAGCTCTGTTCAAAGTATATTGGTTTTATTTTGTCCAGAGTTCTCATATTTGATTAACTTTTAGAAAAGGCCAGCAAGAAGTGGGAACATGAAACGACCTAATCTTCTAGGCTTGCATATAACTGTTAGGGTGATGATGATGATGCTCTACAGACTACTGCTGTTGCAATCTACTACAGAATATTGCGCCTTTCGAGCCAGTTGGCCCACAGCAATGTTTTGGGAAATATGAGTGAATGTGAGAGTGCAAATAATTGCACAGTGTTAGATCCACCTAAGTAGTGTGACTTGCTTTTACTTTCCAGAGCTGACCCATCTCAAAACCATTATGTATTGGTAGTACTATTAATGTGCTGGCAACTTTCACCAACCATTCCAACTTAACCAGGATGCTTCTGAACATATAGAACGCCCCTTTAAATCTTGGTGGTGGGACTTCAGAATCACCGTATGTGGGCTTGAACTTGCTTTTTAGCAATTTTAATCAAGGTAGAATGGCACCTTGGAAAGGAAAGAGGCTATGGGTAGCAATAACATCACTGGCCAAATATCATATGTGTTCTAGCACTTGTTCCTTATTGGTCTGGTCTCTACTGAGCCATTTCCACTCCAGCCATGCACTCATTCCTGCTTATATTAGTGATCAGCTGGTACGAGAACGAATGCTGAGACTGTGTGTCTGAATAGGCAGTCTGAGTATGGTAGAGAATTGCCTGATTACGAAGTTCAGCGGTCCCTTGGCCCCCTTACCTGAGGAAGGCTGAGAGGCTGCTTTGTGGCTGCAAAATTTAGTGCTCTGATAACTTTTATATTACAGATAGTCAACTAAATATCTACCTAATACCAAAATGTAACCACAGAAAACCTGGAAATGAGTACAGTCCTGTTCTTTATAAACAAACCAACCAACCAAAACCTCAACAAAGGGAGGAGACAGTCTTTCACTTTATTAAAAAAATA
Organism: Malaclemys terrapin pileata; assembly: GCF_027887155.1. NCBI lineage: Eukaryota > Metazoa > Chordata > Testudines > Emydidae > Malaclemys > Malaclemys terrapin. The sequence goes on along the minus strand of NC_071506.1, from coordinate 205,823,949 downwards.
AAAGACTGGAGCATTAGCAAAATGGGAACTACCTTGGATAGGGAAACATATTTACAGTAAGCAATTTGGGACTCTCAGTGATAGGCTGGAGAGTGTATGCACGTTTGAGGTGAGCTGGACATTAGGTAAGAATGAGAAAACAATTCCCAGCAAAGGAACCATGAGAGGAAACCGTGACATTAGGAAAGGACATGGAAGACTGAGGATACCATGGAAAGACTTTTTCAAGAGATGTTTGAAGAGAAAATGACTGGAACCCCAGGACCTCTGAACCTGGACCATGGACTGGCAGGAGTGACAAAGAACTGTTGGCACTTCTGACCCGAAGACCTGACGGGAAGAGGAGTTGAGAAGAGGAATGATTCAACTTGTACACACATGACTTTTCTGTGCAATTTTACAATATTAGCATTGTATCATTCTGTACATCCATAATGTTATGATGCCTAATTTATTTTCCTCATGATCTACTCCTGGGACAATTATGTGCCAAAAAATTAAAAATTCTGTTCACAGTATTTTAAAATTCTGCATATTTTATTTGTCAAAATAACACACTATAATCACTGCAGTTTCAATTATTTGGTAATTTATTTCAAAATACCTGTCAGCAACTATGTCTGTAACAATACAGGCAACAAAAAAGATTCAGGAAATGTTTTTTGACAAATAGATTCCTTACTAGGCATATTCATACAGAACTGTGAGTAAGGATTCATTTAAATTACAATACAGAAATGTATTTACTGCACCCTTCAGAAGCAGTGGAAAGGCTAGGGGGCAGTCAGGGGTAATGGAGGAGCTGAGGGAGAGGGAAGTCATTGCTGGGAAGGAGCCTGGGTGTGAACTTGGAGGGTTGTTGGGTATGGGTGGGAGAAGTATGGAACATGTTTTTGGGGGGCCTGGGAGGGATTGTTAGGGAGCCGCAACCATGCAGACCTTGGCTGGTCCCTAGCTTCTCTCATCAGTCAGGCACATCTGCCCCGTCCCCATGTGTCCTTGCACCACCACTCAGCTACCCCTCCTTCCCCCATCCCCAGGTTTCCCTGAATCCCCCTCTCCCTGTCCCCATGTGGGCCTGCACCCCCACTCCCATTCAGCTCACTCCCTAATCTGTCCCCTCACTAGCCCTTCTGACCCTCAGTCTGTGACTCCCCAGCAGCCCCATATGACCTATGCTGTCCATCCTCCCATATCCCATGCCTCCTGACCCAGACCTGGCGCTATGAGTAAGGCAGCCTCTTTCTCTTCCCTATCCGCAGCTGGGGCTAGCGGCTGCTGTGTTCTGGCGCCACAGTGGCTTCTGGTGGGCAAAAGGCATAACTGCAGCACCTTTCCGGCAGAATGTATTTTTGGGGGGGAATTCTGCATGGCACATGAATTCTGCACATGCCCAGTGATGCAGAATTCACTCAGGAGTAATGCTCCAGTCTTTTCTTTTCTTTTTTAATTTTCCTGTGCCTCAAGGAACAAGAGTTTTGATAGGCTGTCCTCTTGATATTAGGACATATATTCACCATTATATCCTCTCAAGGTCTGAAAATGTGCCTTTCAGAATAAAAATGGGGAGAAAGTTTGTAAAAGTCCATCAGTAAAATTTCTTGTTTGTTGTTACCAAAGGTGTATTGAACTTTTGGATGCTAGAAACAATATAGGACTCCGTCCACCAAATGAATAAGATTTCCCTAATAAGAAAACACTTGTCACTAAGTGGCCCAAAGATCAGAGACTTCATAGCTGATTATATTCTTATTCTCTAGGAATCTAACATCCTGAGAAATAATACAGAATTGCTTGTGCATTAGTAAAAATAATTGGATTTTTAAAAGCATGTGTGAAAGCACCCAATTGAATTATAAAATAAATTGCTGCATCCAGTTAGAATACTTTTTATTTTTAGGTATCGTTAACTTATTTTTAATGGCACTTTTACACACTTGATGTCAGTCCAAAGATTACAGTTTTGACTATTCTGCACTGAAGTAGAAAATGAAGGGCATGTACATAGCTTAATATCCCAATTATGGGAACCAAATGAGGAGAGGATGCTGCCTAGCACGTACTTACTATAATCTTGTGTTAATGAGAGCAGAAAAGTTAATATTTAACTACTTTTGTGCTATCCATCTAACGCACATGCAACTAATGCATCATTACACAATATATTTATGTCCTGGCCATAATGATTATTGTAGCTGAGGAAATCTTGTGGCATTACTTTAGTCAGAGTAGCATATTTATGGCATAACTAGGAAGTGGTTTAATGTGCCCATATGGAGTGTGTGTGTTTGAGCACCAAAGGTGTACTTGGTATGGTCAAAAAAAGAGGAAGACGAAGGTCCTGCCCCAGAGAGCTTATATCCTAAAATAGACAAATATTGTTACATATTACTGGGTTTTTATATGATACCATCTCTCTCCCTTCATAATTCTTCACCCATCCCTGAGTGGGTGTTTTTATTTTTTTCCCTTGTGGAAAATAAGATCAAGGCATTGCCCCTAATTAGAAGGTTAGTGTCACATATTGGTGCTTTATAAAGATTGATGGATTGGCTATACTGGAATCTATAGTCCTCTACTCCTTCCTAAATTACTGTGGAAACAGTCGTGTTGCCAACATAAGTTTACCCTTCATGCTCCCCCAATAACTGAAAACTTGATCAGGAGGTGCTATCTTCTCCTTTCCTGATAGGAATTTGGTTTGGTGTAATGCTTCCTCCCATACATATATAGTAAAATTTGAACTAATGCCAATCAGGTCCTTAAAACTATCAAACTTTGTTTAAATATGACAAGCGTGGAAGGAGAGAATGAAATCCAAGTGTAATGTAAATCTAACCAGCCCCATCCCCCGCCAGACATTACTTTGTTCCCACTTTCAGTAAGTCTGTAATTCTGTTTCCCATAGCAACACCCAATGGTAGTGGGAAAGCTAGAATGTCTCTTTGAAGCTTCTCTACAGCAAAGATCTATTAATCCCTGATGTTGATTCAATACTGGGTGCTATAAAATAATACTGATCCCCTTACTGGGTCCCCTAGTCTCTCGCCCTCCAATAAAGAAACATCTATTTAAATGCTAGCTACCATAGCACATTTTAGAGCTGAATGTTTCTTGCTAAAGGCTTTGGCTTTGGTTCAAGGTAACTAACTGGGCAAGAATGGAAGTCAGACTATAAATTAAAAAAGTCACAGTTCAAATGTGGTTAGGAGTGTAAAATATCTACCTCTCAGATTATTAAACTGCCAGGTCTGCCTAGTTATGGAATATGGGATGACTGTTTGTTTTAATAGTTTTTGTTAAATGAAGATGAGGACTCCTATGTAAAACTGCCACTGTTGAACTGCTTTTTTGTGGAAGTTAAGTTCACTTCTGCACTGATTCATTCAGTTTCATTTGCATTTTATAAGAGAATGAATGAATGTGCCCAACTACTGAATGTTTCCTAGCTCCTCCTCCTCCTTGTTGGGGTGAGAATCAGGACTGGTCACATGATTCTGTGGTGAGATCATTAGACAGGGGACACCAGCTGCTCTATTATTAGGGGTTTTAAAGTCTGCAACAGATGTTCTTAGGCTCTCTTCCAGTCTATTTTACATCCCACATATGGTGTAATAGAGAACATGGAAAAAGAGAGACATCTGACAAATTGTTGTTCTATGCAATAAACAGACGTTTTTCCCATGCAATTAAAAAATGTTCCTTAGATGTTAACTTGTGTATCCAATATAAATTGAAATATTCAAAGTAATAGTGTATAAGGGAGAAAGTGATATGAAAATAAATGAACATTTATGGGCAAAGAAAAAAGTAAATAGCAATATGATCTCAGGACAGAGTCTGTACTTACATAATTCTGAAAATATGTATACTTTTCCATTCATTCAGTTTTGTTTTAGCATTTAAAAAAAATTAATTACGATTAATTGTGAGATTAAAAAAATTAATCATGATTAATCTCAGATTCAATCACACGTTAAACAATAATAGAATACTAATTTAAATGTATTATAAATATTTTTGGATGTTTTTCTACATTTTCAAATATATTGATTTCAATTACAATGCAGAATACAAAGTGTAGAATACTCACTTTATTTTTTTATTACAAATATTTGCACTGTAAAAAAGATAAAAGATAATGCAATCTACAAGTCGAAGCATGAATGGGCATACAAATGTTTAGCATATCTGGCACATAAATACCTTGTAACAACGGCTACAACTATGCCATGCGAATGCCTGTTCTCACTTTCAAGTGTCATTGCAAATAAGTAGCGGGCAGCATTATCTCCCATAAATGAAAACAAACTTGTTAGTCTGAGCGATTGGCTGAACAAGAAGTAGGACTGAGTGGACATGTAAGCTCTACAGTTTTACATTGTTTTGTTTTTTGAGTGCAGTTATGTAAAAAAAAATTATTTGTAAGTTGCACTTTCATGATAAAGAGATTGCACTATAGTACTTGTATGAGGTGAATTGAAAAATACAATTTCTTTTGTTTATCTTTTAAAACTGCAAATATTTGTAATAAAAATAATATAAAGAGAGCACTGTGCACTTTGTATTCTGTGATGTAGTTGAAATCAATACATTTGAAAATGCAGAAAAACATCCCAAAATATTGATGATAAATTTAAATTGGTATTCTATTATTGTTTAACAGTGCAATTAAAACTGCGATTAGTCGTGATTAATTTTTTTTAATCGAGTTAATTTGTTTTAAGTTAATCGCTTGAGTTAACTGTGATTAATTGACAGCCCTGCTTTATAGTTGAATTGTGGTAGTGCAAGTAGGGCTCCAATCAGGGTACCTGTTGTGCTGGTCAATACTATTCTGGTGCAATGTGTAGAGCAACATTATATGTAAAGTTATGAATATAATCTGAAGTGATGACTGAAATGTGTTTACCAGACATGTCTGGGGAGGGGGTGAGCTAGTTTCTCAAACTGATGCCTCTAGCCAGGTGTCATCAAAGTTGATTGGCAATTGGTCAAGTGGCCATTCTTTGGCAGTGAAGGGGGTAGGAACAAATCGATTTGCATTTTAGCAAACAACAACAACATGGAATTTTTTTTACCAGGAGATCCCCGTCTCCATCCTGACAGCTGGAGGGAACTTTATCTAGGAATAATGCTCAGAAAAACTCATTTCAAAGGGTGACTGGACTATAAAAGGGAGGAGCAAAAACTCCCAGATATATTCTCAAGTTTCTCTTTCTCTTTTTCACTCTTTCACTCTCACTCTCACTTGAGAAGACAAAGGGACTAACCTTTGGACTCTGGGATGGGTTCTTTCCTGAAAATTTGCTCAGTCCTGTTGTTGAGAACATTTTACCTTGAGCCAAGTCTAGTTTAAGTTTAGTTAGTAGAAAGCGTTTTATGTTTATTTCTCTTGTAACCATTTCTGACGTGAATACCTTGTACTTTTACTCACTTAAACTTTATCTCTTTGTAGTTAAACTTGCGTTATTCTTTAATCAAAACTAACCCAGTGTTGTGGTTAAACTGAATTGTTTGGTAACTCAAATTAAAGTAGCAAATTGTTGTACATTGACCCCTTACAGGGGCAACAGACCTCCAATATCTGGACCGTCTAGGAGAGGGCTGGATTTGTAAAGCACATGTTTTGGGGGGAAATCTGGAGCTGGAAGTGTATTGGAATCACTCTGCAAGTGATAACCACGGCTGGTGGAAGCCGAAGTGTGACGGGAGTCTGCTAGCAGGCTGCAGCTATGCACAGACATTCAGGATGTGACCTGCATGCTCTTTGTGAGGGACCTAAGTTGGGAGTTAGAGCAGCAAAGCATTGTGAGGAACCCAAAGTTCCAGGGTAGCATTGTGAGGCACCCAAAGTTCCCGCCCTCAATGGTCTGTATTGCACCCCAGAATGTGATACTAATTACATGACAAGAGAAAAGAGGTGGATACAACAAATGTATGATGAGCAGCGCAAGGTAGAAACATGATGATTAAGGTTAGTATAACAAGCAGCAGTTCTGTTTACAAAGATAATACTGTGGGGTTTTCTGTTGTACTGTGGTTTCTTATGTTTTATAGGAGTAAGAAAAGGGCATGCTTGTCAAATTGCTTTTTAATTTGAGTTCATGTCACAGATATTGGAGTCAATCAACCTATTCAAATATTTCAGGAAGGTACAGAACATAACTACTCACTGCACTTTGTTTAAGCTCTGATAATGTGCACTGTGCTGTATAAGACACAAAGGAAGGCACGTTCCCTGTCCCAGAAAGCTCAAAATCGGAATAGACAGAAAAAGAAACACACACTCACTGGGGAGTCCCAGAGGATGTTGCTAATTGTATATGCCGGTAGTTAACTATCTGAGTAACATGCACTTGCATTTCCTGTGTTTTGAAGTTAGTAGTCTTATGAGCATATCGTTACTAAGCATGACTCAGGTGGTTTTAACATTTTCATAGAGTTCAATCTTTCTTTCTTGCTCATAAAATAGTGTGCATTATTTGAGTTAAAATAGTTTATATATTTAACATACAAGCTGCTGATGCCTTATACCAAGCGGTAAAACATGAGGAATAGTAAGTGACCTTTTCCTTTTATATATGATAACTTCAATCTCAAAGTTAGGAAGCAGAGGGCTGGATATGTTAGACCAGGCAACTATCCTAAATAGTGTTTTTAATATGGTTAATCTCATGATGAGAGCATACCACTACTAGGAGAGGAATGGTCTAGAACTGAATACTAATCAGATTTTCTGTGCATAGTTTGCATAGGAAATTATTGTACAATTTGCTGTGTATGCCTTTTTCTGGATGTAAGGATTAATCATTTGAGATTTCAGTAACATCTCCATAGTATGCCTTTGCTACAACCATATGGCACCTAAGAGGAAATTCAGTGTTGCCCCAAGGGTATGTTTTCGCTGCAGAATTAACTTGGGCTCTTGCTTGGGTGTTGTCCCTAACCTAGCTCCCGTCCCAACACACAAACTGCTGACCTGAGTTTTTGTTGCTTTAACCCCTGGCCTACCTGGCTCATCTGGGGTTATAGGCTAAAGCTGCTTTTACTCAGGCTGGTAATCTGGCCACTTCGCAGTGAGGATGCAGGCAAAACCACTTAACTGTTGATAGTCCTCTGGTGCCGCCACAATTCCCCATGTCTCCAGAAGGACAAGTTCTCCCACAGTTCACTGGGAAAGAATCATAGCGTGGCTCAGCTTAGTGCAATGCTAAGAACCATGAGATATGATCCCAGAAGTCCTAGTGCCGCTCATGGGTGAGTGCAATGCCAGTGTAGACCCTGTAACTTGAATGTGGCTTTGGGGTGTGGCCACTCCCACCTGAACTAGGCTAAATTGTATGCTCATACCTGGCAGCTGATCACCTGGGTTAACTCAGCAATTAATTTAGGGTACGTCTTCATTGCAGTCTAAATACAAGTGAGAGAATGCATGCCAGTCATATTCCACAGTCCCCAAGAAATGAACAATGCCTCTTTCCTAACTCAGATTAGAATGCAGGGGGCCAGGGATATTTGAAGAGGTTTAGTCATTGAGCACTGGGTTAAGCTTGTCTACTTCACCAGAAGGACTCTTTCTGAAGATTAATCAGTTGGGAAAACTGAGAAAATCATGGTTTTGGGTGAGGTTTAGAGACTTTATCCTGGACTTTGAGGGTTTTGAGCAAGTGCAGTGATTAATTAGCATTTTGTATTACCAATTAGGAGATTCCTACCCAAGTGAGAGATGAGCAAACCATGCCAGCAACACTCGCTTTCTCCTACGGGTGGGAGAAGACTGGGGTTAAGGTGCTTGCAACATCACACACAAAGCATCTTCTGGATGAATGGCAATCATTGTTTGAATAAAATCCAACATTATATCCGCTTAAAAGCTAAAATACTTTCTGACTGAAAAATAATTACTAGATTAAAATGATTCGTTCTTGTACAAAGCAGTATTGTGAGTCTTGCACTTAAAAATAGTTAACTTTTCTTGAGTCCTGAAATTTTACTGAACCACCCATTTGTTGTAGCTGAAGGTGGTGGGTGGGAGGGAGGGAAAATTGTCTTGTGATTCTAAATGTGCTTTAAAAAAAATACTTCATTTTGTAGTGAGATGCAATAATGTGGTAGTCTCCTACTATTAAGCAGGAGTTTAAGTTTAACTTCTAGAACTCTGCGTGTTCCTGGTGATATCAGTGATGCTGGTTCATAGACAAGTAAGCTTACCAAACACAGCCATTTAAGAGAGTTTTTCCCAACAAATCATTCTAGCCATGAGTTTGTCCTGCTTCGCATTTGTGAATGTGTAAGTGCATTAGAAACAACAAAAGTGTGTGTGCGCACATGCATGTGAAGGGATGGTTGGATTGACATTTTACAGCTGGAAAAGGACATTTTGATACAGAAACACTTTCTACATTATACATTCAGTAAATAAAGGACTGAGGTCTTCTACTTTTTGCTGTGGTGAGACTCTAACAGGAACTCAACAGTCCAATCAACCTCTTCCATGCATGCTTTACAACAAATAGTAATTTTTTTAGGAAAAGGGGTCACATAGTAAAGTAGAGGAACAAAATAAGAGATTAAAAATACTTTTTTCCTCTGGAATTTGCTTGTTTTAAAAAAATTCAGTAAACAAATCAGTGCATGCTGCTGTTATAAATGAAATTATTCTTAAGTTGGTCAGGTTTGGGTTTTTAGCTTGACAGTATTCCTTGATCTGGACAGCATTGAGCATGCTTGCACACCAAACTATTAAATTTAAAAATTACTCTTCTCCCCTCCCCCCCCTTATCTTTCCTGGTTCCTAGCATTGTTCCTAGCATTGTAATGTTTGGGGGGTTTCCCTTTGATAACATAGCCAATATATCCAGTTTATTATTAAATACTGCACCTTGCTGTCATAATATGTTTCACTTGTTACTCAGTCCCTGAGCAGAACAGATAATCAAGCTACATGAAGCAGCAGCATTTCTGGCTCTCTTTAATGGTACATTCATAATTGTTGCTTCTTGATTTAATAAGTACAGTAACTGCATTCACAGCTAACAAGATGCTGCTTGTTACACAGCAGTAGGCTCTAAACTGTCCTATTCTTTTCTAATTATGATCTGATTCATAATTATAATGCTTCCATGTATGAGTACAACATTGTGGTATCATTGGAGAGATAAGTTGTTCTGTTGGTATGCATGTGTAGATATAATTGCCAGAGTATAAATAACGCATTTTAACTTGTCTCATTGATTATAGGGCTAGTTTCTTTGGGTGCTAGCAAGTTATGCTGTTACAAATTCAGGGCAAGCAAAAGGTTTAGATTTGTAATTTATAAAAATGTGTGTGTACCTACATGATACATGGTTAAATGTTCTACTGGTCTTTATCTATAGAAAATTTAATATGTATTTGGCACCAAATTCTACTTCATTACTCTTGTGTAAATCTGGAGTAACTCCACTAATTTAAGTGGAGTTACTCCAGATTTGCAGTGGTGTAATTGAGAACAGAATCTGGCCCCTCAGTCAACTTGCTAAACTGTTTGATAAACTCAGTGTTATGACTTGTGAATGAAAAATGAAGCAATCAATGTAATGGGCCAGGTTGGTAGAGATGGGCTGAACTAAGTGGCATACACCCAAAATGAATATAGAAGCATGTTGAAACTGCATCTTCAATTATGCTAAAAACATTTCAGCATGTTAAAATCAATGTGTCTGTCCAGTTAAGTGTTCACTTAAGTACCGTACCCAAAAGCTTATGTACCTCAACATTGATATGATCTTTTATGGGAACTTCTTACCAGTGCTAAATATCTATTTTTGCTTTTAATCTTGACTCCATTACTGAAGGTTTTTCAATATATATTCACTGTCCAAAAGCACTATCTATGTGAACCAATTTTTAAAAAAATAAATAGTGTGCGTGCGTGCGTGCACGTACTCTGGGTAGGTCTGCAAAGCAGCATTCTGACACTGTTCTTGGGGCTCTAAGTGCATCAGTGATAACACTGTCTTTAATGTTGGTTCCATTAGCAGCCTGGTTTCAATCTGACTCCAGAAAAGCTTTTCAGATACTTCCCAGTACCTGGTTGCCATATAGAGCAGCAGGGCTGTATGTGGATGTAGACTGGTGCACTGAATGCCTTATGTTACCTTCTGCAGCTGCTGCTACTACAGGCTGTCTCTGCCTGAATCTGTCATTAATTCCCCAGCTCAGTTGTCTCTGTAGGCCTCTAGCTGTGGAGCATATTAGGTATCACACAAAGCCTCTGTTTTGTAACAAATACTTCTTTAAATCCCTCTCCCTAGGAACAATTTCCACTCAAGGATATTGTGTAGGAATTATTGACGAGTCTTCCAAACCGTTTCCTATTATTGTTGAAATGTAAGTTGTTACCATAAAATTATCTTCTGTAAATTTAAGATGCCTGCTTCATGCATACTAATAGTGGGTGTGATAGTGTGCATGATTGTTGGTCTAAGAGTGTTAACATCTCAGGTAGCTAGAGAGTTTGGGATGTTCTTCAGGGCTTTGGAGAAGGGAAGGACACCCTACTTCCCTCCTCAAAATGTAGAGAAGTAGCAGACTTATTCAAAGGCAACTATTGAAGACTTAGCTAGGCCTTATGTGTTCCCATGGCCTATGTAAGTTCTCTCCATGAACGGCTAGTGGATACATGTCAGTATGGATTCACCTGGCTTGTTCCATCCTTCATGTTGCTAACCCACCCCCTCCCTGTGCTGTGGCATAGGGAGCCCCCACAGGCCATGCTGGCTGGCATGCAGGTGGCATGACTTGATTTTTTCCTTTTGATGCCATGGACTCCTTCCCTAAATTATGCAGATGGGGAAGTGCTTTTTCTTTTCTGGCTGGAACCATATGTGACCGTATAAGAGGGAGCAAGATGTTCCTGATCTGACTGTGGAAAATATATATTTTTTAACAGTTTAACTGTTAAAAAAGGTTGTTGGAAAATGTTTCAATAACATTTTTATTTTATAGGGCATTACCCTGTTTTTCAAACATCTGATCCTGATATGTTTGTTTTTGAAGTTCTCAGAAGATTGTTTTTATATGTAGAAATATATATATAGTAATAGCCACAGAATGTATTTACTCTCTGAGCAAATTAACAGTGTATTTTAACATTATAAATACAGACTATCTGTTGTATATTTGACTGTGTGTGGGTATATATTCTTACTTTGTGTGCACTTTATTTTTCAGGTCTCTCAAATTATAGTTTGTCTTGCCTACATAATGTGTTTTCAGAGAAAGTGGGAAGGATATGTAGAGCACATTTGTGTGGGTGTGAAAAAGCTGTGTAGGGGATGCTCTTTATTAGAAGAGAATTCTTGCAGTTTTCTTTGTAAAACTTCTGGACACATCACTAAATACATTTTTCCGGCGTGGAGCCTTAAAAACTATCCAACTTAATGACAGTTGCTATAAAGGGCAAGCTTTTGTTACCCTGCATTAGAGCCACAATATCAGGCATTAAGCAGTGACATTCTGATTCCTCTTCCCCCAGGTTCCCCTTTGGATTATTAATGAAGACTATGATTTATCTTAACCTTCACTATTGCCTAGAGTTATCTTTAGACATTTGAATGAAGGTGAAAATGTAGTTTAAAAGGGCTGGGTAAATGCAGCTAAAAGGAAATTGAGAAGCCCCATGTGGTGTATGTTTGTTTTATTAAAAATGTTGCTAATAGCCTCACTTGTTATGAAGTAAAATATCTGATCCTGAAACCAGTATTTCTTTTATTTAAGTGCTTCGGGTGTTCTTGCCATCTTACAAAACCGAGAAAGACATGATCCCTGCTTTGAGCATATAGTCTAAATAGATGGATGATACAAATTAAGATTCTGTTTAAAGCATTTGTTTAATATTAAAATTAACAGCAATTTCATTGACGTCAGTGTTTATGGACATGCTGAGGAAGTAGTAAGCAACCAAAGCCCATAAGGGTTGAATTAGTGGTCTAAGTATTAGGTTTGGAATATCCAGACTCCCTAAAACGGTAAGGCTAAATACCAGGGTTGAATCCTCCTTGCAAAGTGTATAAATTGATTTCCATGCAGTTGCATGTGTGGCTCTCTGAGATCAGTCCTGTTTGCTCTGTGTGTATTGTAAAGATCCAGTGGCATGTTTTGCAAAACGTGGGCATACCCTAGATATTCTTGTCTATAATTTCCCATTCTCCTCTTCATCTAGTTATCACTTGACTGTCATCCATGACTGGAGCTGCTTGCATTTCGGTGAGGAAGTAATCCCTGCATGTACTGCACGTAGGTTGTGTGAAATGCATTTTGGGATTTATAAGGATGAAAGGCACTCTGTGAATGTAAAATATACCACTGTTAGCATATTTCCCAATGGCAGGATATTAATCAAATAATTTTATTAAGAACTGCTGTGGTATCTGAGTGCCTTTACTAAACTAATTTTATTTTTTCTCAGAACATGAGGGAAATAGCTGATAACACATTTCTGGAACTTCTTTAAATAACTGCAACTTTATTTAGCTAGGAAGAGAATAAAATGGCAATGGAAAAAGCTGTGAGGATCAGAAGTGGGCTGTTCTAATGATATTGCCTCATTACTGCGTAGAACACTTGTGCGTGTGTGTGTGTGTGTGTGTGAGAGAGAGAGCACGCGAGTCACTGCAAATTAACTATAAGCCGCTGCTTACAGTATATGGTAAATTTATCAAATAGTGTGTGCACTTTAGTGACTAATCACTTGGAGTACCAAATCCTTATGCATCATGCAGTGTCATGTAGAGCAGTCCTGACTGTAATTAGCAAGATTTTTTTGTGGAGACTGACTTGTTTAGTGCGCCTGATGAAGACAGGCAGTTTTTCCTTGCACATGCTGATTTAAAAATTAAAAATATCCACACCAGTTTAAAGTGCCTCAACTATCAGGAAAATTGACTTAAGTAACTCTACAGTGGAGTGATGAAAAGCACAATTCCCAGAATATGCAAGATCCTGCAGAGAATTTAGGCATATAGCCGTTATAAGAACTCACAAACAAAGGGATATTCAGGTATTCTTTGTGCTGTTCAGTTCTGCACAGAAACATTTGTTTTCCTCTTTGAAACTTCACCCTTTAAAAGGAAAATTTTGTTTCACACCCTGATTGTGTATAGTGCTATTTTGCATATTGCTGTAAACGCAAGTTCTGCTTCATTACTAATTGCTACATGCTGTATTCTGGAAGGTTTGTCTGTGTTTTCTTTTTAAGCTACCTATGCAAGTAAGTTCACATTTTTATATGCATTTACCAGTAATAATAATATCCCATTGAGTAAGAAAAAAATCCGTCTATACTACTTACTCAAATTCCACAGTTATCAGGGTGTATGGTTCCTTCAGACTGAGTTTTCACTTGAAATAAAAAACAAAACAACCCCTTCTCCCACCTTCTGCAAGTATTAGGGTCTATGAAGTAATCTGTTACCTCCTTGGAATACTTGTGTAATCATTGCTTTCTCTTTCTTTTGTTATTAGATATGGGATAGTTAGCAAAGCAAAGCAAAGCACTTTTATTCTGTTGCAAATACTTATTTTAAAACATACGTATAAAATTAAATGCACAAAACCCACATGAAGGTAGCATTAAATTTGCAAACTTAAATGAGTATCAGACAACGAAAGTCACAGCAGTTTTTGCAGTGTTAACTTATATACTTAGCATAATTATATGAGACTAAAATTCACCTTTGTGATACTGACAGCAGAGTTCTTCACACTATAATATAATAAAAAATTGTGTGGATCAGGGTTCTCATCAAGCCACAAACGGTGGCTGGGAATGTCTGTTGGGACTATCTGCAGTCCTGTTAGTAATATAACCCCTATTTACTTGTCTCCAAGGCTGGCCAGTGACACAGAAAGCTACAGGGCCATTGATCTGAGGTGGTAGTACTCAGTCTAGCATTGAGGAATAATGGGTTGGTTGAACATGGGTCAATCTGGAGTCATGTATGAGTACCAGACAGTTTATAGGCCCCTCGGAACTTTCCCAAGGAGCAGATATTTTTGGAGAGATTTTTTTGTGAGGGAGTTACATTCCTTATCTACTAGGGTTCCATAAACCCAGACAAACAGGGCCCATGGTAGAAGGAATAGGCATCTTCCATGGTGACTGATAAGAGCTGGCCCTTCTAGAGCTTAGACCAGAATTTTCAAGGAGACTCAATGATGGCAGACGGAAAGAAGATTCCCCCAAATATTAGCTCACATTTGGTGTGGAAAAGGAGACGGCTGGACAACAGCAGTTGTGGTCCAACCTGTAAGGGGAGTCAAAGCAAAACAGCCTCTCACCCCCAGTAGTTCAGTAGCTCAGAGGAGAAATCCATTGTTCAGGATGTCAAAAACACTTTTTGTTGGGCAGTGTAAAGCATGCTGGTTTTGATCCAGGGTGGTGGACCTACAGCTCTTTCCCTCCAAGGACCAAAACAGCATCCCAGAACTTACAGTGGTGTAGATGCATTTGGTGTTTTGAGAGAGCTGTTCTAGAGTCTTGAAGTGTTGATGTAAGGGCCAAGAGGTTTAGTCTTTGATCTAGTATTTATAGCTTTAAAATATTGTTTTATTTCATTCTGTACATAAATCTTTTGATTTAAATAAGTCAGTAGTCCTGTCGTGGTTCTACCTTCTTGAATTCTTGATTTGGAAAGGCTCACACCTAACTTTAATGGGCACTGGATTCAACCGGTAGGTGTTTAAAAAAAAAAAAACCACACACACACACACCTCTTTCAGCATATTCTACAATTGCTGTTTTACAACCTGTCGTCTTGCTTTATAACTGCCAACTTCTTTGTTTTCTTTGTCATTCAGAGGCTAACTGTGCAGGAAGACTTTAAATCGTGATGTCTCTGCTGCCAGGTGACCAAGCTAAAGATTTGTATATGTCAATCAAAAGTTACTTGAGAATTTGGATCTTGTTTTTTCCATCATGAAACAGAAAAGGGAGCAAAGGGTGTAATGCTTCAGAGTACTAATAATGTAAAAGAAAAAGCTCTTTGACAAAGTTTAGTGGCCTGTATATAAATACTCTGCCAGAAGATAAACATTGAGGGATAGGGTTAGGAGACTTGCACCTGAGCCAAAGTTACAAATACAGTCAAGTGACCTTACAGCAAGAAAAACTGTTCATGTGAGGAAGAAAGGGTGGGAGGAAGCACAAATAGAAGCAGCATTTACTAAAAAGAGGCTGTGAGCTAAATGAGCTTTCAGTGAAGTGCTGGCTGAGGACAGAAGATTCAAGAACAGCCCACAAATGAAATATTTTGCTGTTGATCAACAACAAAGGGATTGGAAACAAGGCCCAAAAAGGGTTGATACAGACTATAATGTTGTGACGCTATTTACTGTCTTGGTAGGGTTTTGTTGGAATGTAATAAGTGTGTTATGTTTATACAGTGGCATTGCCATCCACATTTTAAGTTGAATAAAACAAGGAGTGGAATATGACATGTATCACTTTGTTATTATTCAGCATCCCTTACTCTGCAAACTAGTTGAACATTGTTTTCCAACCGTTGCATTGAATAATAAGCTTCCTGGCCTTTTCCTCAAACAAAGCTGCTCTGAACTGCTGTTGTTGTCTATAATATTCTTCTTGTTTTGTTATGGGTTGGTTTGTTTGTTTGTTTGTTTTTAGAAAAAGTTAAGAGCACTGGCAGATAAATAAGATACTGGTAATATACAGTGCTTGAACAGTTCAAGAATTAGATGGTCTGATTATGTGAAATCAGTGTTTGCAATGCCCATTGTTTTTGACCTAGATATTAGCTTAGAGTTATAGATCAGTGCCTTTTGACTGTTTTTAGTAAACTGTAGTATTAATAAAATTAACTAGTTATAACTAAACAATAACTATAGGGATCTGGCTTGTATCTACAGCAGTCAGGATCTTAAGTTTCAATGAAACTCCATTGTGCGTCAAGTGTCTCAAATCATTACATGTTATTAATCAGGTACGGCGATATTATGGCACAAACGAATTGAGGAGAAAGCAAAATGCCAGTTGTATTGCCTCTTGAAGTTAGATTCACACCCTCATCACTAATAAATACATTGATATCTGTATCCAATATGGATATCAAATATGTGTAAGATATAGTCTGTATGCAGTGATTTCTTATGTTTTGAAAGGTTATATTTTGAGAGTTTTCCATTAGAGAACTACCAATAGAACATGTAATTCTGATCTCTCTTTTGATCACTCATATAAAATATTTTATATGTATATAATTTTGATATATTCTAATTTGCTAGTTTACTTATTAAACTTGGTTTGGGTTAAGAAATTGCTTAGCAGGTTAACATTGGTGTGAAGGGCCTCATGTTTCCAGGGGGGAATGCAAATTACATATATAATTTGATTTCTAACTAAGTGTAACATAATTTAAAAATGGGAATATTATCTGCCCTCCTAAGGTTTCAGTTTGCAAAGATGTTACATTTTAAAGAAAATACCTTTTTGAAACCCATAAGCCTGTTAGTTAACTACCAACCCTCTTTCCCCAACACAGTGTCCGTGTGTGACATTATGGACATATCATAAAAACATGAAGTTTGTGAACATACAGATAAAGATGAATAACTATTTAGTAATTTAATTTTTTTACTTAGCAGAATCAGTGATGCCTTATCTAATCAGCCGCCTAATTTCTTGTTGACAGAGAAGTTATTTTAGCTTTTTATGCTCAACTGAAACGAGACCAGTTCCATTTTAAAACATGACTTGCACTGAGGGTTTCATCATTCTATTGCACTTGTGTTGTGGACTTGATATGTGTTTTGATTTTTTTTTTACATAGCGATTTAAGTCTGAAAGTCACTAATTCAGTTTTATAAGTAATAATGGTATAGTGTTTTTATATTGTAGTTATTTTCAAAATAACATTCAGAATACAGCAGTCATTTTTCTGAAAGCTATTTTACGGGGTTTATAAAACTATAAAGACTGAATGTTGGAGGATTTGTAGTATGCTGTGTTGTAGCCAGGTCAGTACTAAGATATGAGAGAGACAAGGTGGGTGAGGTAAATAGAAAATATTCAACTGCAGGTTCTTGCAGCTAGTGAACTCAAATGGGCTCTTCCTTTTCATCTACCAAGAAAATACTATGTTAGCATGCATTTATTTTTTATTTACAACACCAACATATGAAAGTAAGGACCAACCCATGCAATTTGCTAATGCTGCCCTCAGTGCCACAAAGTTTTGCCACTTCTGAATTACTATGTGAATGTTTGAATTTGGTATGATCTTAAAAATTGTCGAACAGTTGTAATCTGTTAAAGTTTTGGGTGCTTTTAAAATTTACTATAGTCCTCCTTTTTGCTGTGAGCTGAAATTATTTGAAACCAAGGCTTAGATGTTTTCCAAAGTTGTGAACTGCACGTACAGTGTTTAACTATTATTCCTTGCTGTGACACAGGCTCCCTGTGTGATTTAGAGCTAGCTGAAATAAATGTCTCAAATTTTGAGTTTTTGATTACACTTTTAATCAAGTGTGATTTTTTTTTTTTAAGAGACTAAAACCTGCTTTACAGTTTTCAAGACCTATTCAATAGAAATTTTGGGGGGTTGTTAAGCTACTGTAGAGCAGGTCAACATTTTTCAACAGTTGAAAAAAATTGGCACTGACATTTGAAAAAAACTGTTAATTTAAAATAACAAAACGTTTTTACTTCACTGGCTGTAGTGTGACTTTGCAAATCATAACAGCCAACATCCTGTGCCTGCTGCCCACCACTGTAACCCACTTCACTGTTTGAGGAGTTAGTCATTTTCCATTCCTCCCCCTGCTGTCAGAGCAGAGACACTTTTCATCTCGCTATGTTGCCAACCCAAGAGCTGGAGATGCTCTAGTGCCCACTCTCTTCCATAGAGGGTGGATTCGAACATCTGAAAAATCCTATGGATTTTCTGGCTTATCTGCCTTTCCACCCACAAATTCCTGAATTGTACAGAGAAACTGTGCTATGCAGTATGTACACCCCCTGCTGACATCCTGAGCTTCCCTGCCAGTTCACCTCAACAATTCTACCCTCAAGTCAGGCCCTCAACACCCATGATGAAGGATTCAAGATTTGCCTCTTAATTTATGTTTCCTTGTTTATAAAATATAGATGATACTTGCCTAACTCTCAAGGGTATTGAAGCTAAATTAATTAATTACTAGTAAAATGCTATGAGACTCTCTGATGGAAGTCACTAAAAATCAGATATATTTAAAGCTAAATGGTTTAGACTTTCCTCCATGAAAACTGACTGTAGCAAATAGACCCTGGTACAGTAGTAGTATACACTGCAATACAGCTTTTTATTTTGTGTCATTCCAAGAAATGATATCCCAGAACAATTGAGAGAGTTAAGTGTTAACACAAATAAAGTATAAGGAGAAGGAATGGGGAGAGGTTGTCCTAATTAAGAACTTCAGGGAGACTTCAGTACCGATAGTTTTGAGATTATGTTAAGGGACAGAGGAGGCTTGTGCTAGACAAGTGAAGGGGAGCAGGAATGAAGGTAGAGATGGGCTGATATAGATGCAAGCAAATCCATAAAAGGTGCTATTGTAAATACTTGGTTTCCAGTGTATTGGGGGCAGGGGGAAGAAGAATAACTTTGTTTTCCTGCAGTTTTTACACTGACTTATAGATGGGTTATAAGGCTGATAGAAACATTTAGTTGTAGCCTTTTTTAGTTAGATCTCTCTAGTTTTGCAATTTGTATATTTAGAATAATCCCACCTAAAACCAAATGCTTAAACAGATATATTTAAGTTAGTAATGATATTGTTTAGGATACAGCTCTAGGCATTGTTAGATCTCATTATAGTTACCTGGGGAAGCTTTAAAATAAGTCTAAGGCTAGGTCTACACTACCCGCCTGAATCGGCGGGTAGAAATAGACCTCTCGGGGATCGATTTATCGCGTCCCGTTGGGACGCGACAATCGATCCCCGAATCGACGCTCTTACTCCACCAGCGGAGGTGGGAGTAAGCGCCGTCAACAGAAAGCCGCAGAAGTCGATTTTGCCACTGTCCTCACAGCGGGGTAAGTCGGCTGCGATACGTCGAATTCAGCTACGCTATTCACGTAGCTGAATTTGCCTATCTTAAATCGACTCCCCCCTGTAGTGTAGATGTACCCTAAGAGTAAGAAATGCTTATGAAGGTATTGTTTTGTTTGGCAGTGTTAAAATTGGCATCTTAATAAGTGGAAAATTGCCCCATCATGCACCTTGCCCTTTCAGTCTCTCATTCTGATCTCCTTTCACAATGGTATTTCCTATTCTAATAAGGCTACCATTGGATTATGGTCTCTGATGTAATTGCCTTCACACATGCATTTCATCAGGAGAGGAAAAGGAACTGTACGTGGCAGAACAAAACAGTTGAAAAATGAAGCTGACAAGGAAATGTCCGATACAGAAGATACAGCAAGAACCAAATCAGCTGCCTAGTGAGGCCCTAAAAATCATGTGAGCCATAAGCCACTCAAGTGCTTAATTTAGTGGAAGGCTGGCCTGAGAGGCTTAATATAGACAGCCTAGATATCATGTGGAAAACCCAATTTAGACATGTATTAATACAGGAGACTTCAGGTTTATATTTATTTCTGCCTATTCCAAGCCAGATTTTTTTAGTTTTTTTTTTTTCTTCTTTAGAAATGCAGTCAATCCATTAATCTGAATGCACACCTAATCCTAATTTTAACATATAAGATGAGAATAGCAAGACCACTGGTCTGTCACAGCACCCATCAGACAAGACTTTTGACAATCATATGAGCTTGATTGTATTCAAGTTTACAATTGACTTTCTGTGGAGTCTCTCCAGATTCACAGCAGGAAGAAGATAGCTTTGGTCTGCAATATTCTAACTGGGTACTGTGGTTCTAGGAGTTCTGTGGAGGTGACCTGTTCAAGGGTTATTTGTGTCACTGAGTAGCAGCTCCTTATGGGGAAGTGGTGTTGATGGGCTCCTAAGTGGACTCCATCCATTTTTCATAGGTACAAGGAGAATTGTCAAGTGGGACTTTGAGAGACAGAGAGAGAGAAAAATATATTCTTGAGACTATATGGACCTTTGGAGGTGGTGAGATGTGGCATATTAGACAATTTAAAAAATTGATTCTTAACTTAATGGAGGCCCTTTTTTGCTGTGGGGGAAGGTCTACTAATACCTCAAATTGTTCAAACTGGGCATCCTAATTTTATATATATTACACACACCTTTTTACTATTTGTGCTGTCTGTTTACTCTTTGCATTTCTCAGCTGTTGTAAAATACCTATAAACTAAAGTGGAATTGAGTAGTTCGTTACTGTTTATTTTCCCTTTCTGATTGTCATGTATTACCACACTGTTTGGGTTGCAAACACTGCAAAGGAAATATTTTGGCCTGATTCTTCTCCCATTTGACTCTAGTAGTTTTGCTGAGAGCAGGATTCCTGCTTCCTTCTCTCCCTCTGCCAAAAAAAAAAAAAAAAAAAAAAGCAACAAAATAACAAGAAACCCCCACCATCAAACCAAATCTGCAGACAGATACTGTCATGGAGTGTCCGTTCAAGGAGATCGAAACGATCAATACACCAATTTACTTGTATGATTTTTTTTCCGTGCTTTAAACTGAAATTCTAAATATGTATGAGCAACATGGTAATTGTTACCTTGGATCAAGAAACATTCCTGTAACTTTGTTTCTGGAATGATCATTAACATAATGTCAGTAGAAAGTTCAACATGCATCCAATGTGAATCGCCCTCTAATGAAAGTGTCATGGGAAAAACAAGGGGGGGGGGAGAGTATTCCTATTATTCAGGGCAGCTATGGAAAGTTCTATTTCACTAAATTATAGGGCATATTAAAATTGTGTTTAATTGTTCTGGTTTTCTAGAAGTAATAAACATGCTTTAGTGTTATCTCAGTTTATATATCTGTTTATATTTACATTGTCATTTATGCCCTGAATATGTTTGTTTCAAAAGTAAATGTCCCAGGTTTAGAGGTAGTCGGATGGTCTGGATTTCAGTGGCAAGAGAAGTAACTATATAATACATTAAGGGCTACTTTTATGGCATTTAAAACATGTAAAACTCTGCAGTTCCAAGCATGCTGTAATCACTATTCACTTCAGAACCTTAAAATTCCATGGCCATGAAATCACTGGAAGCTGAGGAAACCCACTTTAACTCTTTCAGTGTACATGGATGTATAGTTTCCAATACCAATAGGAAGAACTCACAGTGTGTAATACAGTATTTTACATATTACCACAGATTACTTTTTACTTCTTACTAAAGAAGTAAAATATCCCGCCAACTACACAAAATAAAAGTACATTTTAAAACAAGGAGGACTTCTTTTCTCCAGTGAGGTTAAATTTTATTTAGTAAGAGCTTCAGCAGTGATGTCCAGTGTTAACTGATCGTTCATTACCAGACATTATGCAATTAGTGTAGCAACAGAAACAGTTCTGACACACCATTACTGATGGTTAAAGGTAAAATTTTATCATGATTATTTGTAGTAAAAGTCACGAACATGTCACAGGCAATAAACAAAAAGTCACAGAAACCATGATCTGTCCGTTACTTTACTAAAAATAACCGGCAGGCAGGGCTAGGTAGGGCAGAGGAAAGGAGTCCCATGGGTTCGGGGGGATTGACAGACTGAACCCCCCGCCATGGCGGGGGGAACGTGGCCCCAGCTGCAGCCCCCAGTGAAAGGCATGGGGTTGGGCCACATGGGCCCTGGCTGCAGCCCCTTCCAACCCCAGGATGCTGCGGGTGTGTTTGCCCCAGCCCCTGCCAAGCCTGGGACACCGCAGGACTAGGGCACACACACAGCCCTGGCTGCAGCCCCTGGCAGAAGCTGTGGGGCTGGGGCCTCAGGGTCCTGGTTCCAGCCAACCCCGGTTGCAGGGCAGGGGCACGCTGTCCCGCTTTCTCCTCCTGCAGCCCTAGAAGTCACAGGATCTGTGACTTCCAGGACTACATTGTAGCCTTACTGATGATGAGTGAAAAATACAGTGATAAGGGAGGGAACTATTTATGACTTTTATAGGAGAATTATTCTCTAAGTTTTTTCAAATGATGTGAAATAAAACAGCAAAAAAGTTATGGGGTGGTGGGGGGAAATGGTTCTTTCATGGCTCCCTTTGCTTTGTTGTGGTGTTTGTTTTGTTTTGTATCACCAGCCTAATGGTGACCTGGCAATGTTTGGTCAGTATTTGTTGAGTCAGAGATTACATATCACACATCTAAATGTTTCCCAGAAGGAAAAAGTTGCATTTCAGGTTCTCTCTTCTCCCTCCCCTCTTGGGGGCGGAGAGGCACTGGGAAAAGGAACACACGTGGAGGAAGATTAGGAGGTTTGGGTTTTGTACTAATAAAACTCTTTCAGTACATGTAGTCACAGAACCTGGATCAGATGGTTGGTTGGAGCAGAGGACAGAGTAAGGAGTTCTGGGATCTATTCCTGACTCTACCACAGACTTCCTGGGTAATTTTGGGCAAAGCACAGATGGAGAAATGGAGGCTGAAAATACTTAACCTTCGTAAAGCATTTCAAGATTCTTGGACGAATACTATAGGAGTACAAGATAATGGTGGTGGTTGCTTGTATTACAGTAGTACCTAGAAGTACATCTGGGATTGGAGCCCCTTTATGCTAGTCGTGTACAAACACATAATGAGAAATGGTCCCTATCCTTGGAGAACTTACAGTTCTCCATACATCTGAAGAAGTGGGTCACAGCCCACGAAAGCCTATGCTCTTATAAATTTGCCTTTAAGGTACCAAAAGACTCTTCATTGTTTTTGCTGAAACAGACTAACATGGGGGGAAGGGATAGTTCAGTGGTTTGAGCATTGGCCTGCTGAACCCAGGGTTGTGAGTTTAATCCTTGAGGGGAGCCATTTAGGGATCTGGGGCCATTTAGGGATCTGTCTGAGGATTGGTCCTGCTCTGAGCAGGGGGTTGGACTAGATGACCTCCTGACATAGAATATCAGGGTTGGAAGGGATGATTCTACCCCTCTGAAACTCATCAGTATAAGTAGACTAATTAGATAAAGTATGGAAGGGAAAATGGGCATAGGCAGATGACGTGACCTTTGTCACTGGGTAAGTTGGTGGTAGTGCTGGGAGTAGAACCCAAATCTTCTCTGTCCCATCCAGTGGTTTATCTACTAGGCCACACTGCCTCACATTCTGTTATATTTAAAATAGCATAGTATTTTAGCAAAAATAGGTAATGCTACTAACAATATCATGGTTTCAACTAAAACCTCACTTCTGTGTTAACAACGTAGTGTTGCTTTTGTCCTGCAATCTCATTTCTCTAAACTTTAGAGAACTTTAAAGTCTAAAGGAAAAAATTGTGAAGACTTGAGTATTGGGAATAAAAAAATGAAATGCTCCTTCCATTCTTCCTTTACAGAGCACTACTATAGAAGCCTTTGCATTTTGTTTTAATAACATTGTAGTAATTGAGGCTATAATGATTCCCCAATTTAGAATCTGTACCCAAATCTACGCAGATTGCAAATACTTGCATAGGACAACAGAATCAAGCCAGAAAACTGAAAATATAAATATACTCTTGTTTTTTTTGGCTCCCTTTTCATTGAGAAGTTCTCAGATTTTTCCTTCTGTTTTATTCAAAGGTTCTTGTTCAGAAGGCAGGCATTTCCTGCAATAATTTACCTGGAATTTAGCAGACTGTTTAGAGGGACACTGGGTAAAATTTTCAAAAGCACCTAGATACAAGAGTCTAAGCTATGTAGGTGCTTTTAAAATTTTTTACTCCGTGTCAACTTAAAAGTCACACTTTTATCTCAATATTTATTACTTCTTAGTACTACAAGTAACACCTAAGATTACTGTAATTGCAAGATTTGGGAAAGTTATTTTATCTATTTTTTAAAATTTATTTACTTTGTGCATTTGACAGAATTTATTTAGAGTCATGGACTTACAGACTTTAAGGCCAAAAGGCACCATCATGATCATCTAGTCTGAGCTCCTACACATTGCGGGCCACAAACCTTGCCCACCCATTTCCCTGACTCTTCATAGTGTGTTCCCCTGTTTTTTGTGTGCAAGTCTTCTGTGCTGCAACAAGGGGGAGAGAAACATATTTTTTTTAAAACATGAGTATAAAACCACAACAATTAAGAGGAGAGGTAGGTATAGTACCTGAAACTGATTTTGACTTCAGTTTTTAAATTGACTAGCCTTTAAATGGATGGCATGCTTTTCATATATGTAGCGTTATACTGTCTTTATAAATCAAGCTAATTTCAACCTCAACTAGTAATCTTCACAAACTTTACATAAAAGGGTTAAGACTGAAAACTGTGTTGAGGGCTTTTATGTAATGTTTCAGGGTCCCCTCCCCCCCATTGCTTCAAGAACCTGTATTCTAAATGCCTGTCATGAAAGTACTGTACCAGTCATTGTATAGCCTCTCATTTAGAGAAACTGGTGGGAATTTTATAAGCAGTCTCTACATAGGCAGGGTCAATCTAGGTTTCAAGTTTCAATGTCTCATTGATTAAAATTTTCCTGTGTATTCCTGAGGGGCACCATTTTCCTTCTTAGATGAATACTCTAGGACACAGATGTTCTGGGCCACAGTTTTCTATTTCCAAATGATCTTGAGAATGGTGCTCAGCCATTCAAGGATTTTACCATGAAATTTACAGTTCAGATCCTTCCTGCCCAAGTGTGCACACTCTGTCTTCTCCAGGATACTTAATTTGTGGTAAATGCATAGGGATCTGCCTTTACCAGTTATCATAGCATTTTAACTTTGTTGTTGAAAAATTTTAAAACCCTCATAGATTTGCTTTGAGCTGATCATTTCTTGCCATTAGCAAGATGGTTATTGTTCCAGATCTTTAAAGAACATCTTATGTTGCCTAACGTCATCCCTCCTAGCCCCTACTGGGCTATTTTGTTATCGTCTCTCAAAATGCAAAGCAAACATAGTTCTTGGGCTAATGTTAAAAACTAATCAATTAAATTCTTTGTTGAACTTTATATGTGTCAGAGTACTGAAAAATATGTCCCATAATGTTGCTAGTCTGATTCCCCATTTTGTTTTTAATGTGGTGTTTGTTTTCTGTGATGCCATTAAAGCTGAAAGGTACTGTTTCCAAGTTGAAATTGTTATTTATTAATAGTACTAGTATTTATTACTGTGCTTATTGCATGAATAATAAAACCCTTCTGGAAGGGAAAACAAGAGTTTTACTGAATTACAGATTAAAATATAGTGTGCATTATTGTTTCAGAAAATATGATATTCTGTTCATATAACCAAAAGATATAAGTGCAGCTTCTAATACCCTTACTCAAGTGTTGTGTCATCAGCTGGCACTGTTAGGCTGTCACCAAGTTTGCAGAACTGTTTTCTGCTGATTGTGTAAATGTCTTGTTGTCAAGAGCTATTTTTATCATCTGGACTCTGCTTAGTCTCTCAGTCCTTAAGGGACAAAGCCCTGGCAGGGCGCTGTAGGCAAGCACTGAAGATGGTTCCGAATGAAACAAAGGAAATAGGGATCATTTGGAATTGCAAAGATATGTTAAAAGTGTGATGTAACTTGAATACAACTTTCTCATGTTGCCAGTCTGGAGAAAAGTGGTGTTGGACTGAGAAAGTAGATTTCTGTTTATGGTAGGGAATCAATAGAACTAGAGATGAAAGCCTGATTTGGGAACATTTGTGCTTTCAATGTGTGACTATTTTAAAATTGTTTGAACACAGACCTTTAAATGGCAATGGTTTTAAAATCTGTCTCTTACTTGGTATAAGGACTCTGCTTTTTACTGCAATTTAATGGAGATGCTAGGACCTGAGAGAGGCTAAATGGAGTGAGAGTTGCATCAATAATGTATGTGTGCTGCATCTGCTCATTATGTGACAGACTATCTTGACTCCAGTGTATGTTGTTGGTCATTTTGCACAGAAACTGTCTCCACAGTAACTAAAAAGTATGAGATACAACATAAGCCACAATATGGCTAAAAATGCCTGGGTTCACTGAACTCTGAATTTAATTAATCGTCCTGGATCTGAGACACAGGCAACCAATAATCTATATAAAATATTGAGCATTAAACTTGCTCTACTCTCTGGATTCCAAATTTCTCTCTCTTTAAAAAACAAAAACAAAAAAACTAGTCACCACTATTGGTGATGAATTAAAATCACACCAGTGAGACTGTTCAAAATAGATGGTGTGCATTTTTTCTCTGTGAGCTCTCCCTACTGCGTCTTAGCAGCTTTTATGACAGTTTGTCGTCATATTAATGAGAAACACCAGTGGTAGAATATTCATGAAATACGCTCCCATTTCACACATACAAATTGGAAAACTGAGTTACTGTAATCTTCAGCTGTATGCATAAATTGCATGTGCAGAATTTGAAATGAATTTGCGGCTATTTGAAAATTCTGGCTTTAGATGATATTCATGGGAACTTTGCAATGGAACAGCAAAATTGCAGAGTGGTGCACCTTTCACTACCATCCCGATATAGGAAAGCAAGCCAAAATCCTTCATTTGTGCCACTTCAGTATTTGAAATAAAATCCAGTGAAATCAAACTTTTGCCAGAAGAAATGCTAAAGTAGCAGTTGAAAAATCCCCCTTTTCCTTCTCCTTCATGTCAACTTTTGTACCTTCTATCATGCTGCTGTGCATACCAGGAGTAATTTCTGGGTCCTTATCTGATAAACACTAGTCAGAAAATTCCTCCTTTCTTTTCACGTTAAGTACCCATCAGACTCTCCCTATCCTGAACTGTCTCCAGGCATGTTTTCTCAGTTGGACTTTGAAATTGGATTTGTGAGGGCTGACCCTTGTGCCCCAGGTGGAGTCTCTGAGTTCAGTGGGACTGCAGATATCTGTCTGTGTGGATTAGATTATGGAGGCCTTGGCTTGTCAACTGTGAAGGGCAGGGAATATGTGTATTTATTTATTGGGACTAAATTTGTGCTTTTAAAAAAAATCACAAAAATATTGTAACAAGAAAATAGATGTATAAATATTCCAGAGAATTTAAATCTTTTTAAAAAGATTCTTCTTCTTCTTCTTTCACGTGGCAAGAGAGGTGATTAACAACATTCAAATGACCTCGTCCAGATTAGTGATCCAGTGAATAGCTTTGGAAGTTGCTTTCTGTACATCACTTACAAATGATCATAGCAATGTGGTCCACAGTTGGCAACTAGTATCCCCAGTCATATTCTGTGTTGTCAACTTCCAGGGGTATAGTGAACATATGATGGCAATTCAATTCCCTCTTTATGTTCTATAGAGCTCCCTGTAAATTTACCTTCTTTTCCCCATTCAAGTCAAAAGATCACAGCTTCTGTTTGAATATGCAAGAGAATGTGTAAATCCAAACAGGAAAAAGGAAACAAAAGAAGCACACCATTACATTTACAAATATTAACTGATTTCAGTCTTGATGCTTCAGAATGATTTTGATGAATAAAATAATTAGTTTGAATAATTTTGAAGCTAAATTTAAAAATGGATGAGTGGACATTACTTGGCTAGTTATACAATGTGTCCTTGAGGTACTTAATCACTTGCCTAGCTGTAAACATGTAAGTAGTCCCACTAAATCCTTAGTTAGGCACAATTTGCTTTTATATTCATAGATATCACATTCATAGCCCTTTGTAGCCTGTCTGAGGAATGGGAATGTTAATGGTTAAAATATATTGAGACACTGAGGTCACATGTCAAGTCTAAGTCCTCATTTCACCTCTAGGGAAAACTGCCAATTGAATATGCACTACATATGGTATTCGATTCCTAACTGTCTAAGAAGAGTTCATCATGGCTGATTATTCAAATGTATGTTAATTATTCTAACACCTGTCAGAGATGGTCTAGAGATAATACTTAGTTCTGCCTTGAGTGCAGAGGACTGGACTAGAAGACCTCTCAAGGTCCCTTCCAGTCCTACCCTTCTATGATTCTATGTATGTAATATTTACGCTGTATTATAAAATCGCTAAGAACAGAGCAGAAGCAGGTTAATGAAAGCTAGTGAAATAATTGTAGTAGTACATGACTGCAATAAAAAAGATAGTAGAAACTTATTTAAAAAAAGAGCTTTGATAAGAAAAAGAAACATGCAAATCTCTGGCTCTATACCTGGAAATCTCCCATTGTGACCAAGTGCAGTGCCAACAAGCCCCATGCAGACTCCAGACAATCAAAAGAAAATATGCGTCTCCTTTCTGTGGTATACATATGTTTATTCCAAAATACTTCTGCTTGGGTTGCATGTAGAGCAGTGTTTCTTAATTCTTAGCAGCGAGGCATCTTTACATAGAAGCCTGTGAAAGGTGGAAAGTTGTTAAATGACTGTTTGTTTTTTGTGCGTTCATCATAAACTGAAAAAGTGTGAGGCATAGAGAAGGACTGAAATCTTTATACATTATATTTTAATTAGGCACTTTTTAGAAGGAGAACTTGTTCTAAATTGTTTTCACACTTTTAATAACTGGTACAGTACAATTAACTTCTGTTTTTTGCTGCAGTCTCTGGTTATGTTTTCACTGTGGAGTTATCCTGGGCTATCTTAGTTCAGGTGAAGCATCCTCACTCCAGAGCCCTTATCCATGTTTAATATAGCTTCATCCACGCAGGTGCTGTACTAACCTTTGTGAGGCTATAGGACTTCTGGGGGGAGGGATAGCTCAGTGGTTTGAGTATTGGCCTGCTAAACCCAGGGTTGTGAGTTCAATCCTTGAGGGGGCCACTTAGGGATCTGGGGCAAAATCAGTACTTGGTCCTGCTAGTGAAGGCAGTAGGCCGGACTCAATGACCTTTCAAGGTCCCTTCCAGTTCTAGGAGATAGGATATCTCCATATATTATTATTATTTATTTATTTATTTGTACTGCACTATGCTGAGCCACTGTATGGAATCTTTCACAGTGTATTGTGGGAGAACTTGTCTGTCCATTCTGCTCTTAGCCTGCAAACTCATTACCGTAAACCACTTCCAACCAGTGGCAATGTATGGATGCAGCTCAAGACAATGACATGTTCCTACTGTTGGCATTAATACAACTCTTATAAGAGCTAGGTGGTGGTATTTTGGCAACAGGTGGCAGATGCAGGGAATTTCAGCAGTGCTTGTCTCCCTGAGAAGGCAGTAGCATGCAGGCATGGAGCAATGTGAACAGTTGATGTGGGTTTGGAATAGCTGTGGAATCCCCCAATGCTGACTGGCAGTTCTGGAGTGGGACCACAAGCACAGAGTAGTAGGACTACATAGTCGTGCAGACCCGGGATGACCAGAAGTTCCACATGCAGAAGGCTACCTTCCTGGAACTGTGTGAGGAGCTCACCTCGGCTCTTCAGTCTCCGGTCATAGACATGAGAGAGTACCAGCCCATAAGCAGGTTATTGTTGCCATTTGGAAACTGGCTGCCCCAGACTACTACAGATCAGTGGCTAATCAGTTTGGTGTTCTCCATTACCATATCACAAATAGTTGACTTGTGGTTTATGAGCGGTTATTGTGTGTTTTACTGCTGGGTGGTGAACTCTGCTAATGTCCCTAAAATTGTGATCTGGCCATTGATAGCATATATGTGCCCACTGTCTATCCCTCATTCCCCTCATGTACACATGAAAATGTGCACTGGAAAGGATACTATTTCCTCATGCAGGCCTTGGTAAGCCATAGAGGCGTTCCGTGAACCCTGACATGGGAGGCAGTTGCCAGGTGAATGATGCCAGAGTATCCCAGAGATCCAGTGTTTTTTCCAAATTGAGCGATCTTATTCTTGGACCTTATTCTTGCCTAGTAATATTGATCTCACTGGGTGATTGTGCCCACTGTTGTTTGGGGAGAGCCAGCCTATCTTCTTCTGCCCCAGCTTATGAAGCCCTACTCTGATCTCAGAGCACCTGGCAGAAGATGGTTTAATTCTACACTGAGCAGTTACAGGAAGGTGGTGAGATGTTCATCTGGCTGACCGAAGGCAAGATGGTGCTGCCTACAAACCCTTTTGGATGCCATTGTGCAAATACTGTTCATGTTATTGGGGCCTGCTATGCACTGTGCAAACTGTGTAAGGAGAAGAGAGGAAGTGTATTTGCCATAGTGTGTCCATGAAAGTGCTGGATTATAAACCCAGTACAGACAGCTAGAAAATGCACCTGTGATAACAGAAGCTGGGTCCAAGAGAGTGAGGGAAGTAAAAGAGGGGGACTTGTGATAATGTGGAATAACGTCACTGTAGTAATGTATAATGTGAGCCTGTCATTAGCACCACCTCAATTTACCTCTGAGATCATCCATTTAATCAATTTTATGTATTGTTAAACTGAGTCTTTATTAAAATCTTGTTTCAAACTTCCCATGGCTCTTTTCTTCCTAAGTATGCTCACACTGTGGAATTGAACAGCAGCAATGATGTTTTTTAAAAATGGAAATATTTTTAAGATTATATGGCCCAGCAATCACAAACTAAAGACAGTGCAAGCAAGAAATTGCAAAGCAAATGCAAGATGCAAAAAAAAAAAAAAAACAACCCCTCCCTCCCCCCCCAAAAAAAAACTAAAACCCAAAAGTGCAAGGTCCCATGTAATAGAATTGCACATAGTGCATCTGTTCTTCTTCCCCCATATGGATGCCGTGGAGTTGAGTGCAGCAAGTAGATCTGTCCATGTGCACTTCCATTCATGGACTGCACAGACTCATTCTTAATTCTTAGCAGCTAGGCATCTTTCTGTAGAGTTGGCTGCATAATGTGGTATCATGGAAGGGAGGCCATTGGACCAGGCCAGGGATTGTAGTTTGCTGCCTGCTGGTAATCATGCCACGCAGCCACTCAAACAGTTCCCTTTGCTGCTGGCGGTCCTGATACTTCATTGCCCAGTCATGCTTGATATAGTCTATCATCTTCTTTTCCATCTCCATTGTGGCCTGTGTTGCAACCTGGTTATGCCTGTCCTGCATCAGCTTCACCCTTTGCAGTCCCAAGTGATGATTGGACCTGCTGACAACGTCGTCCTGCAAAATCTCTGGCCCTCTTTCTTTCCCCTGGAAATTGAGAATCTCATTCGCTGAGTGTCAGTGCCCTGGGAGGGTGTCTTGACTCAAGACACCCTCCCAGAGCACTGACATGGGGGTAGAAGTCCATGCAGAGCAATGACAGAGCACATTGTTTCTGACCGGAGGGGAATTTTCTCTTTAACTTTCTGTATCACAAGGGGAAAGTTGCAACATTTATCTAGTTGGTATGCAGTCTCCTCCATTTTCCTGCATTTCTGTGCTCAGGCATTATTTCAGGCAGTGCTGCTACTGGAAGATATTAACTTGCTGGAAATTTTGAGTTGGAAAAGGAAACAGCTGTTCCAGGACTCTTTCATGGATATTGTTCATCGCCTGGTGACTGATGTGGAGATTAATGCCTGGAGAGGTCTGTTGAGCTACAAAGGAGGGTGGGAGAAGTTTGTTGTGCCTAGCAACCCAGCAGGCTGTTTGGAGTTCCTTCTGTATGAGAAGTTTGCCTGCATCATTACCCCTAGAGAGGACAAAATTTCAGGCAAATTTAACTAGGATGTAGCATTGTAAATGTGCCGTTGCAATTGTCCCCTTTCCGCCCAAGCCAGCCAGGCCTATGCTATCAAGAGACTTTGCAAATGCTCAAGACTTAGTTCTGCCACAGGTCATGCAATGGACTTAATATCTAGGCTGTCTCCAAAAACACTTTAATGGTAGTGTCAGTGTGGGGAAAAAGCACACTGCAAGATGTGTGATATCTATATCAAATCTTGCCTCTTGCTGATCTTGTGCCAGAGGTTCACCAGAAGCTTGGTGTCAGTATCTGGTTAGCTGGCAGCACATTGTGCAAGCTCACTTTTCAGATGGCATCTCTGTTCACATGCTATAGAAGTGAAGTAGAAATGTAGCAGGTCATGTGCAAAAGAAGAGAGAAGGTAGAGTGGAAGAAAATACAGCCCAGGGAGAATTGTGGGGAGGCGTTAGAGGACTATCAGTAACTATGTTGATTTATCCTGTGTCCTCACTGCAGAACGATGGGTGCCCGGTGGGTTCTCAACCCCTCACCCTGCTCCCATTTGACCTCCTTCCCCAAAGTCCCCGCCCCTGTTCCATCCCCTTCCTCCCAAGTCCCTGCCCTGCCTCTTCTCCGCCTCCTCCCCTGAATGCCCCCCATCCCCTCGTTCCTCCCCCCCCCCCCCGGAAAGTCCTAAGCGCTGACAAATAGCAGGGGGGAGGGGGAGCACTGGGAGGGGGAGGAGTGTGGAAGCGGCGCGCTGGGGTGGGGAGGAGGTAAGGGGAGGGGAGCTTTGCTGAAGGTGGGTGCAGAGCACCCGCTAATTTTTCACCGTGGGTGCTCCAGGGCTGGAGCACCCATGGAATTGGCGCCTACCAGCCTGGGTTAAAGCGGAACCTGGGCTGAAGCCTATATCTGTGATGTCAGCTAGCCTGAGTTTAAAGCACCATCAAAACCAGATCAGGTTTTTTGTGAGGGTATGCCAGGCTGGTTTAGTGCAATACATGAGCTAACTCTGCAGGGAAGACATACCCTATGTTACAATAGATTGCAGTAGCATATTTGAAAGTGCTTATTCTCCTCTGAAGTGATACAACATGCAAGGGCAGCATTAGTAGCCCCTAGTGTTTGATATATTTAGCCCCTGGTGTTTGATGTATTAAGCAGCACTGAAATGATTAAAAAGTTTTCTTGGCTCGTACATGCTTTTACTTTTTAATAGCCATGAAGAGATTATTGTCTATATATCTGTCATCAGCAAGTTGAAGTTTTAATGTTTGATGCTTGCAGTGTCCATGGAACATAATGGAAAGAGAACCTGATATTAATGCTCTTTTGTAAAGGTCAAGTGATCAAATTTCAAGTGATCAAATTTAGAGATGGTGCCTTGAGACTGAGCTTTTCTTTTAATGTTATGGACTCCAGTTGTCAGATCTTGGCTTTCCTTTACCTCTTTGGTTTCAGCCTAATGTATATGCCAAATGGAGTCTCTGTGCTGGGGTATGTACAGTAAATAAGAGGTCAATTCCATACAGGAAGTCCAGTGTTTTATACCCCCTCTTGTGTCCATAGCCCTCACTTGCCCTTTTGTTCTTTGCTCTCTAAAACTGTTATAAACACCCGTGTAGGATGTTTACTGTACAACAGAAGTAGGAAATGTGAAAAGTGAACACTCATCTGGGATTCACAAGCAATCACTTAATGTTTCTAAAATTTAGCTTCCATGATTTTTCCATATGGTGGAAATGCATATTAGCCTACTTACATGTGACTGGGCTTCTTAAATCCATGTTCAGATTTCACTTATGGCAAATATAATTACCCCCACTTTATAAATGAAGAAACTGAGGCACAGAAAGGTTGAATCCTTGTATCAGGGCCATTGTGTCAAGTGGAATGTGCATAGGCCTGAAAGCCAAGAAAATGGCATCTAACGTTTGTCCTTACACTGACATGCCTTTTGATTTTCCTCTGACTCCTTCCCTACAAAGACTCCAGATAGATTTGCACAAAAAATATTTTTGCCTATGTTGAAAAATGTCATAAAATTGCTCCAGTTTTTCTACAGTTTCACTTACTGGAAAAACAGAATTCATTTAAAAACCAAGCACAGTCATGATTAATATTTATTCCATTTGTTACATGGCGGGGTGTGGGGGGGAGGGGGTTTAAAAAAAACCACTTCAACTGCTGTAAGTCTTTGGCACTAGCTTGATCGCATACCTACATGTGACTATGAAGGTTTATATAAATTACAATCACTGTGCTTCCTAATGTATATAACAGTATGATATCCCTATCACTGATAATGTAATGAATAATTCTAATCCTTCCGCATCCACTCAAGGTTACTATTGATATTGCAGTGAGTGAAGAAGGTGGGAGTTATCAATGAAATGCAGAACTCTGTCAATTACATAGTCTTCTCATGCATTCTATAAAACATATCAGTAAGCTTTCCCTAAGCATGATTGCTCCTGGCCCAAAACTATTTTGGCTGCTTTGTTTCAGACTGTATATAAGCACCAAAATAGGAATGGATGCTCTATGATCTGTATTGGCTGGGTAATAGGAATAAATCATAGGTGTAATACTTGCAAGAGAAGACCTGATTTGACTGATCTGTAAACAGGTCAGCTTGCCCATTCTAAAAACTTGCCCATTCTAAAAATAGCTTGCCCTATAATGATAGACTCAAAGAGCTCAATCTATTTTGCTTAACAAAGAGAAGGTTAAGGGGTGACTTGATTACAGTCTATAGCAGTAGTTCTCAGCCTTTTCAGATTACTGTATCCCTTTCAGGAGTCTGAGGCCTGAACCCTCAGACCTAAAGCATGTAACTTAGCTTTGTAGAGCTCCCTGTGGCATGGGGCCCCAAGCACTTGCCCTAATTGCCACCCCTAATGCTGGCCCTGCACTCTCCCCCCAACTCCCGGGTCCTGTCCTGCAAACCCCTGGGTCTCTCAACCCCCAGGTTCAGAAACACTGATCTAAATGAGTTGACATACTGCCTGGAAAATCTTTATGTACCTCTGGTTGAGAACCACTGGCCCATAAGAACGTACATGGGGAACAAATACTTAATATTGGGCTCTTCATTGTGGCAGAGAGAGGTATAACATGACCCAATGGCTGACTAATTCAGACTGGAAATAAGGTGTAAATTTTTAACAGTGAGGATAGTTAAAGATTGGAACAATTTACCGACTATCATGATTGATTCTCCGTCACTGATGATTTTTAAATAACGATTGGATGTTTTTCTAAACTGCCTGCTTTAGGAATTATTTTGGGGAAATTCTATGGCACGTGTTATATAGACGCTCAGGCTAGATGATCTCAATGGGCCTTTCTAGCCTTCGAATTTATGTATCTATGAAATGCTTGTTTCATATCCAGATATTTGGGCTTTGGAAAGTTGTATGAGAGTATGTATCATTGAGGTCCTGATCCAACACCCAATGAAGCCAATAACAGTCCTTAGTTTGACTTTAGTAAGTGCTGGATCAAGCCCTGTGCACATACACCTTTGTGCTTCTGTGTTGTATTTGTATGGGTATACCCCCACCCCTCCCAGACACACACACTGCATAGTTTAAAGGGGAGCAGAGATTATATTAGCATAACTTAATCTTTTTTTAATCTGCTCCCTCTTCCCTTCTTACTATAGCTACAGTTCTCACACCTTGTGTCCTGGCAGCTGTGTCTTAGAAGGAATTTTTCTGTGTCTGAAATGGGTACATGATGTGTCTAGCTAAGGTCCCTCAGTCTGCAGTATAGCACACCACTAAAATGGCAGTGGGCCAGCTTTTAATTGTTCTAATTTTTTTGATTGTCTGGTAAGTATGTAGGGGTAAAAATAGGCCATAGCTAAGGTGAAACAAAAGGAGAGTAGCGGCATAAGGTTGCTAAAATAATGTGAGTCTTACATGAGAAGAAATTATTTATAGACTCTTCTAACACTTGCTGTAAGGAGTTTCAGTGAGTGGGACAGTATTACATAAAGCTCTCTGAGGGCACACTTGTATGCGCACAACTGTGAAGGTCATATGGAGGGTTTGTCTTGCAGGGCGTTTCCACTGTCCCTGTTTTGAGAGGAAAAGGAAATATACTGATGTACCCACACATGACACTGCATTTCACTGGTAAGAAATGTAGTTGGGATGTGGGGGAGAGATTAGCTTTTCCTTTTTTCTTTATCTTTACTGTGTGGCTTTTATTCTTTAAAATTAAAGATGTCTTTGCAAACATTATTTAATTACTTTTTGAAAAAGCACAACTCAAGGTCTTGGTTGATATAGCAGTTAAAATGAGGTTGTGAGAACTGCAGCCTTCAAGGAATGAGGATTAAAGTCTCACACTTGAGGTGACTTTGTTGTGTCATTTAAGCTGAGCACTGGCAGCTACCAATAACATCACTGTTCTTTGAAGGAATCCCTTCTCTGCTCACTCCATACAGTTGCTATTTTAGCTTTCCCCTGCAGTGACTTTTCAGGTAAATGATTTCATTGTGTCGCTTGTAGTTTCCCTAGGATTTGTTTTTAGCTGCCTTCATATGTTCAGTATCTTCTTTAGGAGGTCTTTATAATGAAACACTGTAGCAGAAAACCCTGAAATCTTCAGTGTGTAGAAAGATGAACCAGGAATGCTGTCAGACCAGCAAATGATATGTTGTCCAGTTCATTTTTCATTTTGAGTACTCTTATAGTAGTACATATGGTATAAGAATATTATGTATTTATTTATCAAGCAAGACATTTGTATACTGTATTTTGAAAGTGTTTGTCGAGGACTGACTTTCTTGAGGTTGCATATATTTCCTGGCCTGCAGTGATACAGAAACCATTGATAAACTTCATATAAGATGGCCCCCAAAGATATTGCATGCGGTTGTGATATCTGTCACAGTTTCATAATATATGTCACAGTTTTATAAACCTATTTTTCTAACTTAGGTGTTCTCTCTCCTTGCCATGTGAAAACCTTCCACACCCCTACTCCCCATCCACTGATAAAAGAAATTGACTAATTGACAATAGGGGGAAATTGACTGGGCACGCAGTGTTCTCCAATCTGCAAAGTAAAAACTAAAAAAAAACAGGATAAAATATTTTCCCCTCTAATCTCTTTCAGATACAAGCCTTTTAGAAGTTGTTTGTAATGATATCAGGAACAAACTTTTCAGACAGAAATGTGTGTGTTTGGATTTTTTAAATTGATGTCACTTTAAATATGCTAGATTTATACCTAAAACAGAGAGCCCACCTCCAGTCACAAACTCATCTTTGTTCCCTGCCTTTCTGTGGGTATCCCAGCCCGTAATATTGTTTCAGACAACTTTGTCTAGGCAGTTGGTACTGAACCTTTTTTTTCTACTAGAGACTCCACACTGCTGGCTCTCACCCTTTGCTGAGGCTACCCCTGTCCCCTGCTGTCCCGCCTCCTTCCAATCCTAGCTCTTCCTTACTGCCTCAACACTTATGCTTCCTCAGCTGCAAATCCCTGTCTTCTCTCTGTCGTTTATAAGCACTCTACTGTGCAGGACAGTTCTTCAGGTGCCTCTCTCTTCTATGAGCTTTCTCCTTTTGTGGCATGTTCATTCTTGTCTTCTCATAATCTCCAATCCACTTGCAATTTCCTACTACTTGACTGTGATACTCCTGATTAATGTCTCACAATGTTTAAATTTGTTCAGTTAACTTGGTCTGGCATGAGTAGAACTGAGAAATCAATATTGCGGATGTCAAAGGCTAAACTATATATGGAAAGATGAATATGATTTCTTGTGGAGAATCTAGAAAGAAAATGTAAAGCATGCATTAAGACAAACATGATTAAAACACTTCCGAAAAAAATACACCTCTACCCCGATATAACACGACCCGATATAACATGAATTCGGATATAACGCGGTAAAGCAGTGCTCCATGGGGGCGGGGCTGCGCACTCTGGCGGATCAAAGCAAGTTCGATATAACGCGGTTTCACCTATAACGCCGCCAGGTTTTTTTGCTCCCGAGGACAGCGTTATATCGGGGTAGAGGTGTAGTGCAAAGTACAGTCTTAATCTGAAGGGAAATGAGTGCATTTATTTACTTTTAAATAGTTAGGTCTAGTTGCAAGCTATTGAAAATATAAATTGTTGTTTTGTAGTCAATCACAATACATGTTTAATAGGATGTAAGTGTTTTTTTAAAAATGAACCAATCTTTATGATACTAGGCTGCCCTTTCGAACTATTGCTTTATAAAGTCAACCTGCTCACTTGGGGAAAGGAAACATTATAAATAAAACACCTCTAAATGCAGGTTTTGACTTGATAAAGAAATCACAAAAGCTGGTGCTTGAAGCAAGTCTTGCTGAGTTTGTGTTTTACAAAATCTCTGCATTGATCTGATTCAGCAGTGCATTCCAAACCATAAAATGAAAAGGGTAAACTGTAGAATTGCTGGCTGGCCTAATCCTTTACTCATCTTGGCCATATAGAAGATCTGGATTTAATTCTTAGTCCAAGTTTGTTGCTCCCATGGTTGGGGACAACATGCTCAGCCTCTGGAGAAGCAGCTAGATATAAATATGAAATTTCATATCTTTTTATAGTAACTTCACTCGCTTATTTAAATAGCAGTGTTGAGAGGCCCAGAGAATGGTGTACAGAGTAAGATAAAATGGGCAGAGAGTTTTCCTCAGGGGAGCTTTTGGGAACATTATAAGAAAAAAAAATTCTTGGAAAACCTTTCTTACATCACCTTTCAAAGCCCCAACATACGTTTTAATAGGCTGAGCTAGTGTACCTATTAAATAGACAGAAACAGAACTCCTGACCCTGGTGATGCCAAGAAAACCCCCTCAAATCCTTGTGGCTGAGAAGTGTATTCTATCTGCTCTGTTTTTCTCATGTGAACTGGTGCCCGGAGATTATCAGCAGCGAATGTGGTCACTAGGGAGGTTTCTCTTTATCTTCAGAAATACGTACTGGAGAGAGAGTAAAAATGTTTAAGTTCTAGGACCCTTCCAACTTCACAGATGTCGTAGACCATGGAAAGATTCTTGAATCCTTAAAATCCAAACCAATTTTTTTCTAAAAAATGTTGAATACTCAGTAGAACTGGAGAGCAGGACCACAAAGCGTCCCCATGATAGGTACATCACAAAGGCTTGGTCTACACTAAACCCCCAAATCGAACTAAGGTACGCAACTTCAGCTACGTGAATAACGTAGCTGAAGTCGACATACCTTAGTTCGAACTTACTGCCGTCCAGACGCGGCAGGCAGGCTCCCCCGTCGACTCCGCGTACTCCTCGCGGCGAGCAGGATTACCGGAGTCAACGGGGAGCACTTCTGAGTTCGATTTATCGCGTCCAGACTAAACGCGATAAATCGAACCCAGAAGTTCGATTGCCTGCCGCCGAACCAGCGCGGTAAGTATAGACAAGCCCATAGTCTTTTTTTCCCCTTAGTTCTTCCAGGAAAAAATGCTTTGTGTGATATTTGTGTCAAGGCTAGTAATGCATTTACAACAGAGTTGCTTTTAGTACTGGCTGCAGAAGAGGTTCATCTTGTATTCCTGTGGAACACAGAAGTGGCCTGTCTGTATTGTGGAATAAGACGCAATAAAAACTGCAAATTAAAAAACTGAAACTCAAATTGACTTGATCACAAGATTTTTTCTTAAACAGCCCTTTAAACTTAGATAAGAGTGAACTTCATTGTACTCTGCATAGCCATGGGTTCAGTATCCATTCTTTGGCTCTTATTGGGGCACACCAGTGGAGATAAAGCGATAAATTGGAAGCTTGGTCAGTGAGTTGAAGAGAGGGTCCTTCACATTGCTGAATAGTGATATCCCCTCTGCTTGGTTAAAGAAACCAAGTGGACTCCAAGTGCTGTTTTGATGTGGGAGTAAAATGGGTGAAGTCGGCTAGGGGTACAGAGGACTCTTTGGACTATTCCTAAAAATACTATTTTTAGTTAGTTTGTTTTTTTAATGAGAGAGAAACAGAATTGTTGACAATTATTTTTGGAGCGATGGGCCAAATGGGATGAACTGATTTTTAAGAAATGATTGGACTACGAAGGAGAGTGTGTGTGTATATATTTTATAACCTTGGATTGTTGTCCCTTAGGGAAGAATAGGGATGATGCTTCTGTAGAATCTACAGTTTTCTCCATTAAGAAGCCTCAAACTACTTATGTTTTCATTACAACCACTCCGTTTCAGGAGTGGATAGATCTTGGGTATTTTTTGGTTTAAAACTAGGCTTCTGCAGTGGAACAGTTTATTTTAGGGGTTTTTTTTACAAGTTTTCAAAAGAATCACTTTGGACACTAATAAATTGTCTTGAACCAACAAAAGACTAATACATTTATATTTATGGATAAATTTAAAATATAAGAGGGAGAAATTCCAGATGCAATAAACTGTTAATGACCCTAGATAATTATCTGTTTGTTTTAAATGTAAAGGTTTGGTTCTAGCATAGAAAAATAAAATTTGGAGTGCATTTTGACGATATGAGCATTTCTTTCTTAGCATGTTAGTAGTCCCAGTGAGTCAGATGACTTGTAGTCGTAAAGTTGAGCATGTGTGTAAGTGATTTGCTGGGCCAGGATCTTGTAATATGAAACAGTAAGATTCTGAACACCACTAAGTTAAAATGAAGATGTACTGAGGGTTAATCTTTCATTTTGACAAATGACACAAGTAGTTCATATGCATTTCCATGATGGTTATACACTGAGTTATCTTAATTTTGGAATTGTGCTATATTTCAAAAATTTTCAAGCTAAGATGTTTGGCTGGCATTGATTAATCAGGTAGTCTTTTTTTCTTAAACTCTTCTAAACACTCTCAATTTTAAAACTGCTTTATTAATTTTGTGAATTTAACTGAAACTCCCAAATCTATTTCTTTAAATGTGCTTTAAAACTTTGTTTGGCTCTGTCTTTTTAAATTAACAATAGTCAAACTGAAATTCCCCATGTATAAATTACTCAGTTTAAACAGAATCAATTTAATCTTTAAGCAAATAAAGCGTGCAAACCTTGACTTGGATATCACCTTAGCTTCATTTACTATAGATGCAGCATTACTTTTCTCTGACTTGTCTCTTCTAACATCGGGTTTTGTACCTGCTGATCGTGGCCCTCATTCCTTGAGATGTTGTGATGCCTTTATTTGTGATAGAATGACTTAAAGAAAAAGAAAACCAACAAGAACCACTGGGCGGAGTCAGCAGACATAGTACGTCTTGATAATCCTGATTTACTGCCTTTTCAACTTCTTTCTTTAAAGGGTCTATGTACAGTAGTGAGTAAATGTTATAAGATAATGTAATAATGAGATAATGATGGATATTTAGTCCTGTGTGTGTGTGTGTGTGTGTGTGTACCTAGTGAGCATCCACAATATGGTTATTAAAATTAAACCATACTGGTGAATATTGTATTGGGGGACAAAATCTATGACAGTTCCTAGGAACCTATTACATTCTTTATATAATCTATATTATTAAGAGTGTATCAGGAATTGTGTGTACAATATAGGCATTATGTAACTGTAGTTCAGTGGTGCCATTGGGTTCATTCATCCACTGGCTGGCCTATCGATGGCTGACTACGAAGGGAGGCCCGGTGGGGGCTCGCTCGGTGGCCGGAGCCTCTGAAGGACCATCGGCCTCCCTCTCCAGACATCTGAGGAAGAAGTCGGTGGGACGTACATCCTCGGCACGGTGCCCAGAGACTGACCAGGTGGTGGACCCGCCGGTGCCGGTGGACACACAAAATACTGCGCTGGCCTCCTCGCCCTCCCTGGATGAGGCGATTACAGCCCCTCCGTCTCACAGGAGGACTTTAGGGTCCACCAAGAACACTTAAACAGGGTGGCATCAAGCCTCCACCTCTAAGCAGAGGAGATGGAGGAGCCCTCGGACTTCCTGTTTAATGTACTGTCCTCCTCGGCACCGGGCAGGGTGGCCTTGCCTCTCCACGAAGGGATGGCGAAAATTTCAAATGTCCTGTGGCAAACCCTGGCCTCATTGGCCCCCATCTCAAAGAGAGCGGAATGCAAGTATTTTGTACCTTCCAAGAGGTATGAATACTTATAAACCCACCCTGCTCCTAACTCTCCGGTGGTTGAGTCGCTCAAACACAGGGGAACGGCAGGGCCAACCAGCCTCTACCCCGAAAAATAAAGATTGAAGAAGACTGGACTCACTTGGAAGAAAAATTTATTCGTCCTTGTGCTTCCAGTTACGGGTGGCGAACCACCAGGCTCTCTTGAGCCAGTAAGAGTTCAGTCTGTGGGGCTCTCTTCCCAAGTTCGAGGACTCCCTCCAGGAGCACGACTGGAAGGAGTTCAAAGCACTGGTGGAGGAGGGTACAGCAGCTGCCAGGACAACCCTGCAGGCAGCTTCGGATGCAGCGGACGTGGCCATGCGGTCCTTGGCCTCTGCGATGTCCATGAGAAGGGTGTCATGGCTCCTGCTCTTTGGGCTGTCCAGCGCAGACCTCCCTGCGGGACCTCCTGTTTGACGGCAAAGCTCTGTTTGCGGAACAAACGGATACAAAGCTGCATGGCCTGAAAGACTCCCGCACGACTCTCCAGACTCTGGGTCTCTGTGTTCCGCCTCCGGCTAAACTTAAGTTCAAACCTCAGCAGACTCCCGCTCAGGCCACCCATTCAAAATACAAGACCGCTTATAAGAAGTTGCGGGACTATAAGCGGCACCCACAGAAGCAGTCTCGGCCAGCCCCCCAGCCTGGGCCCTCCAAGGGCAAGCAAGCGGCGAAAAGGTGGTTTTGACAGGACACCTGGCGGCACCCTGCCAGCTCTCATCAGGGATCCACCTTCAATAAAGCTTCCCTTCTCCAATCAGTTGTGTGCTTTCCTCCCAGAGTGGTCGCGGCTGACCTCGGACTGATGGGTCCTCAACACCATCTCCCAGGGCTACACCCTCCAGTTTACTTCCTCCCCACCCAACCACCCCCCGCCCCTGTCCCTCCTGGGGGACTCCTCATACAAGGCGCTGCTCGAGCAGGAGGTGGGGTGGCTCCTGGGCCTAGGAGCAGTGGAAGCGGTACTGGGGGAGTTCAAATGCAAGGGGTACTACTCCCGCTATTTCCTTATCCCGAAGGCCAAAGGGGAGCTCAGGCCCATCTTGGATGTGCAAGGCCTGAACCAGTACATGATGAAGCTCAAGTTCCACGTGGTCTCCCTGGCCTCCATCATCCCCTCCCTGGATCCTAGGGACTGGTACACCACTCTCGATCTGCAGGACGCGTACTTCCACATTCATATATTCGAGGGGCACAGAAGCTTCCTCCGTTTCACGGTGGGGCAGGAACACTACCAATTTACGGTCCTCCCATTTGGCCTGTCCTCTGCCCCCAGGGTATTCAGGAAATGTCTGTCGGTATTGGCGGCCTATCTCAGGCACTGGGGGGTTTAGATCTTCCCCTATCTGGATGACTGGTCGGTCAAAGGCAGCTCCTGGTCGCAAGTGCGGGATCATGTGGCGCTCCTTCTGTCCAAGCGCACCAACAGGCTTTGGGCCTGTTGGTAAACAACACCATGTCCACGTTAGTCCCGGTACAACGCATAGAGTTTATCGCAG
Source organism: Malaclemys terrapin pileata (assembly GCF_027887155.1). NCBI lineage: Eukaryota > Metazoa > Chordata > Testudines > Emydidae > Malaclemys > Malaclemys terrapin. The sequence continues at coordinate 205,780,745 of NC_071506.1, read as the reverse complement.
TGGTCCTGGATGCCTCGTCAGCCAGAGCCTCCCTCCCACCGGACAGGTTCGAGACCTGAAGGGGCTCATTGACACGGTCACAAGGCTTCCGGAGACAACAGCCAGAGAGTGCCTCCAGCTCTTGGGTCACATATCAGCACGCATGTATGTGGTCCGTCACGCCAGACTCAGGATGAGGCCCCTCCAGCTCTGGTTGGCCTCAGAGTTCTCCCAGGCCAGGGACAGGATGGACAAAGTCCTCACAGTGCCTGAGCCAGTGATCACCTCCCTATGGTGGTGGTCCTCCCTGAGAAACATGCTCCAAGGGGTCCCGTTCAGGGGCAGGACCCCGTCACTGGAACTGGTGTCCTACGCATTGGACCTGGGATGAGGGGCCCATGTGGGGAATGTTCAGACCCAAGGTCTGTGGCTGGTTCAGGATCTGACCCTCCACATAAACGTCAAGGAGCTCAGTGCGGTACGGCTGGCGTGCATGGCCTTCCGCTCGCACCTGAAGGGCCAGGTGGTCAGGGTTCTCACGGACAACATGGCCTCGATGTTCTACATCAACAGGCAAGGTGGGGCCTGATCCTCTGCTGCGAAGCCCTCAGGCTTTACTAAAGTCCCTCAGGCTGTGGGACTTTAGTATAGCCCATGACATCTGCCTACAGGCCTTCCATTTGCCAGGCGCCTGGAACACGTGGGCAGATTGCTTGAGCAGGGACTTCTCCTCTCAGCACAAGTGGTCTCTCCACCCAAAGGTGGTGCACAGACTTTTCCAAGTGTGGGGAACTCCCCCGGTGGACCTGTTCACAACTGGGCAGAACCCTCATCAGTCAAGGTGCATCTGGTGGCCATATCGGCCTCCATCCACCGGTGCAGGGCCACACGGTATTCTCCCATGCTATGACTGGCAGATTCCTTAAGGGGTTGGATCATCTCTTCCCTTTTGTTAGGCCCCGAGTCCCGCAGTGGGACCTAAACCTGGTGTTGGCCTGTCTCACGGGGCCCCCGTTTGAGCTTCTAGCCACATGCTTCTGGTCACACCTCTCATGGAAGGTGGCCTTCCTGGTTGCAATCACGTCAGCTAGGCGAGTCTCGGAGCTCAGGGCCCTGACCTCTGAGCCCCCGTACATGGTGTTTCATAAAGATAAGGTCAAGCTCCGCCCACACCCTTAGTTCCTCCTGAAGGTGATCTCCGCCTATCACTGGGTCAGGACATTTTTCTGCCAGTCCTTTGCCCCAAGCCCCATGTGTCCAGTGAGGAGTCCACAAGCTGGACGTGAGACGGGCTTTGGCTTTCTACCTGGAGCGTACTAAGCCGTTCAGCAAGTCCTCACAACTGTTCATCGATCTCCACTCAGCGGCTCTCCAACTGGATCACCTTGTGCATCCGTACCTGTTATGACTTGGCGGGAATCCCTCCACCACCAATTGTGAAGGCGCACTTGACTAGAACGCAGGCCTCGTTGGCTGCCTTTTTGGCCCATGTCCCCATTCAGGACATTTGTAGGACTGCCACATGGTCTTCAGTTCACACATTCACCTCGCATTATGTGATTGTCTCTCAGACCAGGGAGGACGCCGGGTTCGGCAGGGCCATTCTCTGTCCCGAGAGTTTGTGAACTCCTTCCCACCTCTACCAGATATAGCTTGGAATCACCTATTGTGGAATACATATGAGCAATCACTTGAAGAAGAAAAGACCATTACCTTTTCCGTAACTGGCGTTCTTCGAGATGTGTTGTTCATGTCTATTCCACATCCTGCCCTCCTTCCCGTCTGTCGGAGTTGTCTGGCAAGAAGGAACTGAGGGTGGGGGGAGCGTGCAATGCCCCTTATACCACGCCATGGAGGTGCCACTCCAGGGGTTGCTAAGGTGCTCCCCTACAGGTACTGCTAGGGGGAAAACTTCTGGCACCAGTGCATGTGGCGAGCGCACACACACCTATTGTGGAATAGACATGAGCAACACATCTCGAAGAACACCAGTTATGGAAAAGGTAACTGTCTTTTCCCTGACCCTGGTTGCAACACTGTTGCATTTTGTAATAGACAGGCCATAAAAGTGTGTTTGTACTATGAAAGTGACACTGTAGAGTTACATTTACTGACTCTGAGATTTCTGCATCAAGTGTGCTTGGCTTCCAAGTTTTTTTTTTTTTAAAATTAAACTGCTAGTCCTGCAAATGCTGCTTAGCTTTGAAAGTCATACTGTGGTTTTTTTTTTTCCTTTGTTTTTTTTTTCCACAGACCTCTCTCTACCTGTACTTTGGGGCCAACTTTTGCCTTTAGTGATCCCTATGCAGCTCCATTTTCTTGTAGCTTGGACAATGATTCTGCTGATGCTCAAGAAGCAATATAATCTAGTTCTCTCTCTTTCAGCCGAGTTGACTGTGAAGGTCTAATGGGAGTGATAACTTATTTTTGTCCCTTCCTCTTAGCATATGCACAACGTGCCTCAGGTGGCATGTGACCAGGATTCATCACTGAATTTGGTCCACTGGTTGGATCATTAGCTTCCCCGGCTTGGGTCAGGTACTGACAGGGAGTCCGACATGAATGCTGATCCATTCCCCCATTTTTGTCCCTAATGACACCAGGTAGTACTGTGAAGTACCAGTATAGCTATCGATTAAACTTTCAAATGTACACCAGGCCTAAGAGGTAGTCATTTTTATGAGGGGCCCTTTTCAGGATAGAATACATTTTAAACCATGCTAATTTTGGGATTATTTTATGAGCAAAAGAGCTTCATGACCAGGTCCTTTGTCTTTAAAGGAGGAGCTGTCTGCAGTGCATACCATTGTGTAAAAGTCAATATTTACTGTATTACAATATTAATTTTTTTATGGTAGTACTTGTATTTCCTGTATTCAGATCAGAAAATAACTATGGTACATTTAACTACCATGTGCAGTAAATATGGGGTTTCTTTTGTTATGGCTGCTTGCAGGACATTTTAAAAATATATATCTGACTGCTTTAGACTGAATTTAAAAAACAGATTCCTCAGAACAGTGTCCAAGTACAAACAGCATCATTTTATTCAACGTATTTGCTTCCTATGTATCTTTGAGTTCAATCTGAGTATTGTTCTAGTCTGGGCAAATACTGCTAAAATAATTCTATGAATATCCACTTGCATTTTTAATAAATTAATTCCAGCCACATGGGCATCCCTTTTGTGATTGCTTTCTGTGAACAGTATAATGAAGAAGTTTGCTGTAAGGAATGTTCATGAAAAGAGTTTAATTTACATTCTTGTGTGTCATGTGACCAGTGATCTATGTCAAATCTCAAATTTTGAATAAATCATACTTGTAGCAAACTTCTTGGAAATGAGATTTCACAGACCATTAATTACTTGGTGAATAATTTTGAATAACAAATTCAAGAAAATTGTGATCTGCATGCAAACAATTTTCAAGTAGGAAATAAAAAGATGAAATGTGTTGAATTATCTGTTGTTAATTATCCACACAGCTCTATTATTGACTAAAACCAGCTTATCCCCAACTACAGGGTTAAATTAATGTAGTTATAAAAGTGAAATCTCATTATATTCTTCCAGGGATCAACAAAATTCTTGACTGAGTTCTGTTTGCAGGTGGCTGGTGATGTAAGAAGTGGAGCTTTTTTCAGATCTCAGACTGTCTGGGGTGGAGAGAACTGGTGTGACCTTATTGCAGTGACCTAGGTGGTATGCTAGCTGAATGGAGGGGCTTATGTTGACTGGATGCCAGATGTAATGAAACTTCTGGTCACTGCTTGCAAATATTTCAGTGATTGTGGGTATATGGGAGAAGGGTTTGGAAAAATCATTGGGAGAAGGGAGCCCCAAGGAAGGTTGTATTCACACAAGATATTGTATTAGTATCCATGACCATTGTAAGTGCAAGTGTCTCATCTGTTCGAAACTCACTTATACACCTCTACCTCGATATAACGCTGTCCTCGGGAGCCAAAAAATCTTACCGCGTTATAGGTGAATCCGCGTTATATCGAACTTACTTTGATCTGCCGGAGTGCGCAGCCCCCTCCCCCCCCGGAGCACTGCTTTACCGCGTTATATCAGAATTTGTGTTATATCGGATAGTGTTATATCGAGGTAGAGGTGTACATGTTTGATCAATAGAAGTGTAATTTAGGGAGACACACTTCTTACAAGCCGTGCCTGAGAGGTTCCTCACTCGTTATAATTGTAAAAGGAAGGATTCAAAGGGTGGGGGGAGAGGGAGTGTGGGAATAAATACTGCTGTTACTAGATGTTTCCCCAGACGACATTGTTCCTGTGAACAAAGGGTGAGCTTTACCCAATGGAGTTTTCTATTACAAATATGATTCATGGGTGTATGACGGGATCATGAGGAAATGGAGACATAAAATGCTTTTTAGTCGGTTGGTACATTTTCAGCGTGCTTCCTTGCTGTGCCTTCAAACACTTCTATGTGAATTGCGAAGGAGGAATGGAGATTGTTCCTTAATTCCAAGTTCACGTAAATAAAAAAATTTGTAACAGTCATCTCTCTCTTTGATTATTCCAGCATAGCAACTTGACAGGGGACAAGTTTAAAAATAGCCAGTACAAACGACCCAGTTGTTCTGCAAAGCTGCGTGCATTGATAGCTATGTAATAAAGGATACTATGCAGAAGAGCCATGAGCTTTTTGCTAAAGCACTCACTGGGGACTTTCCCCTTTCTGTGGCTGCTACAGCAGAGGAGCACTTCGTTTAAGGATATGCCAGGATAAATTTATCATTTTAATACAGAGAAAAATGATTGTCCCATGGTGATTGTAGTGGAAGGAGAGTGCAATTTCAGCTTTGTCTCTTTGAACCTGAGAGTCATTTTCAGGTTACTCAGCCTTGATAAAATGCTATAATGCATAAATCATCATGATAAAGTATGAGACATTTTAGAACCAAGACTGACTGTCTGTATGTCAGTCTCCCTGCATCTCTGATTTAAAGGTAAATATGAGTTGTGCAAGAGGTCTGGATTTTTTTGGGTCTTAATACTCATCCCTGTTGAAAAATACAGACTTAAGCTGAGAAGAGCACACATGTGAAAGACCATAAAATATTGTAAATGAGTCTTGGATGTTACTGTGTGTGCTGTGGTACCCCTGCCCCCTCTCGATGTCTGGTAGTTCTCTGTGGGACCACAAGCCTGTACCATGAGCTTAGAGGCAGGTGCTGTAGGCACTCTGAGCACTGGGCTCCACAGACTTCAGTGAGTTCCCATAAACACTCAATCGAAGGAAGTAAGAGGATTATTTTAGTAGGGGGTGCTAGAAAATAAAATATGCAAATAGCCCAGGCACGAGAACGTTAGCAGTTACAAACAAGTCAACCACTTGTTTGTCAACCACTAACACTTCCTCCAAGTGTATAAAGTTAACTCAAGTTTGTCCTTCTCCTGAAGGCAATGAAGCATTTGAAGACCTCATTGGTTAGAGCTCAGGTCTTTCATCTGTGGTGTCATTTTTGCAGTTGCATTCACACCTGCTTGCAAGCCAGTGCAATATATTCTTCTGTTCTTCTGCTGGCTCCCTGAAAGTAATAGGCTGAGGTTGCATCCCCCTGCAGCCCAGCCGAGCCCTCTCTTTGCAGCCTGATCCCAGGCTGCTGTTCTTGCTCACATGCAATCTCTAACTCTCTCCCTAACTTGATTCTCTCTGATGTCAGGATTTTACTTCCTTTTTCTGGTATTCTGGAATACGGACTCCTCTACTGGCTGAATGTTGAACTGGGTAAATAGTGCCCTCCACTGGTTAGGCGGGAGGGATGGTGGTAATGCCCTAGCATGTTCATCACAATATGTTCTTTGGCTGATGGACTATGTTAATTCTAGGGAGGATTGGACAAAAAAGAAAAATCTGATTCTTTATCCTACGATTTCAAATATTGATGTAACAGGCCTAACACCTGTCTGTGGATAAAGTGATTACACAGTGTACTAAGTGTGGCAGATGGTCCATGTGGGGTATTTGTCTTGTAATATTTGCTGAACTTATCATGGAATTAATAGAATATTTGACAAATCTATTTTGACTAATTTGGTTCGAATTGCCTGAATTTAATATATGCTGCTTTTGTGTGTTTTTCAGACCTCTCAAGGAGCCCAACGCTAGAAAGAGACAGGGTTGCGTTTCTGCGTGCCAGACCCAGTCTCCAGCACTGGTCCCCCTGATGGCAGTTTGTACATCCCTGTGAAACCTGCCAAGCTGGACGCCACAGCTTTGCACGACTGCACTTTGGCTGCCACTGTGCCCCCTTCAGAGCCAACAAACCATGCAGTCCTAGCCTGTGACACAGGCATCCATGAAGAGCACTATGTAAGTGAAGCAGTGGAAAATGATGTGCCGGACAACAGAGAATACAGAGATGCCTGCACCATTACTGGTATGCAATAAACTAGATTATTCTAGCTCTTTCTTGAGATAGGTACACAATAGCTAAGTTTCCTTTTCCTTAATGAAACAACTGACATAGCAGCTTCATACATAATAAATCAGTTACTATTCTAAAAATACTGTGTTTTCTCATCTGGGATATAGTGTTGAAGAGTTCTGAATCTTAAATGAATTCCCAGTCACAACACTATAACAGAGTTAAGGTTTTGCAAATAGGCCATTAATTTACAATTGTATAATTAATTATTGCAGTTATCATGAAAAAATCAAATTTGGAATTCAAGTTTAAAAACAAACCTCAAAATGAGGAATTAAAAATATTGTAGCTCAACTTAAGTTCATTGCCGGAAATTATGGAAATACTTAGTTGCGTTACTAACTGTAACTTGGCTCTCTTGTTAGTGGGAAAGCTCTAACAATTACCACATGAAATAAATGAAGTTGCAGAGGGTCCGATACTGTGGCTGTTGTGTTTGCCTCTCAAAACAGCAACCAGAGGGAGGTTATGCTCTGTTTCCATCTTTGCTCTGTTAGCTCTGGTACTGTAAGAGATAATGCATTTCCCCGTGAAGCCTGAATTTCAAAGAACTAGTTATGCCATTTGTTCCTTGTATATTAATGGTTACTGTAACTGAACGTAATCAGTGATATGGACATCAAATGGATAAAAATTTCCTTTCCAAGCCCTTTATTGACAAAGCTTGTGAGGCCTTATACTCAACTGAATGGTATTTCTCTGTTTTGGATGTAATGTGATAACCGTTGAACACCAAATCTGAATGTGGTGAGGCACCGCTGGGCCCCCGCTCTCCTCTGCCACGCCCACAAATCAGCCAGAGACCTCTGCGTAGGTTCAATCACCCGTGCTCTTTATTTACAGTATACCTTCCCACCACCTTCTAGCTACCAACAGCTTCACTATTACAGCCTCAGGGACTGCTAGTTCCTGCAGCCAGCAGAGAAGAGCTCCCACTCCCTCTAATTCTCTGGCTTCTTCCTTTCCTTCCAGCCTTTATATAGCACCTGGTTAACGAGGCCGGCAGCTGTTCTCCGTTTGCCAATCAGGCCTGGGCTTACTCAGCCAGCATCAATTCCCCTTTCTCAATTGGAGCTGGCATGACAGAGGCCTGGCTCAGATTTCCTTAGCCAGCACCCTGTCGCACACCTCCCCAGTTATGAACCGGTGGGGTTCATCCGGGGGAGTCTCTCCCCTTCATTCAGGTGATCCCCGGCATCATTTCTGGGGGGTTCCTTCATCTCCCAACCGCGAAAAGTACACTGCGTTGGGGATGGATGCCCTCGTAGCTCTGTTGCCACCCACAGGTCCTCACACCAGTCGCATCCCTGTGGGCGTCTCTTTTCCTTTACCCTCTTTTCTACCAGTAGGGGGTCGGGTTCTCCCAAGCCATCAAGCGGGATCCACATCTTATCTCCTGTGAGCTGCATTGTGGGGAGCTCCAGTTGCCCCCTTTTCCCCCTCTTAAGGGGCTTGGGCTGGCCATCTGCCCCGCATCTCCGTCCCTCTTTCTGCCCTATCTGGGCTCTGTTGTCTAGGGTTTCCATGTTCGCTTCCCCGAGGCCTCTGCTCCTCTTCCTCACTGGGGTTCTCAGTTTAGGGCTCCCCACCCCCTTCTTCGGGGAACCTCTCCTTTTCCCTCCAGGGGGAGGGCCCCAGTCCATACCCAACACAATGGGTACAGTAACCCCTCTACGACCCCAACTCACTTCCATTTAAATCTGCCCCACACTTCTAGGGATACCTGGGCCATTGGGCAGTATTTCCTGTCCCCGTGGATATACCCCAGGGTCACCCATGCACCTGGAATTATCCAATGTGGTTTTATCAGCCCCCTCTGGACAAGTGAGCAGCCTGAAGCTGTATCCACCAGGCCCCTCTGGGGTTTCCTCCCCACCCTCACTGGGATGGTGGATAGCCTCTGCCCACTTTCCTGCCCTCTAGCATTAGTCCAGCTGAAAAATTTGGCCCAACCACATTCCATGTCCGGGCAGTCTCCCTTTTTGTGTCCTGGCCGCCTGCACTGCCAGCAAACGATCGCGTTGGCTCTATTGGGAGCTCCTTGGAGTTCCTCCTTCTTCCCCTCCAGGCCTTTCCCAGGGAGGGGTTCTCTCGGCTTCTTCCTCAACTCTGTCTCTAGAGGGTCGGCCCTCCCTTCGGGGGACTTCTGCCTCCGTTTATTCCTCAGTCAGCTTGACCGTTGCATTGACCGTACTTTGCTGATGTCGCCTGACCCAGACTCGGATATTCTCGGGGAAGTCCTGTAGCAGTTGTTCTAGGACTAGGGCGTCCATTATTTCTTCCACTGTTTGCGTCTCAGGCCTCAGCCGGTGGGTGATCCAGTCCATCAGTCTCTGAGCGAATGCCCGGGGCCGCATGGCCCCCATCCATCTGGCCAACTGGAACTTTTGGCGGTATTTCTATGACCGGAAAGGCCGTCCTGATCTAGGACTGCTGCCCTCACCACCTCACAGTTCCGGGCCTCTTCGTCACTCAATGCCATGCAGGCCATTTGAGCTTCGCCAGCTAGGTAGGGAGCCAGCCGTAGGGCCCAGGTTGCCCTATCATAACCAGTGCCTATGGCTACCCACTCAAACGTACCAAGGGATGCATCCGGGTCATCTGCTGAGCCCATTTTACAGCATCCCAAGCCCCTCGGCCAGGTGCCATCCCCCATCGCGAGACTCACCTGCTCTCTTATACAGAAGTGTAGGCTTTTTTGCTGTTCTGCCTGCCAGGTTAGCAAGGCCTGTCTCTCGGCCTGGTGTGACTGCTGGAAGCCTCGCAGGGCCTTTTGCACCTGCTCCTCCTGCTTTACAAGCCATTGCAGGAGCTCCTTCATCTCCGAGCTGCCAACCACATCCATTGGCTCGGGAAATTGGGGGGCACACAGAGAACTTGTTGGGGAGAATGGAGGGATGCAAGGAACCCCTGCTGTGTGCAGTGAGTTTGACCTACAGAAGCTATAAAGTATGTAACACTCTAACTAGAGATTTTTTTCAGATGAAATTGAATAATCTAGATTTGCACCACTATGTATTAAATTAGTTGGAGCAGCCTCCAGTGCCCTTGGAGTAACCTTCTCCTTCCTCCTAAAGGAAGTGAGTTTTATGAGGGTCTTCAAGTAGCCTTCCACCAATAACCATCAATCCCTGCCATCATGCCCTTCCATATCTTTTTAATTTGATTCACATTACAATTTAAAATGATTTATTTAAAAAATGAAAGCCAGCAACCCTTTGAACTAACGATAGTTGCCAAACAGAACTGCTCAGTTCCACAATTGTGTGCTGGATTTCCCAACAGCGGAATTCTCACTCTTCAGAAAGGCCCTAGCTTCCTGCAGTATGAAGTGCAGCAGCCATGACTACCAGTAGCACTGAGGCTGAAGCCAATCCTTTAGTCTCAGAATTGGCGTACTGCGGAGAATGTAAAGTTCCTGTTATCATTTTTTTCCCCCCTGCCACTGATGCCCAGGCTCGTTGAGGTATTTATATATAAGGTGGTCTCTAAGCTTCACTGCAGTCGCCCAAGCATTTATGTTGCATCTAAACTTAACAGATAGACTAGGAATGTTACAAAAACACGGAGATACTGCAGAATTTCTAATAATAACACATCTCGTATCTGTTCCAGGCATGTTCCCTCAGGGGGACAGTGAGATTTTAAGTCGTTGTCCTGTTTCTGACTGCATGCCAGACCACTCCAGTTTTGTCACAAATAGATATCTTCTTGATAATGATCCACAGAAGGAAAAGCATTTTTTTCTTTTAATAAAGTCCTCTTACAAGTTGAGGTCAATGTTTGGTTTCCCACCATGAGTTCTTTTAAACACAGCAATCTTTCTGGATTTCCTGTGGCTAAGACTTGCTTTATTCTCTGCCAAATCTGGTTTACTTATTACTGCTACAAAATTGTTGGCCTTTTTGGATCAGCTATACAGAACGAGCAATTTTCTGCTGCATCCAGCGTAGGAGTGCCTGTTCTGCTTCCGAACGCTTATGATTCTGTTTGTACTTTACGACTGGCATCTGTTTAGAAAGGCAGTTGTTTTCCAAATTTTTAATGACGTTGACGGGTATAGATTGAGAAATTTTGAAATATTTTGCCAAATTCATTTTGCAAAATCTGTACCTTGTTTTCAGATGGAAAGCAATTAGTATTAGCAGATGTATTTCAGGACTGGCAGAGATGGACTGGTGTAATGAAGTAGGGTTAATATGTACTTTAATATTCAGACCACCTGGCCTCTAATTATTGCCCTTCTGCTGAGCAGTAGCAGATGTTCACAGTTCAGCTTCCTTTGGATTCTTACATAGGCAGATATTAAATATTAGGCTACCTTTACGAAACATTTTAAAATTGCTTCATGTTGTATTCTCTTTGCAAGAGAATGACCACCACTACTAGAAGTGTGCAGACTATGTAATAGCACCACCTGGTGACACCTAGCATAACATAATGTGCAGGGAGGGGTGGATTAACTGAAATTCTAGTCTTATACATGACTGATCCTGGTAAGCATTGGTTCCTAGTCTAAATAGTATGCAGTGTGGTATAGGTGACCCAAAGGTAATCAATGTCCATAGAATCCTCCTTAGAATTTTCTCAGTTAGGACCCTCCCCTGTTTCTGTTTACTGTCCCAGAATCTTCACACACACAAAAATGATAATAGATTTCCCAGCTTCCACATTAGTAAATTATACCCCATTTTGGGTGCTCTTAAGGGAACTTTTCAAGTTAACTGGAGAAAGGGATTTAGACTTAAGGACTCTGTGACCAAAGCTGTGTTTTGTGAAATTTAAGTTTTTTGCAGTTTTAAAGAAATAGGTAAATAAAAATTATATTACATTTTTTCAACAATGATGGAATTATCTCCTATTTCTGGAATCAAAATAACTGGAAGCACTTCCTTTCCCACTAGTAAATGTAATGTGTATGTATCCTCAAAAAGTGCCTACCTTCATGGAAATCAAGCAAGCTATAACTGAAATTATTTTGGACATTAGATCTTCTCAGTAAGACCAGGGCCAGCTCCAGCTTTTATGCCGCCCCAAGCAGCGAAGGAAAAAAAAAAAAAAAAAAAGCAGCGATTGGCGGCGCTTCGGCGGCAGCTCTACCGCGCTGCTTCATTCTTCGGCAGCTGATCCTTCCCTCCAAGAGGGACCCACCACCGAAGACTCGGACGTGCTGCCTTACCATTGGCCGCCCCAAGCACCTGCTTCCTGCGCTGGTGCCTGCAGCCAGCCCTGAATAAAACTTCACATGACATCTTTCACTCAGAGCGTCGTTAATGGGAGTTCTATGGTATCAGTTCATATAATCAATGAGAGATCCACACCAAAAAAAAGAGCAAAAACCTGAAATGAAGCATTAGATTAAGGGTCTGAAAGAATTATGAACTTAATTTGGGAAATTTTAATCTGGTAAGAATGATTGCAAGTGCACAAGTTGATTTTAAAGGAGATGGGGAAAGCTTTTTGTTTTATGGCATGGGAACAGACCAGCACATCTAGAGGTGGAACCATTCTGCTTTAAGTGCTCTCATATTCCATCATTTGTCTATTCTGTTCTTATGACATAGCATTTGGGGCAGGAGCGATGGTGGAAAAGCTTGCTTGTTGGGCACCAGGTTACTTTCTTAATTACTCCATCTCTGACTAAAGAAAATCCAAATTTAAAACCATAAAGCTGATGCATGTGGCTTCATTTTCTTTTTAAATTAACATTCACGGTGGTAGAACTCATGTAATGGTGCAGTAAAGGTCTAACCAATGGAACAGACCTCAGGAGTGAGTTGTAGAATGGGCTTTTATTTTTCTGACCCCCTTAATCAGCTATTTTCTTCCCTTCCCCCTTTTTCATTTTGTATTTCCTTTAACCTTTACTTGATTCTTCCAATTTTGTCTTTTTTTCCCCTTGTTCCATGAAACAGAAGTGGTTAAAAAAATTAAAAATTGGAATTGGAACAAGTGCTGGAGCTCAGCTTTGGGTGAAAAAGGTGCTGGAGATGAGACCTGTAGTTGACCTCCGATTTTTATTAGCCTGTGACCTGTATCAGATCTATAGTTTCAAGAGCATTAATAACCAAACATGTTAAACTTTATAACTTTTTGGCTTCTCTCCTTGTGCAATACAAATGTTTTTCTCCTGTCTTAGCTTCATGACATAATTTTTAATTCAGTCCTTCAAACCATTTAATTACATTCTGCTTGAGCTGTCCTTGGAGGCTGTTCTACTATAACTGATATTTCAGCTGTTATGCTAGGTGTCCTGAGCTGAGGAAACAGAATTTCTTCATTGCCACTCCAGTCTCACTTTCAGGAGTGCACTCAGGCCCCACTTCACCAATGCACTTAAGCATATGCTTAGCTTTATGCATCCATTGTTGCTAACTTGTGAGACTTGATCACAAGTCTAACAGTATTTGGTGTTTTGCTTAAAGTCTCAGATCCTGGAAGCATGAGATTCTTACCTAATTGCTTCTTTCATATAGGGGAGAAAAAAAGTTGAGGGTTGACAATACTGAGCATGTGCTTAAGTCCCATTGACTTCCATAGAAGTTAAAAACTAAACTGGGTTGGAGTAAAGCTAGGGTGACCAGACAGCAAATATGAAAAATCAGGACAGAGTGGGGGGGGGGTAATAGGTTCCCATATAAGAAAAAGCCCCGAATATCAGGACTGTCCCTATAATATTGGGACATCTGGTCACCCTAAGTAAAGCACATGTTGAAGTACCTTGTTGAATCAAGACTGACGTGCATAAATCTTATTGTGATGGGTGCTAACTGCAATCCTAAGATAGATAGCTTACGTTATTATCTGCAGAATTTCATAGAGACAAGGAGGCCAAACTAAAATGTGGAGGTCAGTGTAAAAAGTGTGCGTGTGAGAAGTTTTGAATTTGAGGTCACCATTTAGGAATAGTGAGATTGTCAGAGCCAAATTGAAATAAATATAATTTTTAAATCTTTTTTTTTTTTTTTAGGGAAAGTGAGCCATGGTTATACAAAACATGTTACAGAATAGCCAGTTATCCTGTAAGCAGCAATTGTGTTCAATTTGAAAATTAAATTCAGTCTCTGAAGTATGTAATAGAGGGCTTTAATGAAGCTTTCACTGAAAAGCTCAACACAGCCTTAATTATAGAGTTTCTACTGACAGCACCATAATATGGGTATGACTAATACAGGCAAATAGGACTGGCGGAATTAGACTTTAGTACTGGCTTCTGGATAGCAGAACCATCATTGTATAGCAGGGAAAGGATAATCTGTTACTATCTGTATTTGCTTTGTCTACTTGCTCCATTATTTGTTCTTCTCACTGTGTATTTGCCTGCTTTTCTCTCTTTTCCTCTCCTGTCTCAGATGAATGATCAGAGATATAGCTGTGGATGTAGCACCATCTAGTGTAGTTTCATCAAAGAAGAAATTAAAAATTCCATTTGAGAATTACCATTGCTCTTTACACTGTAGTTTTAGTACAGGATTAAATATTTGCCGTTGGGAGGTGCTGGATGGATAAAGACATCTTGGGGGAAGCTTCTTCACCCTTTCCAATTTTTGCTGCCATTTTCCAGAGACAGAGCTATATAATCTTGGCAAGACAAAATGGAGTGTTGCTACTAGAAATGTCAGTTGCTAATTACTCCAATTTTGCAAATCGCAAAAGCCTTTTATCCTTCTTGCTTTTGCCTGCCCATCAGTAGCTGTCACTCAAATCTGTCCTTCCAGAAATGGAGATTCAGACAGGCTATAGACACACAAAGCTCAAACTATATTAGGTGGCAGAAGGGAAATTTTCCTCTTTGCATGTCTTCCATGGGGGTATTGGGTTTTCTCTGTTATGTGTTGTGACCCAGGGACCTATTGCTGCCAGGTGGCAGAGGGCACAGCACACGGATGCATAAGGGTTACAGGGATCCTATATAAGAAAAAAGGCTGTTTTCTTGAACTAGAGAGTCATTGCATCCATCTAAACCAAAACATCAGACCAGTGAAGATGACAGAAGTTCTCAACAGACAAATTTGGATACAAAAAAATCTTTCTCGGTTTTTCTTTTATATATGAAGAAGGCAATAAAACAGGAATAAAGTGCAAGTGAATAAAGCAGATTCCACATATACAGACTCTTTCTGCCCCGATGACACAATCTGCTAGGTTTAACCACTGACTTCCTTTGAAAAAAGGCGACACACCCTGCTCTCAATAATTCACTTTACAGTTGATATTTTATTTCATGCACATGTCAAGTACCTGCAGTCTTTCTTTTCCAGTTTTTCATTTTCTTTTTACTACTTCCATACGTGTGTGTGTGTGTGTATGCTATTTGAGAGTTAATGGAGGACTGATTTCAGTTTTCAGTCTTATTCACAGAATCCTATAGCATAGAAATTGGCAACACAGCTACCAGAATACCTGAATCTTGTTATGGAGAGGCTGTGTCTGTGATTTGACAGGATAATTCAGTTTCCATGGCCATTCTGATTTTGGCGCTTGTATTGAGACTGGCAGTAAGGATACTAATCAGTGCCACATTGTGGTGATGACTTTTATGACATGGACAGGAATCCATCAACTTCTTTCATAGAGGCCACAACATATCCACCAGGTGGCAATAACTTGAATTTCTCTCCTTCTCTGCATTGGGTTATGTTCTTGACACCCTTTTCTTCTGCCTTTACACATTTTCTCTAGCCAACATGTGTTGTAGAAGAATGAGCTTTGGGAGCAATGTTTACTTTTGCTTCTTTTGCAAAGGAAATGCACTAATGTGGTTCTGTTTGGCCAGGTGGAGAGAAATGTTAGCATATTGAGGCAAAATTAAAACTACTTTATGGAGAAGCATACAATAGGGACATTACCATTTAGTGTGAATGTTTTTTATTACCATGATCTGATCTAAATTTTGTGTGTGTCCAAAATATGAAAATTCTGGGATAGTTTAAAGAAACTTGACATGAAAGCATGGTGATTGTAACATATTTTAACCCATAAAAGGGGGAAAATATAAAAAACAGTTCAGTTCATAGGAATTGAGTATTTCATGAGTTTTTAACATTAGCTCAACCTTTACTTCCTGGTGCTAGCTCTGATTGGAGCTCTTTTATGAGCCAAGTTGTTCCTCCAGCGTGGCTCCTCAGAATGTTTTAAACTGCCATATTTTAGTAGAATTCTCTGCCAGCAAAGATGACACAAAGAAAAGGGACATTTTCTATACACAGGGATGCTAACAGAAAATGAGTGCTCAGAGTTGTGTGAGATAATGCTGTCCTTCCTAGAGATTCTTCTTGGCAGCAAAGGAGAGCTGTGATAAATGTGTACAGTGCAAGTCTATCTCATTATTTTGATACAAAAATTACTTATGACCTTGGGAAGGGAGGTTCTTCTGTGTGTGGAAGCAAGGTGTGTTAGAAAATTGTTGCCCAGCCCTACTTCTATCAGCTTTTTTTCAATGGGAAATTAGATTTTGAATAGTCAAAACTTCTTGCAAAAAGTGTCTGCTTTCCATACAAAGCTTCAATTTTTGTGGGATGGTTTTTTGGGTGAAAATAATGAATGACCAAAATCCAAAATGCTGCTGTGCTGCCTCACGCTCCTTTTATCTTCTATAGGCCACTGCTTCTTCCATAATGCACCATGGCCCTGTGATTGCCATGATGCGTTGCCTCTCCTTCGGGGAACGAGAGACTGTAGTCCTGACAGAAAGTCTGACCTATTGAGAATGGAAGCATGAGGCACTGCAATGGCATTTGAGAGTCAAAATATTTTGGCTTTCAACTCTTCATGCCCCCCCCCCCCCCCCAAAAAAAAAATTACCTCAAGAAGTCATCTACTTCAGCCCTGTGTGTCCAGGCAGAGTCAAGTAAACCCAGGTCCTCTCTGTCAAGTGTTTGTCTAACCTGTTCTTGATTCTATAGCGTAGATAGGGTTACTGAAGCTCCTCTGCCCACACACGCTACCAGGGCTGTTGAGATCAGATGAAGTGGTTGAGTTAGGACTCTGTTCAAATGTGTGAGAGTTGGTGGCATGGCATTCCCAACTAGAGTCCTCAATGCTGCTGGAATTTGTGCTCTCTGCCAGCTCAACAGCCAGAGGCTATTGACATTTAGGATGCTGTGCAAAGCCCATCTCTCTTCTCAGGTGAGTTAGTGGGTTGGTGTTTAGTGAGTTGGGACAAAGGTCTGTCCTTTTCTGATTTTCTTTCCTTAGTAATTGCCTTTGTCTTTTTTAAAGCCCTCTGAGTCTTGAAAATCAGGCACATTTGATAAATTAAAAATAAATGTAATGTGTTATAAAATTTGTAGGATATAGTCCCACTTCCCCTTCTTGCCAGTAGCAGTGCGACAGAAGTGCACTTTAGAAACCACCCACCATTTAGTACCCTCTACAAAACTAAAGTTGATTAGAAGCCCTTTGAATTCTGTTTAATAGATTGTTTGGCTTGTTACTGAAGTGCCTGAAATATTACCTATCCTCAGTGATATCAAGTAGCATCTCAAGACTTGTCTGTGATGCCCTACAGTAAGGATTACAGTGTGTGCTAAGGTGTTTCACTATAGCTGCCCCATGTAGACCCTGCTAGCCTGAACTAAACGCAAACTAGGATGGTACCTTTAACGTGGCCTGGTTTGAAACGTTAACACAAACAAGATATCTTTTAGTTCGCCCTAGCAGGGTCTGTGTGGGGTGGGTACAGCACAACACTGTAGTGCATGCAGAACTTCACACCTCTGTAGTCTGCGCTGCAGGGCCATGTAGACAAGCCCTTAGATTCCAGAGTTATAGCACTTCTATCATGTATGTGGTGTTTGAGTGTTGGCTCACTGAGCTCCAAGCCATCAGCAACACAGCAAATTTACTTCTTTCTAGATGACCAACAGACCAATATCAAGGCTGAACTTTCATGCCCAGCCTTCTATTAGAAAGTCTTCCCCCATTTTGATTTTCATGCAAATATGCTGATTGCTAATTTTCTCCATTCTGTGGTTCTATCTAAAGTGTTAGAAAAGCATCAGAAGACCAAGCTGTAGTATACTGCTGCTAACCTCCACGGCCTATCATTTGGTTAAATGGTTGAGGGAAAGACTATCATTCTGAATTCCAACTCTGGAATAGTATCAGGCTTAGAACCTGACCAGCGAGGAAAATCATATTACAGACACAAGCTCTTGGTTGGATGTCAGCCTATATTAGATCACCTTTGTATGAATGACTGTCTTTCATAGTTTCTGGGCTCTCGTAGATTTATCAGTCCGGTGTAACAAGGCTTTTGCTGATGCCAAAGGGTTTTACCAGGAAAAACCTCCATTCCTCTCTTAACAAAGAGATGCAGGTCCATCACCAGAAAACATTTTGAGAAACAACTCCTCCTTTCTTGCTAGGACTGGGGTTCAATAGCAAAATTCCCATTTGGAAAGTGAATTTTTCCTCTCACAGATTACTTTTTCCACGTGTGATATTTTCTTCTTTTAGGGACCTAGACATTTTGCAAAAGTTAAGTTTGTGTGCTGTGTAGCTGTTGGTGAGCCATGGTCATTTCGAAATGTTCAAAACACTGTTCTCAAACAGACAGGTGGCTGAAACCTGAAGGATCCGTTAAGTATAGTCTCTCCTTTCTTCCTATCTCCAAATGTAAGTGCTACATCAGATCAATCTGCTACTTCAGGATCTCTATCCAAAGAAGTAGTAGTTAAAAAAAAAAAAAAAAAAATCCTCTAAACAGCACTTTTCGAAGAATGAACCTCGGTTCATAATATAAAGCTTAAGCTATGCTAAAAATACCCAACTTCCTTTCCCTCTCTGCCACTGCCTCTGTCCCCACAATAAAAAATAAAATAAAATAAAAAAAACACCCAAAAAACTTGAAGCAATCATTCTCTTTCTCAGGACACTGCCAGGATGCAGGAATTGATGCCACTGCATCGTTAGCAAGGCATACTTCTGAAACACGTAGGAAATTCTCATATGGAAAATATACTCTGGGCATTCAACAATCACAGCCAAAAAGGAGCAAAAATATTTCGCTTAAGGAAAAGCAAATCCTTTTCATTGCAGTGATAATTGGCTGAGGGGGTAATTCAGTGAAGTGACAGCAGTAAGCAAGTGTTAATGTGTTCAATGTTTAGGCACATTTTCAAACAGAAACAGTTCTCTGAAAATAAAATGGAAAGCGTATTAGCCATAAATTCTGCCCTCTGCTGCAGTGAGGTGGAACGTCAAGGAAACAATATATTAAAGAAGACTTTGAGCCAAACACTCCCTGAGCTGCTTATTTCTTTATCAAAGAAAAGCCCCCCCCCCATTTTTTTTTTTTAAGCAAAAGGTTCTTTATCACAAATTAATGGCTGTTCCTTTTGTGCTGAGCTTTATGCTTAACAGTTGATTTAAAGGTTTAGACTCTATCACCAGAGAAATAGGATATGTAAGAGAGGGGAATTCTGATCCCTTGTGCATATGCATTATGGTAGTCTTTAATTAAGTAAACACACACTAGTTTTCCTACAGAACCCCTGCCTAATCTAGTGCCCAGGGTGGATGCAAGAGAGGAGTTGAATTAAAGTTGCACGGGCACCCATAAATCTGACCACTTCCTAAAAATAATCATTTAATGAAGGTCTTTGTGTATATAATTACAATATTTATAAATATTCTATAATACAGTATATCTGAAAATCAATTTTGTGAATGAGTACTCACTCCATTTCTGTTCCCAGCTAGTGTTCCTAATTCCCATTTTTGTATTAGTTTTATGTTATATGCAGTGAATCGTAACTGTGCCACATTTGCAGTAAACTGTGAACAGTGTGCAGTTCATTTAACATTTTGTGTTGCATGAGACTGGACTTTAGCCTCCATGCAGTAACACTGCTTACTACAGAGCAGCTTGCTTTTAATGAAATGAAAATTTCAGTGCTGGCTCACTGAGTTACTTTTTCAGATATGATTTTGAGATTGTAAACTTAACTAGTTCCTTTTTTTAAAAAAAATATTTTAAAGTTATTTGTTGGCCTTGGAATATATAGAATAACTTTTATCCAAAGCTTGTGTTACCATTACTCTGTTGGAGTGAGGGTGAGATGGGGCAGAGAAAAACTGGTTGGGAAACTGAATAGGAGGATCTATACAGAAGAATAGCTGTGAATTCACCCAATCCCCTGCTTTCTCTTCTAACCTTTTCCTCTTGCCAGTCTGTCTTTCCTTTCATGAGGCCTTCTTTTTCTTATACCTCACCATTTCATCTTTCTCTGCCCATCCCTCTTCATATGATTTTCCCCTTTCTGCCTCCTGTTCTTTTTATTTCTTTTGGAATATTAGTGGTTATACAAGAAGAGCGACAAGATTTTGTGAAGTTCTGATTCCTCTGTGGATAATGCAGGGTGGTACTGATACAGATCATGATCCCTCCCCATTAGTCTAAAATTGGTACAGAAGAAAGGAAAATAATATAATAAGGCCGGTTCATTTTTTTTTCTTGTTGGCATATCTGTTTTTACGAGGCAAGTAATGATCATATGTGCAGATAGTGAAGCAATTAATAGATTAGTGTCTAGCATCTACTGCTGCCCCATAGATTTGATGTGGATGCAATAGCTCTGTGTAAGCTGCTGGACCATCTGGGGAAGGCAAAAATCGCACTTCAAACAATAGCACAGGTCTCTTATGAATGCTTTCTTTATTAACAAAGATTCAGAACAGCACAACACGTCCCCATACTTGCCCCCAAACATAACAGTTCTGCGGGAGACCCTAGGCCTGCCTCCAGACCAATATTGGTCCCTTTCCCCAACCTGCAATTTCCAGACATCATGGCTGTATTGGGGCTGTGGTGCCAGGAACTCTCCTAGCCCACCTTAGTCTCCCCTTCACGAGCGGTGGTAATCAGGATTCACAGAAAAGACAACACAGCCTAGTTCTGTATTGTTTTGATGGTGTTTGCTCACTCATCCCTAACCCTCCCCATCTCCAGCCAGACCTCTACTCAGATAGCCCTTATGTTTGCAAAGTGCCCTTCGGAGTGGCAGCATGGGGAGCTCTGTGGGGAGAACCACTCCATGTGTAAATCTGGGGGGGAGGGACACTATGGGTGGATGAGTGTGCCAAAGATCTGACTGATTCTAGCATCCAGGCAAAGAAAACTGGTTTCCAAATAATTTATGCCATGCAACTGCTCAAAAAGGTGTCTTGGAAGGGTGAAAAAAAAATTAAACAGGCCACTAGTCCTACTGAACTGATGATAGGAGTATATCCTGGACTTTCTCCTCAAAACCTACTCTGTTGTATCTGAAAACAGATAATCACTATGCTCTCAAATGAAGTCTCACAGGAAAATAAGACAAAAACAACATATCACCTCTGCGTAAACACTTTTCACAAAGTGATCACTCTATAACTATATCTTACCTATAAATCCCTTCATCCTCAAAGGAAACCTGCACAGCACTTTCAAAAGACAAGCCTGAGATCTTAAATTCATAACTTTGCTAGACACTAAAAATCATGGTCTTAATAAAGACACTGGTTTTATGCCTTATTACAACAATCTAATCCACTAACTCCCCTTTTTTGTCCTATGACTACAGGGCTGTCAATGGGCCGCTTCACCTTGAATGCTCCCTTAGAATATGTGCTAACTACATATTTAAAAATTTTATTAAGATGATGTAAAAAAAAAAAAAATAGTGAACAGAGTTTGAGCATAGAAGTTTCTGGTTATCAGGGAATAACATACAGATTATCGAGGGCGCAAAGTTTGGTTTAAGAACAGGTGGCATGAGGAATACATAGTCTGCAAATCCCCGATTGGGGGTAAAAGGTTGATGGGTCAAAGTACAGACATTGAGATATGAGGGTATGAAGTTCATAGAGTGGTTGTGTTCGGGTGTGGAGTATAATGAGTGGATATGATGATGAGGATGGATTGACCCTCATTTGGTGAGATTTAATGTTTAGGGAGTTTATGGTTCCAGTTCATATGATCAAACGGAGAAGGTCACTTGGTCCCTTTCTTGTAGTGGGAGAACGATGTCACTCTGGCTCACGCCTCTTGGTACTGTCGGTGGCCGGTGATGTGCTCGATGTAGATGTCCCTGAACCATCAGATGGCATCTGAGACCATGAGGCGCCGCATGAGATGTGCGTAGTGTCGACCGATCCCGCAGGTCCGCAGCACACGCTCGTTACAGGGGTCCCAGGCTCCCAGGACTCCGACAATCAGGGTGTCCATTTGCACCTCATAGCCCTTCGCTCTCAGGGTGTCAGCCAGGGGGGCGTACTTTTCCAGCACTAGCCCTTGGATCTTACATTTAGCAGTGACACTCTTAGTACCTTTCCCAGACCTGAGGAAGAGCTCTGTGAAGCTCAAAAGCTTGTCTCTCTCACCAACTTGGTTCAGTAAAAGAGATTTCCTCACCCGCCTTGTCTCTCTAATTCTTGCATCCGAAGAAGTGGGCTGTAGTCCACGAAAGCTTATGCTCTAATAAATTTGTTAGTCTCTAAGGTGCCACAAGTACTCCTGTTCTTCTTTTTGCTAATTCTTTTAGTTCATTTACAGTAAGCCTGTTTAAACACCAGGTGGCGATATCTACCATCATGATATTCAGTAGTCAGATGAGAGATAATTTGAACCCTGAAATAAAGTGAGGAAAAGATATGGCTTGGTTTTGTTTTGTTAAATAGGATTCAGAATATTTTGAATCCGAATTAAGGGGTGGCCTGAGATGAAATGACTGATTTATTCTCTACAAGGGGTGTCTGCAATTTCTTGGTTATAGCAGGGATGAGTTGTGCTCTGTTACTGAAATCCTTTGAGATACCACCACACACCCCAGGATTTATGGTGCTCTATTAATGTATTTTTCTGTCTCTCTGTTGTTATTTCCAAGCAACCAGGGGTTCTGGGAATCCTCAGCTGGAAAATCTTAAACAACACACCACACCACACAACATTTTCAGAGTATTAAAAAAATGTAATAAGCTTACTCTCCAGCCACTTTATCTCTTGGAATAGGGTTCTCTACATCTTTGCCTATATGGTGTGGCGCCTACCTGTATATCCCCTTTCTTCTCCCATATAGCTCCGTCTTGGCCTGGGCAGAAGGAGTTTCTTCTTGTAGTCTTTCTCCTCTCTCACACTATTTTCTTTCACCTCCCCTTGCCCTATTTTAGTAATTACCTATCCCAGCTGTTTGCACTCTGGCCTTGTGGAGAGCAGCCTGGTCATATGATACTGGCTTAGGTTCTTGTGCTCAACTGATAAATGTCACTATAAGACAGCTTAAAATATACATTTCATATTTTCCATGCTGCAGTTCTGTAATTCCTCCAGGGATGTGTCACAATTGTGGGAGGAGAAGAGGGTGGGGATATCCCAAGAGACCATGAGTCTGGAACAAGGGAGGAAGTTTGTGTGATTGTGAGCATGGATAGCCTATAAGACTTGCACTCTAAGGTGTGGTCCATGCTATGAAAAGATTTCATAATGATTGCTTTAATTTCTAATTAACCCCCTTCTCTCCATTCTCATTTCTCACGATCTCTCCCTCTAGTTTTTCCTTGCATGCCTTATTTTTTCCTCTCCCTCCTCCTCTACCTACCTCCTGTTTCTACTGCCTCCTCCCATGCTGTCAGCCATGCAGAGATTAAGCACACATCCTGAAAGACCCCATCTGACTCCCCTGTTTTCACCTCGTGGTCCTTACAGACTGTCACCAAGATTTTTTCAAGAAGTGATGCAGTGAATTTTGGAATTAAGATAACTTGAGAGAACTAAGGTTTCAGAGTGGTAGCTGTGTTAGTCTGTATCAGCAAAAACAACGAGGAGTCCTTGTCTCGTTAGACTGACCTCACATTTTGTAGGCAACTCCCATCTTTCCATGTGCTGTGTATTTATACCTACTACTGTATTTTCCATTCGATGCATCTGATGAAATGGGTTCTAGTCCACAAAAGCTTATGCCTCAATAAATTTGTTAGCCTCTAAGGCAGGGATAGGCAACCTATGGCATGCGTGCCGAAGG
The DNA here is from genome assembly GCF_027887155.1 of Malaclemys terrapin pileata. Classification (NCBI taxonomy): domain Eukaryota; kingdom Metazoa; phylum Chordata; order Testudines; family Emydidae; genus Malaclemys; species Malaclemys terrapin. The sequence goes on along the minus strand of NC_071506.1, from coordinate 205,757,307 downwards.
CGGCACGCGAGCTGATTTTCAATGGTACTTACACTGCCCGGGTCCTGGCCATCGGTCCGGGGGGCTCTGCATTTTAATTTAATTTTAAATGAAGCTTCTTAAACATTTTAAAAACCTTATTTACTTTACATCCAGCAATAGTTTAGTTATATATTATAGACTTATAGAAAGAGACCTTCTAAAAACATTAAAATGTATTACTGGCATGCAAAAACTTCAATTAGAGTGAATGAATGAAGACTCGGCACACCACTTTTGAAAGGATGCCGAACCCCGCTCTAAGGTGCCACAAGGACTCCTCATTGTTTTTGAGAGAACTAACTTGAAGAAAATGCTCAGCACTCACTCTGAAAACCAGGTCCTTTTATAGGGATGTTTCAGGAGGAGCTCCCCAAAATGGAGGCGCTCAAAATCACCTGGTTGCTTGTGAAAATCTTGGTCACGTCTTACCCCACAGTCTGTATGGCAGCGAGAGAAAGGAATGCTGCAGACCCAGTGTATGGATTGCTGGAGTACTAGTGACTTTCCACGTTTGAGATTTTTCCCTGTTGAGAACCAAATCATTGATGTTCCCCCACACACTGCTGCCAGCATGTTCTATCCAGCTATTAGGAGCAGGTGTGGAGGAAGCAGGAGCTTATCTCATTGCGTGCCACAGAAGTGATGGAGATTGGGAAAGCCTGTAGTGACAAATTGATGGAGGTGGAAGGAGGCTGGAGGAGAACTTGAATAGTCTGCTGGAGGACTAGGGGATAGTGTGGTCAGAATTGTTGGCAAGAAAGTAGGGGAATGACTGGGCGCCCTCTCCCATTCTGCTTCTGTTCCTTCCCGTTCTCTTCTGTTTCCTTTCAGTCCATGTCTCCATTCATTCTGTCCTTTTTCTCTAGCCCCATCTCCTGCCTACTAGCAGGACTCTGTGGATGCTGGCTTCCTTCTCCTTCACTCTACCACAGCTTCTCCATGCTAAATTTGATCCAGCTGGGGAAGCATTGGGACCAGAAGAGAAGCAGCAGCCTATGATTCCAGTGTCAAGGAGGAGGAATTTCAGGGGAAACCCTGCTCAACACATGCAGCACCACCAGATGAATGATTTTCTGGTGGGGTTGTAGGAATTCATGACATGGAGGAAGGGGTGCTGCATGTGTGTACATTATAACTAATGCATGACAGCTTTCAACTCTGAGAGAGACAAGCATGAATAATTACAAAAATAATCAATGTGAGGCAAAAGGTGCCAATAATGGAGACTTCTGCAAAATGCAAGAGACTTAGCAGCTCTTGATTTCTTGTGATAGTACCTCCTCATACTTTTTATTTTTAAAGTAAGGCCATGTCTACACTACCACTTATGTTGGCAAAACTTATGTAGCTCAGGAGTGTGACAAAGCAGCCCCCCTGTGTGACATAAGTTTTGCCAGCATAAGTGGTAGTGTGCACAGTGCTATGTCAGCAAGAGAGCATCTCCCGCCAACATAGCTGCTGCCGCTCGTGGAGGTGGTTTTATTATGTCAATGGGAGAGCTCTCTCCCCTCAGTATAGAGTGGCTACACGAATGATCTTCCAGCGGCGCAGCTACATCGGTACAGCTGTAAGCTCGCTAGTGTAGACATGGTTGGATAATCAGCCACACATGGAATAGGTACAATGAATTCATTGTTTGGCAAACAAGAATATTCTCTCACTAAATAAATCTGGGTTATGCTGTTTTTAAAGTTTACTTTCCTTTTTGAGGTCAAGTTACAGCAGAGAATCACACATTTGTAATCGCTATAAGGATCCCAGAAAGTTTTATAGGATGTACCAAGACAGTCTTCATAATATATGGTCCAACTTTATTTTCTTGAACACCATTTACAGTAATGTTCTATTGAATAAAGTCATTATTACAGTAAGATGTTTAATCTACATAAAGCTAAAGAAAAAGTGATAATTTAGGATAACAGGAAAATTACAATGGAGAGTTTTGATTCCCAGAAGATATCTTGGTGAGTCCATAATACAGCAATCTGATCTCATAACTAAAAGTTATTTGAAGTGATCGGGATAAAGAAGAGAGAAGTATTTTTGTTAATGAGTATTTGTGATGTGCTTCTAGAGAATTATTTTTATAATCGTAAATGTTATATGCTAAAGTTTCCTGTTTTTCTTTGAGTTGCGGGGACTTCTGCAGTAGGAATAATCTTAATCTTTTGGAGAAAGAGACCTTAAATGAAATTGCCTGTGTATACATTATACATAAGGCCTCCGGCCCATCAGAAAAGAAAAATAGTAGATATTTGGTGAAAAATAAAGAAATAGATGGAGTACTAGGACCATCAGTTTGGTTTAAATGGTGTAAAAATTTTGGGAACATGCATACTTTGTAAACTGCTAGAATTTTTACTCTTGTTGATCCAACAGTGTTGGGTGAGAAATATCCCAGTGATCTAGTTTAAAGCAGCTCAGTATTCATAGCTCTATAAACATGTACATGTACGTTGGTGTTTTTTGCATGTGATAATACTGGGTCACATAATCGATCACTGATTACTATAAGACATTTTTTCCCATCATTAGGTTTTCATTTTTCTGTTTAATTTGACAAAATGGCTATGCCACATCAGAAACATACAACTTGAATCTTTTTTTGCTGCAAAATCATATTTGCTGATAAAATAGCTCCTTCCTGCAAAAAAGTGGGTCCATTTTCACTTGATACATTCCTTTTTTTATTAGAAAAAGGAACTAAAAAAGTATTAAGTTTTCACAGATGTGATAATTTTCCCATTTGTAACAAAATCTAGGACCCTAAGATTTTGAGTTTTTTTGTTACTTTTCCGCTGGTTGTATGCAAATGTTTTGCATAATTCTACAGCTACAGCACCTGTTCTTATCAGAGGGAGAGATTAAAGAATCTAAATTATTATTAAGCCTACAATAAATCATCTCCTATGCAAAAGGTGAGTTTAATGTAGACTAGCAGGTATTTTTAGAAGTTCCTCATGGGATCCTCCTGCAATCAAATAGTTATAGCTGCCAATATGTAAAAGAGAGCCTCACAGTTTTGCCAATAATTGAAAGAGGCAGCCAAGCAAGAGAGAAATATCCTCATTTACCAGAGTGATTTCAAACCTTCAGAGAAATTTTTTGTTTCTCCACCTAACTTAGTCTTCCAGCAGGACTGGAAGGAGCTGAGGCCCTAACTTTGCAATTTGATGTACGTGAGCTGCCCTTTGCACTTGCAAAGACCCTCATTAAAATCAGCAGGGCTGTGCATGGGTACGAGTCCACCTATATAGATCTCATGGCAGAATTGGGGGCTGTTTTTCTATCTTAATTATTTACTTAACTTTGTCAATGCAAAGTGGAACATCTGCTGATGAAAAATAACAGGTAACAGTAAATTCACTGGACTGCTCCAGTGTATGTTCCATGTTCTAACTCCTCTCAACAAACTTTGGACCTAGTGACCATATCAGACGGAGAACTTGTAAGCATTTGCTTTAATATATGGCCTGACTTTAGTTCACAGCATGGCCTGACTTTGCTGACTATAGTTCAGGTCTCAGATCTTGCACCAGGCCCGGTGCTCTAGTGTGTGTCTCTCTCTCTCCTTCCCTCCTCCTCTTTACAGTGAGAGCTAGTAAAAGACTCCATGCTCAAATGCAGTGTTGAATGGATGGTCCAATGTAGAATGGAGGATTGCCAGTCTACAGAGTTTCATGGTGGTTTGATACCATCCTGCATAGTGGTTGAAAAATTTTGTGAGGAGCTAATTTCTGTTTGTGACATAAGCATAATGAGCTAGTCTCTATGCATTGCCTTTTTGGCCTATTGTGAACAGTAAATATGTTGGCTCTTGTTAAACACTAGAAATGTGGAAGAGTCACTCAAAGATTTATGTCTTGATTTTGACCTTCCCCTCTTCCCGAAAGTTTAGCTTAACGTATACAGTAATTTGCCTCTTATTTGCAAGTGAACACATATTGTCTAAATGAATCAAACCATACAAACCCTTTCTCTGAAACAAACTGATTCATAATGGGCATATCTCTAAATGGGTGTAGTGTATTTATATGTGCAATATTCTCTGTGTGAGCAATAGAGTTTGGCACTGTTTCTGGAATGACATATTTATGTGAACTAAAGTGGGTAAGCAGCATGTCCTATCAGTAGCCTGGTTTTACTTAAGCTTATGGATAGCAAGGTAATTCAGATTGTTTGACAACCACTCTTCTTCACATCTTCTACCCTTTGGTAGCACGTCCTTGCCAGCTTCAGCCTTATAGTTAAAATCAGAGGCATTTTTTGAAAATGTAACCTTGGGGATTAGGGGAAAAACAGAACAGTGAAGAAATAAAACGTTCTCTGGAAAATAATGAAATGTCTCTCTTATATCTTTCTTCCCCGATGACATATATTCCAGTGAAAAGCTGTCCATCACTAGCTTGGAGGGTTGCATCATGGTAATGAGGTCACTTCTGCCTAACAGGGTTGCTTTATTTACAGTAAATTATGAAGTGAGTCAGTGCCCTACCAAAATGCCAAATTCTGAGAGCTTTGGCATTGGTTAAAGATGGAATTCAGGGGCCATAAATTTCATATGTACACAGCATGGTAGCAGTTCATTAAACAGTGTGCAGGAAAGGCAAGTGGTAAAACAGATTTTGGTAATCCCCACTCAGAAGAAGGCTTTGTGTTCCAACTTCCCATTTTCACATTTTTGCTTCAGCTAAGGTTAGCTATAGAATTCTGCCCTACCAATCTGAAAATGCTATTTAGTGCTCTGCCTTGTTTCTGATTATGAAGCAGGACATTTTGTAAGTAATTTACCATTTCAATTTACAATTGAAATGTGTGGAACTTGATCAATTGGAAAACTGGGCTATGGACAACAACATGAAATTCAACAAAGACAAATGTAAGTCCCTAAACTTAGGGAGGAAAAAACCAAATACACAAATACAGATTGGGGGATAACTGACTTCGCAGCAGCATTGCTGACAAGGATCTGGAAGTAGTGGTGGATCACAACCTCAACGTGAGTTGTCAATGCAACACTGTTGCCCTCCTCTCCCCCCCCCCCCCCCCCCCAAAAAAAAAAAAAGGAAATGCAGTTTGGGTTGCAGTAACAGAGACATAGTACACAAATCACAGGAGGTGATACTACTGCTCTACTCAGCGCTAGTTAGGCCTCAGCTGGATTACTGCGTCCAGTTTTGGTCACTGCTGCAGAGAAAGGATGTAGAGAAACTGGAAAAGATCCAGAGGCGAGTGACAAAAGTGATCAAAGGAATGGAATGCAAGCCATGTGAGCAAAGGCTGAAGGAACTAGATATGTTTAGTTTGGAAAAGAGGAGATTAAGGAGCGACATGATAGCAATCTTCAAATACTTGAAAGGCTGCAATAAAAAAGATAGAGAAAAATTGTTCTCTCTTGCCACAGAGGGCAGTATAGAGGGTAGGCAATGGGTTCAAACTACAGCATAGACGATTTAGATTAAATCTCAGGAAAACCTTCCTAACTATAACAACAGTAGAACAATGGGACAGACTCCCTAGGGAAGTCATGGAAGCTCCTTCACTGGAAGTTTTCAAAAAGAGGCTGGATAGCCATCTGTCTCAAGTGGTTTAGACACAACAAATTCTGCATCTTGGCAGAGGGCTAGACTAGATGACCCTTGCAGTCCCTTCTAATTCTATGGTTCTATGATCCTATGAGTCGCCAACCCTGTGCTTACACACCTCTTGTTTCTCCTGTTACCAACCTCTCTCAGTCATGCATTCCAAAACAGTGTGTATTGCTCACTGTTCTTTTTAGGAAACTCTTGCCAATATTGAAGTAAACTGACATGCTTGCCTGGCTCATGTTAAAACGTAAGAGCTCAGTTATTTGAAGTAATTAACATGGGCTATATGTTTCTTTTCTTCCTTTCAGATGTGTGCAATAGTACTGATCTTCCTGAAGTTGAAATCATCAGTCTGCTGGAAGAACAGCTGCCCCATTACAAGCTGAGAGCAGATACAATCTATGGTTATGACCACGACGACTGGCTTCATACGCCTCTCATTTCTCCTGATGCCAGTATCGACTTAACAACTGAGCAAATAGAAGAGACGCTGAAATACTTCCGTAAGTGAAAACTTGGCAGTTGTACTAAAGCAAGAATATGGCTTATAAATTAGTGCTGTCTGTCACAAGGCCCTCAATATAGCAGCTATGGTTAGGAATCAGCATGAGTGGCGTAGGACCAAGCTACATGTACACTTTAAACCAGCCTTCTGTTACAACACTGTGGCAAAAGCAATACATTCATAATGGATCAAAAGCCAGTCTATTTCCTGTACCAGTTTTACAGGTTCCTGATGGGTGGGAAGTAAAGTAAATATTAAATAAAAGATTAGGACATACAAAATAGCAATTGCACTTGTAGTTTGTACATGCAAAGTTTCATCCTAGAGAGATGTTCTTGATTATCCCCCTGGATTAAATTATATTTAGGGTGAGAAAGTAACAAAGACTCTTACATGAAAAATACAATTAAAAAAAACCCTAAAAACACCTAAATCCACACCTCAATTAAATAAAAATCCCTAAAAACACCTAAATCCACACCTCAATTAAATTTCCAGGTGGTTGGAAAGTCCCTGAAATATCTGGAGTTTGAATATATGTGGATATGCGTTTTGTTTGAGGCTTTTTAATCAGCTGTAGGTTAACATAGTCTACTCCTATTGAAATGACTTATCCATTCCACAGGTTTAATGTGAAAGCTCTAAATGTTGGGTGAGTGAAGAAACTTCCAAGTAGTTGCTTTTGTTTTTGTTTTTTTTAAACATACTTTCCCTTTAAATCAGAACTTACGCAAGAGGAAAACCAGGAAAAAATGTATGTAACTTTAAATTCCAGGATTTCGATTGGTATAATTGGAATATATTACTTTTGCTTTAACTCTCTAAGGTGGCAGTTGCAATTTCCTGATACCAAACATCATTATAAAATACAGACAACTAGGCCTAGACTTGCTGCCTACTATATTTGCATTTTTCATTTGCTGACGCATTGCATGGTAGATGATGCTATTGTGTCCTGGCAAGGCATCATGAAATCAAGAAATAATGTTGCAGCTTCTGGGAGAGAGAGATGCAATTCTGTCCTATAAGAATTGAAGTTAGTAGCAACCCTAAAGGGATGGTCAGTTCACAGAGGTTTGTCCTTTCATCTTTTTATTTTGCTGCCCAGTTTCATGACATTGCAAACAGTGGCTGACCATTACACCTGTGGGAATAGCTCCTAGCTTAGTGTTCTGTTCACTCTTGTCTACGGGAAGGGTTTTCAAGGTGAGGAAAACCTATACAAATATATCCAAACATAAATCCTCTTGCCATCCTAATGATGTTTTTGTCATTTATTTCATCACAGATCTTTTGCTGAATTACTAAAGGTTCTTCTTCGAGTGCTTGCTCATGTCCATTCAACTTAGGTGTGTGTGCTCGCCACATGCACCAATGCCGAAGTTTTTCCCTCAGCAATATCCATAGGGGACCAGCTCTGGCACCCCCTTGGAGCGGCGCACACATGTCGCAGTATATAGGGCACCACCGGCTCCCCCCGCTCCCCCCAATTCATTTTTGCCACCAGCGATGGGGCTAGAACTGTTGCGTTCTTGTTCATACTAATTTGTTAATCCTTGGATTATAGTGTCTATAGTTTTCTGTTAGTGTTAGTAAATCCCTTAACTATAATTAGAGACTTCATAGGTCCCAAACAGGACTTTGCCTCAGGACCGGGCTTGCCCCGGTCCCCAGGATTTAAGCCCAGCGATCGCTTCAAGAGGCCCATGCCTGTTAGTGATCCACACAGCAGCTGTCTGCGTTGCTTGGGCAAAGGGCACGTTAGTGAAAAGTGCAAGATTTGCAAATCCTTCAAGCCAAGGACTAAGAAGGAGCACAACATTCATTTAAATGCGCTCCTTATGGAGTCGGCCCTCACCCCGACACTGGAGTAAAGCTTCAACTCAGCACCGAGTACCGTGACCTCAGTACATAGTGCCCCACTGGGTTCGTCCACTGGCCGGCACTGGTCCCCATCTCTGGCTCTGGCCAAGAAGCCCAAGAAGATGGTGCGAGGTCAGTCTCCAACCTCCCGCAAGGGAAAGGATAAGACAAGGTGCGAGCAAGGTCCCAGGCCACTCCCCGCCAGCGACCCCGGATAGTGGCAGAGGCCTCCATCAGCTCCAAGTGCCATGCATGCCAGAGGCCCTACAGGTGGTGCAGGAGATTATGTTCCTCCCGGTGCCGCCCACACCGGCTCCCACAGTTCCCCAGCCATGGGGTAAACCCGCGTTTGGACCGCTACGGTCCCCACCTAAGTGACACTGTTCCCCATCACGGGAAATGTCCCACCAGCGCTCGCCCTGCTGTAGCCGCCACGCATCTGACCGTGAAAGGCAAATATGCAGCACAGTCCCATTCATCCTCGGACCTTGGGCAGGCCGAGAGGCTTGAGGCGCAGCTCTCCGGCAACTGGGCGCAGACCTCTGGGGGCATGCGCCCACTGGCAGGAGTACTGGTCCCGGCACCCAGTATCTCCGAGACCGTGGAACTGCTCCAGGGACCTGTCGAGGGATTAATACTACCATTCCTCAGACCATCACTGATCCCCTAGGAGGGCATCACTGTGTGCAGACCCTTCCCAGCACTGGGCCTGTTCCAATTCCCGGTCCCGCTCTTCATCCCGGTACTATTCGTCAAGCGCGAGACGTAGATCGCCGGCTCTAGGTTGTCGCGGATCCGTCGAGCGCCGCCGGTCCTGAAGACCTCGTTCCAGATCGGACTCCAGGCAGAGCGACCAGCACTGGTCGAGACAGAACCACCCTTCCGCTCTGTCCTGGTCGCCTGAGAGCGACCACTCAGGATCCTGCCCTGGTTTGGAAGGAGGGATGTCCTGATGGTGGGACAAGCTCCAGTACCAGTGGTACCAGCTACATTATCGGCACTGAAACAAGCCCTGTGGCCTCAGGCCCAGTGGCTGGCGCCGTGGTATCCATGGAACCTGTGGGGGTTCACCCAGCCCTCCCAGGCTGCCCGCTTAGTGTCCGGACCTTCGATGAGACCAGTTGCCTCTCTCTCCCGCCCTCTTCCAGTGCAAGAAGCCTTGGATGAGAGGACCCCGCAGGTCCAAGAGGGAGTAGGGGACCAGTGGTTGTGGAGGATCCTATGGCACCGGCATCTTCCTCGTCATCACCTGACGAGGCTATAATGCCCCCGGTTCCTCTGGATGACACTAAAGTGCACCAGTAACTACTGAAGAGGCTCGCTGCCAACCTGGGCCTTCAAGCGGAGGAGTTAGAGGAGCCCTCGGAGACTCTTTTCAATGTCCTCTGCTCCACAGCACCAGCCAGGGTGGCTCTGCCCCTTCATGATGGAGCCTCTAAGATTACTAAAGCCTTGTGGGGAAAATCCTTCCTCCCTGCCACCCATCTCCAAGAGGGCTGAACAAAAGTAATTTGTGCCATCCAAAGGCCATGAGACGGTTAACCACAGGGAACGACAAGGTCAACCCAAGGCTACCCCTAAGAATAAAGATTCCAAGAGACTAGACTTGTTTGGGCATAAGGTTTATTCATCCTCCAGTCTCCAGCTGAGGGGTGGCCAACCACCAGGTCCTCCTGGGATGCTATGACTTTAACATGTGGTAAGTCGTGGCCAAGTTCGAGGGCTCCGTTCCTGAGGCTTCCAGGAAGGAGTTCCGGGTGATCATGGAGGAGGGCATGACTGCGGCCAGGGCGACACTCCAGGCAGCGTCTGATGCAGCGGACACTGCTCCCCGAACCATTGCCTCGGCCGTCGCTATGCCCGGAACGGCAAACTGCAACCACTGGGAGCTGTGGGCAGCTGTGCAAATGTAAACAAACTGTCTGGAGGCCCGCTAGCGGATTACCCTGATGGGCTGCAGGTTGCCCGCCACTGGTATAGAGAATATTTTTGTGAGAGAGAATAATAACCTTCTCTGAATTAAGCATTGGATTGATAGCCAGGAAATTGGGAGTTCTGATTCCAGCTCTCTTGCTGACTTGCTCTGTTGCCATGAAAAATCATGTAATCTTTGTGCCTGCCTTGCATATCTGTATGGTGGAGATAAAACTTAAAATACTGTTGTACCTCACACACGGGAATTGAGGACAGACTGATATTAACATAGCGCTTTGAAACTATAATGCATTATATAAATGTTAAGTGTTGTTACTACTATTCTCTTTTGATCTGGATGAAAGAATGGCTATCAAACAGTGGAAAGTTATATATTTAAATAGCTCAGCATGAAAAGTCCTTGAGCTGCCACACCTGTCCTACAGTAATGTCCTCAGGAGTGTGACTGCTAATGGAATGACCTGTTTTAAATGTAACAGCTGAAACACTCTCTCTTGCATGAGTTCACGTTTTTGTAAGGTTTAAAAAGTCATTAGCATTGGGTGTGTGCAATCACTGACATTTGTCTGTCCAAATGATTTCATCTCAAAATTACAGTTCCCTAAAAAGTGGTGGTAAACTGACACAAATTGCGGATATGCGCAACTTGAGGGACTGTCTAGAATTCTGTGGAAACTCTTCCAAATACCACAATCTCATTCCCCCTCCATCCCCCCTCAAAAAAATCCAAAACCCTTCTGCAAACCATATGTAGAATTATAACTCTTTTTGCCTGTAAAAAGTAACAGAGGGTCCTGTGGCACCTTTAAGACTAACAGAAGTATTGGGAGCTTAAGCTTTCGTGGGTAAGAACCTCACTTCTTCAGATGCAAGACACTTCTCTGAAGAAGTGAGGTTCTTACCCACGAAAGCTTATGCTTCCAATACTTCTGTTAGTCTTAAAGGTGCCACAGGACCCTCTGTTACTTTTTACAGATTCAGACTAACACGGCTACCCCTCTGATATCTTTTTGCCTGGTGACACTGTAATTTTAATTGTTCACACACACAGTAAATGAGATTGTGTATCATTGGATTAATTATAGCTTCACTAAATAATTTGCCAAGATCCAAAAGGAGCATGCAAAACACTAATTGTGGGATACAAGAATAATAACTGGACTTGTACAGAGCAGTTGAAATGATGCAGAGATATGAGTATGCATGCGTATGAAAAGTATTAGCTATGGCTATGTGGGTGAGCATTCCAAGGTTCAATAAATCACGATAATGAAATTCAGCATTAAGGTAGTGCAGCATCCGCTAATAACAAGGGAAAGTGCAGAAATTTGATTTCAGTTGAGGAAAACAAATGCTCCCATTGTAAATGTAGTAATAAGTTCAAAGTTTGGTGCCCTGTTTTCTTCAGCTTTCTTTTGGTGCTTTTCAAGTGCATAAAATAAGGTTGATATTTAAACTTAAGACAGCACATAATACTTCAGGTATAGTATTAGAAATCTCTTTCTGTTTAGATTTGATGTGATTCCCATCACTGTAGTATCTAAGCAGTTTCCAAACAATAGCATGGTAAAGATATGCTGTCAGAATAAGTCCCCTGTGTAAATATATATACATCTTTCCAAATGTTCTGGAAATGTGTCCAAATTCAGATATATTGGACAGTATTTGTGAAGCCCTTTCGCTCGTTTATCTAGGGGGATTGCATTTCCAGCCTAATCATTACATCTCGGAGTGTCTGGTAGGAACGTGGGATTATGGAAAGTTACTTTTCATGATGTTTGAATAAGATTTTGGTGATAACTAAGTACTTGTGAATTTGTGGTTATGTCAGCCATCCTCCATGTAAAATTGGAATTAGGAAGAGGGACTATTCCTTTGGAGAAAATGGCAACCTTTTGTGAAGGAAGGAGACTAAAAGAGATTAGTCAGTTATCTTGGTACCTATCTAGCCTCTTTTGATGTGAGAGTGCCACATTCTTGTTTGTTGCAATCCCTTATTTATTTTTTTCCTGTGCAAATAACAATATTTGTTATTTACACAGCACTCTTCATCCATAGCTCTCAGCACTTTACAAAAATCGTCCCTTTTGAAAGATGGGGCATCTCCATGGAAGCAGCCTAGAGAGGCTATCTGATTTTTCCAAAATTACACAATAAGTCAATGTCAGAGTTAGAAACAAGCCACATTTCCTGACTTCCGATCCCATACTCGCTGGATTACTTGATATGCATTTTGACAGCAGACAGATGAAACAGAACAATGGGTTTTCTAAATATTTATTTTATTTATGTATTTTGATACTATACAAACACTCCCAAAAGTCCCCAGGTATCTTCCACAGAATTTAAAAATAACAATCCAACTTAACCCAGAAGCTGAATTCCAACCCGAAATGAAGAGAGATGGAGCGTGGACAGGAAGAGGCGGGGTGGGGTGAGGGCTTGGAGGAAGGGGTGGAGTGGGGGCTGGGCCTGTAGTGTAGACCAGGCCTTGGTGTTTATACCTTACTCATTGTCCAGGTATCTGAGTGCAATACACAATGTAACCAATCTGACATGCTGTTTAATAATTGATTTCTGGTTCTCTTCTCCATTCCACTGAAATGATCAGTAGGACTGGCCTTTTTGTTTTTTAAATGTTTTATTCTGGCAAAAGCTAAATCAAAGATCCATGTCGAATTTTGTCCTGAAGGTGGCAAGATTTCTTGTGGAAGACTGTTCCATAGCTAACAGGAGAGCAGGAGCTTTCTGGTGACACACTTCCCTATAATCCCGCTGCCCTGTTAGCTGTAATTTGGGAGATACATTGACAAGATGCTTGCTTAGGGTTACCATTCGTCCGGATTTACCCGGACATGTCCTCCTTTTTGTGCTAAAAATAGCGTCCGGGGGGAATTTGTAAAGCACTCACAATGTCCGGGATTTCCCCCTCCCCCGGGCACAGCAGAGCGAGCGGCTGGGAGGGCTGCAGGAAAGTCCCGGGCTGGACTCCGGAGCAGCTGGAGAGGAGCTCCGCCCTGCATTCTGAGCAAGTGTCTCAGCACAAAGTGCAGCCCTCCCCTTTTGCAACTGGGAGCGGTTTCTGCCATGCAGCGTAGCAAAACGGGAGCGAGAGCACTTTGTGCTGATACAAGGGCAGCTCTCCCCTGCAACCCGGTCCGGACCTGGGACCGGGTTTTGTTGTGCAGGGCCAGGGACCGGGTTTTGTTGTGCTGGGGAGCTTAGCCACGTGTCCGGCTCGCACAGAGCCCAACACCCTGTTCTGAGCAGCAGGGTAAGGGGGGGCAGGAGAAGGGGCAGGGAGGTTCTGGAGGGGGCAGTCAAGAAACGGGGGGGGGCTTTTTGGGGGGAGTGGAGAAAGTTTTGGGCAGTCAGGGTACAGGTAGGGGGTAGGGTCCTGGTGGGCAGTTGGGGGGGGGGTCTTAGGAGGGGGCAGTTAGGGGACAAGGAACAGGGAGTCTTAGGTAGGGGGTGGGGTTCTGGAGGGCAGTTAGGAGCAGGGGTCCCAGGAGGGGGCAGTCAGGGGACAAGGAGCGGGGGGGTGGGGGGCTGGGAGTTCTGGGGGGGAGCTGTCAGGGGGCAGGGGTGGGGAGAGGGATCGGAGCAGTCAGGGGACAGGGAGCAGAGGGGTTTAGATGGGTTGGGAGTTCTGGGGGGGGCTGTCAGGGGGCAGGAGTGCGGAGAGGGATCGGAGCAGTCAGGGGACAGGGAGCAGAGGGGTTTAGATGGGTTGGGAGTTCTGGGGGGGGGCTGTCAGGGGGCAGGAGTGCGGAGAGGGATCGGAGCAGTAGGGGACAGGGAGCAGAGGGGTTTAGATGGGTTGGGAGTTCTGGGGGGGGGCTGTCAGGGGGTGGGGAGTGGTTGGATGGGGCGTGGGAGTCCCAGGGGTCTGTCTGGGGGTGGGGGTGTGGATAAAGGTTGGGGCAGTCAGGGGACAAGAGGCAGGGAGGCTTAGATAGTCCTGGGGGGCAGTTAGGGGCAGGGGTCCCAGGAGGGGGTAGTCAGGGGACAAGGAACGGGGGGAGGCTTGGGAGGTCAGGGGGGGCGGGAAGTGGGAGGGGCAGGGGTGGGGCTAGGGCGGGGCTCCTCCCGTCCTCTTTTTTGCTCGCTGAAATATGGTAACCCTATGCTTGCTTAGTAACTGAAATGTTCCCTAGGAGCAAAGGAACTCTCTCACCCTGGTGGATATGTTGCATTAATCAAGGTTGCTGGTCACAAATGCGTTAGGTCACTGTGGCAGAGTCCACAATTGTGGAAATGGGGCCTACTCTCCTGGTCTGCTGTAGGTTTCGAAGGGTATTTTTGGCAGATTGTTTGTCTTTGGAGGTCCAATAGCAGTACGGGTTCAGGACATCAGTGCTGTCTCCTAGTTTGGCAAGTGGAGGGGGTGAACAAACCTCTAATTCAGTGTGTCTTGACTTCTTTGGAGCAAAATGGATAAGCTTTGGGTTTGTCTTGCATTTACTAGCAGGATAGCAATCATGATGCATGGTTTTAAATATGTGTTTATGTGAGGGTAGACAGACTGGTTTTCTGGGCCTCAGAGGACCTCTCCTGGAGAGAGTCAGGTTGGAGAAAGAAGTAGTTGATTTCTTCTTTTCATTCTTTGTTTATTTTCTCTCACTTTTATATTACTGCTTTCTCATCCTGTGATGTTTGTGTTGAATGCTTGCAAGTTGATGTTTCCTCCAGCCCCAGCCCATTATCTTGAGTAATTTAAGGCACCCGGTACCTCTGAAAGTACTGCAAATGTAGTAATTTATGAGCCAGATAAACTGAAAAATCTGGGCAGTCTCTCTGTGGTGGTCTGTGCTTATGGTAGATGTTTTGCTTTGATTTCCACCACCAGTGCAAATTCTTACTTTGAGACACTTATTACAAAGGGCAAACCATGATGATCTGGTTTCTTGTTATTCCCTGCTGTTTCTTTAGGGGGTGGGAAAGCTTTATGTCAGCAAATTGATGACTAGGCTCTATTTCCTCCTAGATACTCCATGTAGCACAGAACACTTCATCCAATATGACCTATTACTAAATGTTGGAACTTGTTCTAGTTACTGCTTAGAAGTGTTTCCTATAAAAGAAAATCTTTTTTCTTTATTTATGAAATCTTTTAATCCTGTCATAAGCATTTTTATAATCTGTTGAAAAATTGTTTGTGGAATATTAAGTATATTTTTAGAGAGATTATAATGCAGTTTGGTTTTCAGTTACAGCTGGAAACTTTATTCATGATTTAGAATTAAAATGCCAACCATGGAAACCTGCCTGGCATGCTTATAGCCATGGTTATTGATGAATGATTATTGAATGTTACGGGAGAAGGAATAAAATTAAAACATTTATCAATAGCTATAGGAGTTTGTGAAGGTTGATAGGGTGAAAAGCAGTATCCTTTCTTCAAAAATAAAAATAGTAATGGAGGACATTAAAGACACATTATGCTCTCCAAAGGGCAAGGGCTTCAACATGGATGAAAGCCCAATTTCTCTGCTTAGCAACTCACCAACAACAAATCCAGACTGCTGAGCTTGTTTTTGTTTGTGCATTGAAACAAGCTCACATTTCTACTCTGCCTGCTGGTTCCAGGCTCCTAAGCCAGTTTGAGCACAGGACATAGTGTAATTTGTCATGCATTGGCTCAAAAGCAGAACAGGAAGACAAAACAGGTCAGACAATGCAACGAGCGTCCATGAAATGAGCCAAAGTCAATCTATTAATCCCATTTTCAGGCTTCTGAATCTTGATAATAATACTACTACTTAGATCTTACATCAGTGTTTTCATCCATACATTTTATTTTAGTATTTTAGAAAGGAGGTAAGTATTGTCTGCATTTTACAGAAGGGGAAACGATGCATAGAGATGTAATTTACTGAAGGTCAGCAAGTCAGTAGCAGAACTGGGAACAGAGCAAGCTCTTCTACCTTTTATTCCAGTGCCCCATCCACTGGATGATATCTCCTTTGACAACTGCCCTTTTCAATTAATATTTACAAACTAAGCTGAAACCAAGTTTTCAAAACAAGTTTACGAATAAGACATTGTTAGCTGGTTTCTTGGACTTTTGCAGGAAAGAGGATTTATTGTTTTTCAGGATCACTTGTATTAGACTTTTGGGTACTTCTGCAGCCTTACTTCTTCATTACAGATGACTTATTTGATATGATCAGAGATGTATAAAATCTTGTCATTTTATAGCAGTCTGACTCCTGCCCAGTCATGTCCTACAATTCTCAGAAGCATCAGCACTGTGCTGCTAAATACCCTCCATTCTGTTGGAAGGAAATCTGTCCCAAAAGATCCACTTGTTAAAGAGAGTACTAGATATTGTGGGTGAACTCCTCAGTTAGTGTATATTGGCATAGCTCTGTTGTAGTGAAAGGAGCTGTGCATTAGCTGAGAATTTGACTGTCTGTGTTAAATCTGTCTCCCAGAGTTGGAACAAAACTTCTAGGCAGAATATTAGGAGTTATCTTTTTGCTTTCCTGTGTGTGTGGTTTTTTTTTTTTTAATACTTCTCACTCATTCAGGGTGGAGTTTAGAAGACCTGTAACAGGAAGTATAGCAAAGAATGTAAACAGCTGGTGTTTGACTTTAATACTGGCTTTAATATAGTACTTAGTACAATGTACAGACTTTATCTTTAAGTAGACATTAATTTTGCATGCATATTCCAGTCTGTTCTCTGAGGAGTTGAGTGTAAAAACGTTTGATTTGTAACTTGCCTGCAGCACAGCAGTTCTAAGGATATGTCCATATGATGAGGTTCATTCTAGTGTAACCCACTGGTGAGCGTGTAACAGGTTCCCCTCTCAGACTCCTGTTCTCTGTGGATTGGTAATTACAGCGCCCAGCTATAGAACCGTGGCTCGTTAGCTCAAGTTGTAGCCCCTCATGGAGCTTTGGAAATCCCCAGTTCAGTCCAAAGTGTGTTGACCAAGATGGCGGCCATCTAGGGTGACCAGATGTCCCGATTTTATAAGGACAGTCCCGATTTTTGGGTCTTTTTCTTATATAGGCTCCTATTACCCCCCATCCCCGTCCCGATTTTTCACACTTGCTGTCTGGTCACCCTACGGCCATCACAAAGTTTGTAACCCCCTGGTGAGTGTGTATTGCACCTAGAGCACAGCTACCAAGCCACTTGGCCTTTCCTTTGAAGAAATTATAAATACGATGGCATGAAGACGAAGATTTACACATCCAAACAGCTTCAGTTTGTTAGCATGCCCTTTTTGAATATAAACTCTCTGTCCTGGGATAGGGAATGTGAAGACTTAATTTGAATCTTTAATTAAATGATAGTCAAACAAAATGGAGTCTCCACTTTTGATAGATAGAAATGTATTTGAAAATTACTGCTTGACATTTTGGAACTACAGACATTCTTTTAAATTCAGAAACAAAAGTAGGCAAGACTTGTTTTCACACATTAGTTAACCTGTAAAGAATAAAGACTGCCACTTTCCTTCAAGGACAGCCAAAGTAGATTGCTATGCTTCTAACCAAAACACAGTCAAATCTCAACATAACTCAGTCTACCAGGGAAATAACCTTAAAGTCATAAAGTGATTTCCTCTCTGTTGGGCAAAAGACTCAACTGGCTGGCCAAAGTGTCTGACATGTAGATCTACAATTTGGCAAATTACCACCTTCATCTTCAATATCAAGGTACAGCGCAAGGAGACTACAGTTCCTAAAATGCAGGCTGTCTTGGTCTGACTACATGTTGTTGGGATTAAAATGGAGCACCACATGCTTGGAATTGTAATCTCCACGAACTGCGCTGTCAGGTTAATGACCAAGGCAGCTGCAATCTGCTGAATTTAGTGCAAATTGTGTACAGCCCATGGGATGTTGGCATGTTGCTCTTATGACCCTCAGCTGGGCAAACTTTAGATGTGCTAGTTTTGATAGAAATAATTTAGGGTTTGTTTTTTTCTTATTAGAGACGTATCAGAGTATTACTGCAGTGTCCTGGTTTACGTTTTCATCTGCCCAGTCAAGCATGCTGTAAATCTCTTCCTAATTTCACAAATGTGTTCATTGCCTCTGAAAAATAGAACTACAGACTATATATTACAATTCCAGGATTTCTGGAGGCAGTCGCTTACAAAAAATCAAGTTTGCAATTATTTCTAATGCTTCATCTACCTCATCCCCTGGGGGACAGTAGCATAATATGCAAGGGGAAATGTATATTTTGTATTTGGGTGTTCAGTGTTGTCTCAAATAAAGCCTTAGCCTCATGATTTTTTATGCCTTTTTCTGTAATGAGCTTTATATTATTTGCTAATAAGTATGTATAATGTATTTGATGTGTAAATTACATGGACCATATTATGTTTGGGATCCTGAAGGCCAAAACATGTTGCTGGATTTACATTTTTCTTTTCAGGAGAGGAATGTGTATATACAGTAGTATACTTCAGGGATATTTTATGGAATTTAATGTTCCATAGGGAAGGTACATCTTAGACACTAAATAGTTTAACTCTGTTTACTCATCTGCTTTCTCATCTGAGCTAAATATTCTCTTTTTGAAACAAGATTAATTGGTAAAAATTTAGAATATGGTCTATAGTAACAGAATCTACTTAAAACAATCTGAGCCAGGTCCTAGCAGTATAAGTGTTCAAAAGTTTGGGCTCCCCATATTTGTAGAATGCCCTCTCTTGGAAGTTTAATGTACACAAGCCCATATGTACCTTTTTTCTTCGCACCTTCACTTCAGAAGTAGAGAGGTGGTAGACTAGAATGTTAGCAACAAGTTCGCCATTAGTGATAGCTTGTGTCTGTTGGCATTTGGTACATACACAAAATGAGGGACAGACGATAACCTGAAGTGTAACTATAACTTTTTGCTATCTTAAACTTTCAAAATATAACATCCCAGAAGCATGCCATTTAATTAAAGTAATAATTGATTCTCATAAGATACAAACTAGATCAAGAAGTTTTTAAAAAGAAACCTTTCCCAATATAATATCTTATTAAACTAGCCTGTTGTTCAAAACAACACTGACAAAGCACTAAAAATACAGGATAGGCAGTAATCCGGCACTGGCAAGGAGGTGAACAAGGTTCCTTAATAAAGTAACCCCGTCCATTCCTAATTTCTTTGATTCTGTGAAGCCAGAGGGTGATTGTCGTACATTTTGTGATATGGGAGCGGGCTATCGTTTACCATTGCTATTTACAATTGGCTATTATAAATTTTATATATACTTCATAAATATTTGTTTTTCTTTCCATATTAGCATTACAGATATTGGGAGTCCTATGTTTATTAACAACTGGCAACAGAAAACAATGTTTCTACCTTGTAATTTGTGATTGATCGATTGATTTGTTTTGTGACAACTCTTGATCTACAAATGAAATGTTGTCTCACATTCTCCTTTTGGGGAATATGCCTTCCTGGCTTTAAACTACATGTTATCTTTTTAAAAATCCCTATCATTCTAAAACACTATATAAATGAATTTGAGAATCCCCTGAAAACATTAGGAAGTTTTAAACCCTATTTTTAATTTGTATTAATGTAGTGCCTAAGAGCCCCAGTCATGGACCATATAGGCTCTGTACAAACACAGGGCACCAGGATTTGGGGGGGCGGCAATTTGGCGACGGGGGGGGTCTTCCCCGCTCCGGGTCTTAGGCGGCAATTCTGTGGCGGGTCCTTCACTCGCTCCGGGACCCACCGCCGAAGTGCCCTGAAGACCAGGAGCGCGGAAGGACCCGCCCCCCACCGCAGAATTGCTGACGACGACCAGGAGCGCAGAAGGACCCCGGCCTAGGGCGCCAAAAACCCTGGTGCCGCTCCTGCTAAAAGGGAGTACAACGTCAAGAATGAGACAAGTGACAACAGATGGATAAACACAGACCAATCGGGGAGTACAAGGAAACAATGAGATAATATTGGTCAGCATGACAGACAGTGGTCTCAGCACTAGCAGGCTAACTGTTAGCATGTTTTTTGTCGGCTTCAAGTGTTTTGTAGGCCTTGCAGGAAAGAAGAGTTTAAGGAGTTAGTTTTGCAGATATTTATGGGAAGCTTCTCCAAAGCATGAGCGGGGCAGGTTACATTTATATAATCTAGAGTTTATAGTTTGCTCATAACTTATTTCAAACTATTTGCTGGATAATGAAATCCTCCTACATCTTGCATTACAATTGCCTCAATTTCCTTATGTTCAAATATTTGATTACTTTTAAATTGGATAAGTAATACAATAGCACATCAGTAAATTGTGATCAGAATATACAACATAACATGGGGTTTTGTGATAAGCAGCCCCAGGAGAGGAGCTTGGGCTGGAGAGAGAGAAGGGGATTCCCCAAGGATACCCCAAGTGCTCCATGGGTCAGGCCAAGATTAGGCATGTTTCATGAAAGTTCCAGACCTAAATTGTCCATCCCACTTCTGTGAGACTACCATTTCCACTTAACTAAGGAGGTGTTGCCCAGCTGGATATTTCTTTCTATAGAATTTCTTCTCTCCGTCATTGTGTTTTCTCACTATGATGGGGTGATTGTGCCACCAGCCCCCCATTTTCTCAGTTATGGAGTAGAGATGATAATATTGACCTACCCTACTTGATAAGCATGTTGTGGTGCTTAGTTTTGTAACATGCTTCGGCTATGTAAAGCAGTATGAGAGTGTTAATTGTTTTTTTGGTGAGAAAGCTAGATCCTTTCCAATGTAAAAAGATGTTTCTGACCTCTAACTCAATCTTGCAGAAGATTGTCTGCAGAATAATTTTTTAAAAAGCAGCATTTTTTGAACTCCCTTCCTACCCAGTGTTTACTCATCTCCCAGAGAATTCCCGTAACTTCGAAGCTTAATTGTGATCATTTAAATCCTAATATTAAGCAAAGCTACTTTTTAAAAGGAAATTAAATGCTGGAGAAAAAGAAAAGAAAACCTTGTGCTATGTTAGAAAACACATTTATGAGTGAAAAAAATGTTAGTTTCAAAATGTGAACTCTTCTGTTCCATAAATGATTGTATTACTGCTTCATATGACAGATTATACAGGGTTTTTTAATGGCATCTTATATTCCTTGGAAATTTACTTACCTGCAGTTTATGTACATACCTTACTGTTCTCGGGTAAATATTGACCATACCATACAACACACTGATCAGTAGAATTAAAGCATGTTTATGGTTTAAAGGCCTCTGGCTACAACTTTACTTAACTCTTTAAAGATCAAAAACCTGAGGTTTTATTTAACTTTTAACTCTGGAAGGCATGTCAGGCTATGGCAAACCATAATCTTCGTGAAGCCAGGGTCCAAACTGTAAGAGATAACAAGGGATTCATAAGAATTGCTCCTTGTAGTTTCTCTGCTTTAATTTTTTGACATTGATTGTGCTATTTACAGCATGATTGACTGGGCAGATGAAAACGCAAATCAGGACACCGCAGTACTACTGGGATACTTCTTTAATAAGAAAAAAACCCTGAATTATTCCTATCAAAACCACAACATCCAAAGTTTGCCTAACTGAGGGTCATAAGAGAGTGTTGTGTGTCACCTGCAATTTCTATTATAAGTAGGGAAGGGAGAAATATTTACTAGAATTTTTCAAAATTAACAAATACAGCATAAAATCAGTAGAAAACATAATACAACTCATCTCTCAAAGGGAATCTGGGATGGTGTGGTGTTTAAGTCACTAGCCTAGGGCTATTGCTACACTACAGCTTACGTCAACTTACGTGCTATGTAGCTCAGGGGTGTAAATTAGCCACCCCCATGAGCGATTTAACTTATGCCGATTTAGCACTGTCCACATTAGTGCTTATGTCAGCTGGAGAGCTTCTCCTGCTGATATAGCTATTGCTGCTCACAGGGGCTGGAGTAATTAAGCCAATGGGGAGAGCTCCCTCCTGTTGGCTTAGAGCGGCTACACTAGAGAGCTCTCTAATGTAGCCATTGCCTAGGTCTGGGGAGCCCTGGACTCAATTCCTAGCATTTCCACTGATTTCCTGTGAAATCTTGGGTAAGTCACTAAGTCTCTCTGTGCCTCAGTTCCACATCTGTGAAATGGATGTTACATCCCTCACTCACAGAAGTGCTGTAATAATAAAATCCTCAATATTTGTGAGGCTCAAACACTGTGGTCATGGGAGTTAATAACTAGATAGAGGAAAATATATGTTTTATTATAATGGTAATGATATTAATATTAATTTCTATTGTAATATAGACTAGGGGTCCAGTTACAGACCAGTGCCCCATTGTGCTAGGCACTGTACAGTCATGTACAAAAGATGTATTGTAACTAGAATATATCATTCCAAATCTCAGAAATTTTTTGTAAAAAACCCACTGGAGCCCGTAAAAGATGGGGAAAGGAGAATGTGTGTGGAATATAAGAACAGGATGGATGTCTGAGCACTGTAATAACTTTTACCCCCCCCCATTGCAGATTTAATTGACTTCCTGAATATTGTTATAAATACTAATTTATTAAAATTCGATTCCACAAAGAAGTATTTTATAATTCTAGTAGTTTAAATCCAGCCTATTGAAGTACCTGAAAGTGAATCCTTCTCCACACCAGATATTTTGGAAATGAAAAATACTGAGCAGTTGTGTGT
The DNA here is from genome assembly GCF_027887155.1 of Malaclemys terrapin pileata. Lineage (NCBI taxonomy): Eukaryota > Metazoa > Chordata > Testudines > Emydidae > Malaclemys > Malaclemys terrapin. Next base: position 205,734,778 of record NC_071506.1, on the reverse strand, counting down.
AACTAGTTAAGCATGTTTAGCTATACAGAATGGCTATAGCTTGCCATAATCCCTTGTTTTCTGCCACAGAGCGTAGATGTTTGAAAAATAGGTCACTGGTTCGCTGAGAAGGCAGAGGGCAAAAGTAGATGAGCTTATCCAATGGGGGAATGCGTTACTGTCTGGTTTTCTAGTTCCACTCTTTCATCTTTAATGTAGACATTTTCTTTTTGCAAAATTAGTGCTTAACTACTATAACAGCACAAAATAGTAATGCAGCTTCATTTTCCACTTGGGTGGGGGAGAGCTTCTAACACACGATGGGAGGTGGTAATGCGCTTGATTTACATTATTAAGGCACAAAGGATCACAAGATTATGATATTGAAAAACAGAAAAAAGGGATGTTTGTATTCTAATAAAGAGCTTTTTTCTTCTGTGTGGGAATTTTTCTTTCTTTTTTGTGAGACACCCATTATCTTTGTGAAGCCAGAAACCGCAGAATACCTTTCCTCCGTTTCGGCATCTCTTTCAGAGCCAGCCAGTCTCCATGGCAACATGTTAGACTGAAAGGTATGTGAGTACCGGGGAGGAAAGGAATGAGTTAGAAACAGCCAAGTGGTGGTGTGTCCCCCTAACGTCAGTATACGAGCCTTTTGATAGGATGATTTTGTTAACTCCCATCCAAGGCTCCTGTGCAGAGCTTCTTTATTAGAGCAGCTGCTAGGGCATCTACTTTAGAAATCTCTCTCCTACACCCTTTTTTTCCTCCCTTTTCTTTCTCCCCCACCCCTCTTATTTTGGCTCCAGCCTCTCATTGAAAATGTGCAGCTCATTTTCATCATTCTGTCAGTGTCTTTGCACTTCAGTTTTTTGCAAAGGCAGGGAGGCATGGTTGCATTTCACTTGACCTCAGCAACACAGTGAAATATCTTCTACATTGCTGAAGGATACTGACTATGCAGAAATTTATTGAAGCGGATTACTATGAACTAGACTGGTATTATGAAGACTGCACGGATGGTAATTCTGGTTTGTAATCTGTTGATGCAGTATTTGTAGTTTGTAAGACCAATGCATGGGTCTTTTACCCTTTTGAAAAGAAACTGAAGAAAAAGGCAGTGCTTTGGTGCAGAGATGTCTGGCCTGTAACATCTCAGCATCTGTTGGAAGCATGCTCCAGGAGACTGCTGTAAGGCTTTCTCTTTTTCAGTGGGAGCGGCAGATGTACATAATTACTGTACAATCTCTTCCTCAGCAGAAGCAAATAACAGAGAAGTGCTAACTGTATAAATATTAAGAACCAAGCTAAAATTGTAATAACT